>NC_142201.1:34093666-34410500 GCF_049639895.1 Pseudopodoces humilis | reverse complement strand
AGCAACCCTTTAACTTGGAGCTTTAATTTTGATCCTTTGAGAATAAAGATCACAGGCAGTTGCTACTTACTTTTGAGCATGACTAGAAGGGATTCAGTTTGTAAAGGAAGAATTCAATCCAATATATGGGTGCTTCACCAAAGGCAGCCAAGAACAGCACTGCCCCAGACACACACACACACTGTCCCATCCTGCCTCTTCCCCACATCATCCTGTTTTTAAGTGAAAGTGACTTAACAGGTTTGTTATGGAATCTGAAGACTTGTGCAAAGCCTATTTGCAAGACAACTTTTTCTCAAACTTCCGTGTTTGATGTACGCCACACCTGACATACATAGCAGGCAATTATCAAGGATCAATTATTAGCAGTGTAACTGACACAGTAAAATCAGAAGTTTGTGCTAGAAGCCTTACCAGAGCCTTTAGGTCGATCTTGCTTGGGGTTATCTAATCACAGAAGAGAGATTTAGGAGAAAAAAAAACAAAACAAAAAAACACAAAAACACAAAAGAAAATGTTAAGATAACAAAACCGGACTATAGTACAGTAATGTTCAAAGGGACTAGGAGAGATTAACAAACACTCTTTTGCTGTTCAGAAATTCCTGTTAGATCAGTCTTACCAGTGTCTCTAGGATTTGCAGGAGGTTGTGGCTTGGGATCATCTGTAGACAAATAAGTGTTGGAATAAATGGAACAAAATTACTAGTGTGAAGAAACCAAAAGCAAAGCATGTAGTAACCTTGAAAGATGATCTGACCTAAATATTGTATCAAAACTTCCCTATGTAATTTTCCTTTCATTAACTAATGCTATGTTTCTTTGGTTATTTTAGCTAAACACTGTGTTTTAATGCCACTAATAGTTTTCCTGCTACATTAACCAGCATGTCATATCCTTGCTAGGATGGAACATACACAAAAAAACTCATTAAGTCTTTTGCAGCATTTTAATATGCACATCTGATTTCAAAGGCTGAACTTTAAATTTTTCTACCAGGTACAGATTACTTGGCTGTTTGTTTGGTTTTTTTTTTAAATTACCAGGTTTTAACCAAATATAATGCTTGATACCTCACTTGAAAAACAAAGTTCATAGAATAGAACTAGACATATGGTCCCCACAATGACACTTCATTCGGCTTGCCAGAAAATAGGAAAACAAGAGAAATTATCTCTCTACATCTTTGTCACAGCCTTCACACTAGAAAGAGTACTTTCCTTCAAATTATTTATAACTGATTAATGTTTCCTTGTGCTATGAAAAAATACTTCCTGAAATGGGAGAGATTATTTTGAAACTAACATTTACTTCCAGAAGTAATAGTTTATGGAGTTAGTGCCACCTAGTGAAAAAATAGCAATGAGACAAGTAGAAACTGCCTAAGAAATTATTGCAATTCCTACAGTTTTGATGATTCAGATCCTTAATATTAACAAACATAACTAGGCTTTAATTATTTTTATTGATAGTCTGCTAGCTTAATCAACTCAGTGCCTTATACTTAGGTCATAAAGGATGGATAGACATTGCACCAGGTACATTTGAGCAGTACCCAGGAAAATATGATACTTCCCAGAATCATGAGCATGGAGTAAGTCAAAATCATCTACAAAGAAAGAAGGGAAGTTTTAATGCAAAAAACTGAGGTAGTCTTAGACTATTTTTTAAACAAAATGGTCCTCACAATGTTTTCTCCAAAAATAAAAGCATGCTCAGTCATCAGTGACTCACAGAAAAACCCCACAGAGCTACCAGACATTACCTGCCAAGTGACTCGCTGCTTTTGGAGGTGATGGGACCTGTCAAGGGCCAGCTCAAGGTGAGCAAGTACCAAACATGTATACTGAAAGCCAACAGAGGGGATTCTTGCAGGGTTTTTAATCTTGCAAAATCACAAAACACATTTCTGAGAGCAGTATCCAAAATGAAGAAATCCTTTTGCTGTTAGGGAACTGGTTTTTTTTTTATAGAAATATACCTCACTGACTTGAAAAATTCAGGATCTCAAATTGGTATGTACACTACACTTGATTTTACAGTAAGAGGTGTTACAAGCCAATTAGATCTCACCTGGATCTGATGATGGTGTCTTCTGAGTTACAATAGGCTTCTTTGTACTTCCTGTCAGATATGGTATGGGGAAAAAAATAATTAAATACTACTTAACACACTGTTCAGAAGCTACATGAAGGACCAAGGACAAACCTAAGTACATGTCTATACAACAAAATGCACAAGATCAAATCTATACAGCAAGACAATTTTGCCTCAACTTTAAGTCTTCAAAAGATAAATTTGAGTTCTATGTGGTCAACATCTTGACAAACATATGGCTGAATTGTTCCACTGAGGTTTAAAAAAACCATATGTAGCAAAGCTGTCATGCTTGGCCATGCAGTAATACTTAGAAATAAGTCAAAAGAGCAGCCACAGTTTTTCTGCCTACCTTCGAATAATGCATCTTCTAAGGAGAAGTCACCTTGGCCTGTAGAAGATAAAAGAAACAGTAAGGACACTGCTTTTCCTTACTCAAACCAAATATTCAATAAAGTCATAAACTTGTCTGTGATCAATCTTGAGAGATGTTTTCTGCTTCCTGAGTCAATCTTGAAGAATATTTTGATTAAGGGTTAAAGACAGACATTCTTCCAGGTCACTATCTATATGTCTTTCCAGGAAAAAAAAAAGAACCACACTAAAAATTGGCTCTATAGAAATGACCTGAAGGATTGGAACATACATTCCTGAAGCCAATAACACACTTTATTTTTGCCACTGATATTGTATGATTTCTTAGTGCCATCCACAGCATATTCTTTCCCACCCTTCTTTCCACTGAACAACAAAATAAGCTGGGGGACAGCTCCAATGCATGAGAACATACAAGACAGGAGTGTGAAGAAAAGCCTTGGAGCACATTAAAGTTATGTAATGGAGTTAATATCTTGGCATTAAAAATTAATTTTCATGGGTTTATAAGACCTGCATGTCCCCCTAACTAGGGTTACCAGTATGAAGTTAAGATATTAGCACATATGATTTTGAGCAGCCTTTTCAACCTCCTAAAACACAGTTAAATGTAGCTGGCATCACTACGGGGCCTCCACTCCAGGCAGATTAGATTCTATTTTCAGTCCTTAGGAAAAGAACACTGTCTCTTGCTGTATTAAGGTGGTTGCTAGAGCTACTGCTGCTTACCCAGCTAACTGCAAACACACCAACTCAATACAATGACACAAACTGGTTTCACAGCACGAATGTAGCGGTGTGATCTCAGCAGCAGAGGCTTGTAAGGTAAGTTGATAGCTAAAAAAACTGCTTGGGGTGTTTCTAATTTTTCATCATCCCTACTTTCACTGAGGCACGGAATAAGAAAAAGGCCTGAAAGTAGGTATCAGCTATTCAAGAGAAAGTCATTCAAATATATCGCTTCAGCTCCATAGAAGCTGGAAGACTTTTTCTACCTACTGAGTATCAAGCCAGCCAGAGCACAAATTATTTCCAGACAGAAACTACCTTAATTCAGAAGATACATGCATAAAACATTTATGTGTTTGGCTTTTCCTCTAAGAACGTAACCACCAAAGAGGCATCAGAACCAGCTACTGCAAAGTCTGAAGAGAGGAATAAAAACTAACATCAAAATTAAACCACACGCATCTTTGACTTACGTGACAGACCAAGTTAAGACAAGTCATGAGTCTAATACCAGGCAAGGCATGATGGATGCTTATATACCTGGTGACTTTTTTTTTTTTTTTAAATAGGGAAGCAACCTGAATGGAATAAAAAAAAGTGTGCACTCTGGCCAACTGAACTGCTACAGCAGAAACTGAAATCTGAAGTCTAAGAAGTGATCCCCATACTGTAACATTTGAACTAAACCCACCTTACTCATAGTCCAGTAAGGACACAGGCCTGCCTCGTCTGTGACAGGCTCTTTCATGGAAACAGAGGCAATTGGTGGCTTTACTGTAGTGCACAAGCAAAACACATTTAAAATCTCCTGGATAAAACAAGTAGGTATAGATCTTGAATAGAAAGCAAGAAGATATTTTACTTGGTGTTCCTTATTTCAGGTGGAGACTACAAGCTGTGTTAGATCACGAGAAACTACTTCACAGAATGCAAAATATTTGCAGGCCATTTATCTGAAGTCTACATCAACTTGCAATACAATTTTATAAACCTCTGTAAAATTAGCAGGTGCTAAGACACAAATACCAGTTACTTCTGAGGTTACTCCTTTGGTTAGACTACACTGATAGTAAAAGATTTTAAAATCATAGAGATTTGGAGAGTTAGAAAGAAAGTTAGGCTTGGCAAGCCCTGGGAAAAGTGTTAAAAGTAGGCCCTGGGAAATGTTAGGCCTTGTGCTTGCTAAGATCATGTGAAACTGCACCTGTGTAGTCAGTCTATGATAAATGATACAATTGTTAGATGTGATTAGATACAATTACTGTTTAAAGAATCATGAAAAACTATGTTAGGGGTTTGAGGGGGATCACGAGTAAACCATGCTTGGGTAAAATCAATGTATACAATAGAACAATGTAAGTTTAATAATTAACATGTAAGTTATATAACGACAGAGTATAAAACATGTTCAGCTCAAAACCAAGGCAGGTCAGATTTGGGTATGTGTACCCCTGACACCCAGAGCTCTTAACAAAGCACCTTCATATAATCATTCCGTGATTATGTGCTCCTGAACGCTAACAACACCAAGAAACCTGCATACTGACAGGCAAAAAAAGGCCAAAACCCTAATAAGAAATTTTAACAGGCATTTCCATAGTTGTTCCTCAAACCCGAATTCTATCTTGCCTGTGTTCTCAGGTACATGCATCTCTCAGGCTACAGTCCCCTGGGAAGCATGCCTAAGACAGGACCTGATCAGAATTTGGTAGTCTAACTCCAAGAGGGCAGGCAGAGGAATCTGTTGAAAATGCACACTCCTCAAAACACTCTCCCAGAGTAGCAGCCAGAGGAGGCTGTAAATGCCATCTGTCTCAAAGCCAAAGGTGTATCACCAACACAAGGAACATTACACTGGTTTGTGTATATTTCAAGAGTCCTGTTTCCTTTCAGGCAGATGGAAAAACAAGCCCATACACTCAACTTTATGCTTTGGTGAAGCTGAAATTTTACCTGGATCAGAAAATAGGCTATATAAAGCATTTCCAGCATGAAACTTAGTCCAGGAACTCTGAATGGCTTCAGCTGCAGTGGTTTCCCTCAAGAAGAGGAAACCTTTGTAAAAGGGTGTGTTTTCAGTGATACTGCTCTTTTAGGGGATTTTGCATATAAGCTTCACAGAGAAATAATTTAGGATGAGATTGCTGACTGCCAAGCTCATGTAAAAAATGCTTTGACAGAGAAATAAACAAGTTTGAGAGTCAATACAATAAAAAAAACCCCATAATTTATTGACTGGAATTTTTATTCTGAACCCAAAATTTTGCTTTCCAACCATGCAGCAAGATATCAGGTTCCTCATATATATTACTGTTTTGAGATAAAGTAGCAAAAAATGTCTAAACTTAGCTTAAAGAACTCATTACAATAATCTGCACTCTAAGGTGCTGGAAGTCAGCTTTTCCAGCAAAGAAAGGTGTTTCTCCACTGTTCATGACAAACCTTCCTATGTCTTTAAAGCAGTTAATTTTATAAATGCACTCACTCCACTTTTGCTATGAGTAGGTCCAACTAAAGTAGAGCTTCAGTGACTTAGTCTAAAGGGAGAATATCTCAGTATGATTCAGCTGGTTCCAGGAAAAAAAAGAATTAGAAAACAAGAGATAAGGCTACAGAACTAGAACGAAGGTACTATCAGGGTCCAAGAAGGAAAATTCAGCAAGAATATGCTGCACTCCCTACAGATTTAAGGAACACCCAGAGCAACTAAGCTTATGAACATTTTCTTAGTCTAAACAAAGATATTTACAAATAAAGCAGATATTGTATTGCATGTGAAAAACAATACAGCAGGTATTTCTAGCCCCTAAGGGCATGAGCAGATTCAAGAATACTTCAGAAGTGTCTGCACTATTTTCTTTTCATGTCTGTAGCTCAAATACCTGGATCTCAAGAGACAGATCTTCAGGCCGTCCCTTGTAACCAACATAGTTTGTGTTAGCTGTGTGGGAAAACAATATGTAAAACAAAAAGAGCAAATATAGGCTTTGAATAGCTGAAGAACTAGAGGGTATTCAAGAGATCCAAGCAAAGAAGAGTGCAAAGATCTTTGCAAAGACTTCTCACTGCTCCCAGTTGCTTCCTGCTACAGTATTAAATTAGTCATATTCACATTCCACTGCAGAAGGCAACAGGAACTTTGGAAAGTTTCTCCATTAGTCACATGTACTAGATGACACACCAAGAAAGGAGATTTGTGATGAATGTTATAAAAGTACCTTTCTGACTTGAGCAATAGATTGCCTCAATTCTGTTTTCCTAAAAATTCCAGGGCTCTTCTGCTTCCTTCCCTCCTTCTCTCCCTAGGGCCTTGCACACCACAGGGTACCCACAGACCTGAATGTTGCAACAGGTCTTCCAGTTGTAGGCCTATGAAACAGGTGACAGTGGTCATCTTGTCTCCATCCCACAGCTGGACATTATCTGCTAATCCATCAGTGGCTGACTTACCATCACAGAATATCTCCAGTTAGAAGGGACCCGTAAGGATCACCAAGCCCAACACCCTGCTCCTCACAGGACTAACTATAAATAAACCATATGGAGAAGAGCCTTATTCAGACATTCCTTGAACTGTCAGACTTGGTTCCATGCCCAATTCCTTCCTGTTTGTTCCAGTGGCCAACAACTCTCTCCTCATGTCCAATCTGAACTTCCTCTGAGGCAGCTTCATTCCACTTCCTTATGTCCTTTTGGAGGTAATCAGAGAGAGAACAGCACATGCCCCTCTGCTTCTCCCCCTTGAAGAAGCTGAAGGCTGTTGTGTGGTCAGCCCTCAGCCTTTTCTTCTCCAGGCTGAGCAAACCAAGTGACCTCAGACACTACCAGTAAGTTTTACCCTTGAGGCCTTTCACCATCTTGGGCACACTCTTAATAGTTTGATCTCTTTATTGCTTTGGGGCACCTAAAACTGCACACAAGGACTCGAGCAGAACAGAGTGGGACAATCAGCTCCCCCCCTCCCTCGAGCAGCCACCACTGCTGTTCTTGATGCACCCCAGGGCACAAGTGGTCTCTTTGCCTGCCAGACTGTTGACTCATGTTCAACTTGCCATCAACCCAACCCCCCAGGTCCCCTTCTGCAGGCTGCTTTCCAGCTTCCTGTCCTCCAGTTTGTACAGAGAACCAGGCTTATCCCATCCCAGGCATGGAACCTGGCACTTGCTCTTGTTAAATTTCATATGGTCTGTGACTGTCAAGCTTGTGTCTGTTGTGCTCCTTAGCCCCTTATTTTTGTGACCTATGCAAAAATCTTGAGCTCAAACAGGCCTTTCATGTCTGTAGAGTGTACACGAGGTCTGGCAGCCCTCTTGCAGGACAAGGATATTGGTACCCACACAGGCAGCATGCAGGCAACCAGGCAAAAAGCAGCTTCTCCAACTTCCAGAATGAAACTGGATAACTGGAATTTATACTCCTGTGTCTTGTGCTCCTTCTTCTCAGAGGACCGAAAACACAAGGATTAGAAATATTCAACACTTAACCATAAGAAAAGCTGTAGAAAATGCAAAAAGGCCAACACATTGGAACTTGCTCAAGAAACACTTTGAATAAGAGAATATAGACAGTGCATCCCTTCCAATTGTTTTTATGCTTACCAGCACTTGACTTCAATCCAGGTTTTGCCCCATCAGCATTAGTTACCTAGAATAGAAGACTTCTACTGCTCAGCTCACATTCAGACTATTATTTTCTTGAATGTCCTATGCAGGCAAAACCAAGAGGGGTAGTTTAATTTTAGAAAATCTGTGAGGAGGGTGACTTGGTTCTCCATATCTTACTATAAGGACTGTATCACTCAAGGCTTTAAATGGAGATCCTGGAACATGTAAAGTACACACAGGTAGGCAGCTATTGGAAGTACTTAAAACTGGATTCTTTCCTCTCAGTCATTGCAGAGGTTTGCAGGCAAGATCTCTATGCCAAGCAATGCTGATACTCCCATTTGTAATTAGCCCTGCCCAAAGTCTCATGAAATTAAATCCCACTGCTTTTTTCAAACCCTGTACCCACCTATCGATGCTGCTTTTCAAGTTTGGTTTCTCTGCAGAACAAGAGAAAACAAAAAACTTTGCATAAAATTCTGTTTAGCAAATGAAACCCCTTCCTACCTAAAAGAACTATGCCCCAAACATGAATAATAGCTGCAAATCAGACAAAAAAAAAAGCAAAGATAATTTTTTACATCTGCGGGAGTGTCTGCTTTCCGTGCATCTGGAGCATTCACTAATGCAACCTTTGGGAATAAAATCAGCTAGATCTCTGCTGTAACCAATAAAAATATTTATTTCTTCTTCAAAGAGATGCATAAGACAAGCCTAGTAATGATTGTATTTGTTTTTTGTATAGTCATACAAAAGCTGCTTTCCTGAAAAGTTACTTTATTTGCACCTATCTTAAAAACACAGTATATAAATAGCACTGGCCTACTCTTTTCCTGATCTGACTGCTAGCAAAGAGTTTTTAGACTTGTTTAATATTTGAATTACTGTTTCTTCTGTTCAAAAATGGAAACATAATATTTTTGAAATGCCTACAAGGCCATATTTTTACTCAAAATTATTTATTTAAATAATGAGTAACAAGAGGGTTTTTTTAACAAAACATGGTAAAATAAGGCACTTTGAAAAGAAAAAAAACCTCATATTTTGAAGCACAGTTTGGGGAATTTTGCTTGCTTAAAAGTGTCCCGTGGGCTAGGCAACTTTTGTTGCCACTTTAAGGTATAGAAAGTAGGAAAATACAATGGAGCTCTTAGAGCTTTTACACACTATAAACAGTTTTTCAAGGGAGGATTTGACATAGGAATGAGAGGACAGAATGAATAGCTCTAAATCAGCAGAAAGCACACAGAAAAACTGAGTCAGTTGCAAAGCTAGAAAAATAACATGATGGCAACAGTCCTGCCAAATGCTGGGCTGCTTATAAGAAGGGGTAAAAGAGAACTATGCAAAACTAAGGACTCCTGTGAGTCCTTTCAATCCAGCAGCGAGAATAAAAGCAAATATATGACATGTTAATCACAGCCCAACCAGGGATGAGTTGTCTACTGCAGTCTGGTTTATTTCTTACAGTTTGTAATTCTTCATGCCTGTAATGGATGTGACCACTTTCCCTTCAAACTGCAGCTGAGATGTTTGGTGATAGCACTCAGTGGCAAAACAACATCAAATAGAAAAGCCACAGATCGCAGATCTTCTCCTTAAAATTAAAAAAGCTTCCAAGCTTTCAGAGGCACTGAATTCCCATCCTCTGTGCAAAGGAGCCCAGCTGAGGGGCCCCTTCACCCAGGGAAAAGCCTGTCCACAGCAGAAGGGGCTGCCATGGCCCGTCAAACGCAAACCCAAGGGGTCCCCAGACCCTGCACCAGAGCACTGCAGATGTTGTAACAGATCCACAGTGTGGCACGGGGCAGTGTCAAACCTAGTCCCCCTCAGAGGCACATGGGCACTCCCACCTGGCCCAAACATGTATTAATCCATGGGATTGTAGACTTTTTTGCATGGTGTCATGGCAGGGAACCCTCACCACCAAGAAGACCAGGTGGAGCAGAGTGATAAGACATTGCTGGGGCCCCCAGAAGGGTGATATGGTTTGCCAAAGACCTCCCATTCTCTCCCTGTCCCCGAACCCGCCCTACACACCTACTTTTCTCTCTCTCTCTTTCTTTCTTTGCCTCTTTTACTATTAAATAAAATATATCTTTTTTTTTAGCATCTAACCTTGCTTGGTTTTAATTATATTTTTCTGGTATTTCTTAACCTTTCTGGGTCCAATCCATTTTATTCGCAGAGGTTTAGTTTCTTTCAGTCTTCTGTGTTAAACTGGTTTGTAACATGTGCTTTGAGGCAAGTTGTTTCCTGCAGAGAGTACCATCTCCACATGTTCAATGCATACAGAGCCAGATCAATACTGCTGTTTTATTGCAGCACACTGAAATGAAGATTCATAGTAAGCAGAAACCCTGTCTGCTGATACTTGTAAGATGACAATTTCACAGCTTGTTTCTTTTACCTTCCTCTCCACAATTCTTACTAATTCAATACAGTTTGTATCCTAGTAGTAAAATTCAAACAAAATCTTTAATCTAACCAGAAACATTAACTGAACAGTAAAATTTATGTAAAATTGATCTTGTTTTTCCAGACTCTATTTTCTTTGTGGCTTGTTCAGTTATGGCTAAAATGACTCTTCAGGCTTTTCAATTAATGTACTTGAAATGAGCTACAACCTCTTGTACTAAAAGAAGGAGGACGACTTTGGGTTTTATGATGAGGGTTTCCTGTGGGGAAGGTGTGGGTTGAGGAAACCAGACTCAGTATAGTGTTTGCAATGATTTGAATCACAGGAGTTGGCACAAATATATGGCAAGCCAGAAACATGATTTAAGTTTTGTTCCTTATTTAAAAAAAGGTTGAGAGGTTTTCCTTTTAACTTCCTATCCTTCAGTACTTGAGAAAAAAGGCAAGTCTTCCCTTTTGCACCAAGACTATGTTCTTAGTAGTTTCAGTGTGTTCATGTGCCCTGCAAAACAGCTGGAATGTGCTCACAGTGGAACTGCAAGCATTTCCAGTTCAAGTGGATCTTGTGAAAGTACTACTGTTATATTTAGACAAAACCTTTAACAAGACTTCTCCATGTCCACTCTAAAAATTATTTTCATCTTCACTATGATTCTGTGACACCTCCTAAAATCAAATTAGATTTTATGTTCCAGTGTTAGGCTGCCATTACACATGCCAGACTTCAGTTTGCACTATGAATTTACTCATTTATTAGAAATTTAATGATTTCATAGAACACCACAGGAAAGCAATGGGAATGGATGCAGAGCAGGTAAGAATTGCCAACTGCAGGAGCTGTGGCAGGATATAGGACTGGCAAAGAGCCAGAGACAAAGATACAAAGGGATAGGAGTAGAAGTAACAGCAGCAGGGAAGAGGAAGAAGAGAGAGAGGAAGAAATCTGGATGCAGAGAGTTATCAGCTCACTACAGCCACAAGCTTCAGAATCACAAGTCCTGCCTATAGTCTGGGGAAAAAAGGTCCACATCTCTGCTTAGTATACAAAGAAAAGAGCTGACTTTCACAGAAGGCAAAATTAAAAAAAAGGAAAACCAAAAGTTTTTTATGAGAATGGTGGAGACGAATATTGTAAATCAGATTACAAAGTTGCTGGCTAAGACAAACAGTGACAGCTCTGAGGTGAAAAAGAGATGTCTCAATAACTTTTTGCCACATTTGGGGAGGGAGAGAGCAGGGGATAGATGGTGAAGTAACTACTGAATTTGGGATCCAATTGCAAGTTACCTGACATCCAGGATGGAATGAGAAACACAGAGTAGGCAGGAAGGCATTTCTGGTGTTGAAGAGAAAAAATACAGACAAGTATGGGTAGCTGGAGGTGAGGGAAGAATCAGTAGATTGAAAGATAATGATATAAAATGTAGAAAAATGCAGCCTTATCTAAAATCTTTCTTCCTAGGCTTCTCCAAGCTCCTCCCCCAAAGCTTATCCTGAAACTTTTTTCTTTTTCTTGTTTCTAAATTTAACAAGGACTTGTGTGACTCTAGAGCTGTCTAGTTTGTCCAACAATAGCATCAGCTCTAATAATCACTGTATAGTACCCAACACATTTGCCTCACCTTTTATTTACCACATCCCATTCTACTACTGCTACTATCACCACTAGTTCCTGTCCTCTTCCCATAGATTACTCTTCTGCTCCAAATCACAGGGAATGAAAAAAAGTGGTGGCAAAATATAAGTCTAAATACTTTTTCTGCACTTTTTCCAGAAAAATAAGGTTTAGAGTGCAATATTTTTGTGTCAGTTATAAAAACAGTAACCTACTAACATCATTTGGATCTCCTGGAAATATCAGAGTTTAAATATTTTTCATTTTATGTTAGATTTCTTCACAAACAGAAAATATACAAGCAACATTTTTTTGTGGTTAAGCAAAAAAACATGCAGAGACAATTTTATAATTAAAATCAGATTTTTACCAATTAAATTGACAGGTGTTTAATCAAAAAGATCTTCTATTTCATGGAAAGATTAACTTGTATATTGAGTTTAATTTTTAACCGATGAAAGAACAACTGCTATCCTAAAAACAAAGTTTGATTGTACCATGATTAAAACTCTTGGGCTCAGAGTGAAATGAGCTTTGTGGATACTTTACTGACATCAAGAAATGGATACTATTTCCTGTGAAAAATTTGGAAGCAAGAAGAGATCCAATGGGAGTTTTACAGGATGCAAGCTATGAGAAAAGTAGAGCAGAATTAACATCTGCATTTAACTAACCATTGCCCCAGTCAAGAGGCCCTCCTTTTACAAGTAAGGATGTCATTTTTAGATGTTTATAGCATGTGGACACTTCACAAGTGATGAAAATGTACACAGAGTAAACCAAATGCATTTGTCATGCAGCCAATGACGTTGTGTGATCAGACCCAACTTAAAATATAAATGTTTTTCTTCAAAATGATCTTTTTCCCAAAACATGTTTGAATTACTCCTGCATTTGGCATGACAACTATAGATTTTAAAGACACTGTTCTACATCTAAAATACCTGTTCAGATTTAGGAAAACTACTATAAACAGGCCTTATACCACAAAGGAATAAGTTCTTGGACTTTCACAGGAATTTGCCTTATGACTTCTTGGAAACCTTTGTAAAAAATACTCTGGATCTTATTATTCTGGGCTTCACAGTCATATCAAATGCAGAGACTAAACCAGTTTAAAAGGAAATTGTGATGATTATCACTGCATTTATTTTCAACAGGTGAAAACTGTTGAAAAGGATGGAACAAATTTTCTGCAGCGACCTGGGAAATCTTTCCCAGACTAAAATTTACAAACATACAGAGAAACAATTTTTTTTTAAAATCAAAAATAAACTAAAACTACCTTGTATGATACCAAGCAACCTTCCAAACACTAGCTTTGGGTTCGCCTTCACTTGAAATGGTGTGCAATATATCTGGAATTGGCTGTTAAAAGGGGTAGGAACGCAGCCCTACCATCTTCCATGGCATCATCCACAAAGGTTCAAGAATTTTTCTACTGTATTGACGATATATTAATTGAAGGAAAAACCATCAAAACAGTACTAAGTAATGAGCACCACGTAATCTTTGTCTTTTCCCCAACCTGAATGATTAATCTGAAGCCAGCATGAAGGCTGAACTCCTCAGGCTATAAAATGCCCCAGTGTACGACATGTTATATGCTGAAGAGGCTGCCATGAATTTGCAGAAGTAATGGCCTTTTTTCACCTTAGAACATGTTTGGGAGCCTCAGTGGCCCTGAGAATATGTATACACAGCCTCCTGAGTGCTCAACAATGTAGTACAGAAATGGCTCAAAGCCTGGTGTCGTTTTAATTAGCAGCAGTGAGGAAAACATTTTCAGCATCAGAAGAATGGAAAGTAACACAACAGCTACTCAGAGAAACATCTATGTGAACACGTGATGTAAATAAGAATACCTGAATTCAAAGGTCATTTAAGAAGCATAGTAACCATGCTCAGCAGTTAGCCAGAGAGGCTTATGGTGTGGGCACAAAGTAAAGCTATTTTTAGCTAGGTAGGTCCATGAAATTTCTGCTCATGTACTGAGGAAGAAAACACATCTTAGACTTGTCTCAGGAAGCCATAGTGCAAGCAATCAAGCTGTGTGAAATCAGTGGAACAAAAGGACATGCATAAAAAGTATGAATGTTGAAACAGTAAATGTCATGGGAGAAAGGGAAGTTTGAAGAAGCCTGGCAAGTAGATCAGCCCCCTTTATCTTTACAACACCAGTCTGTGCAGCAGCAAAGTCATACAAGACTTTCTCCTTGGAAAGATAATATAGGTGGCATCCTAGGTGCAATATATGACTGTGTTGGCATGATGGAATACAGCCTTGCCTAGTCTTAGCAGTAATCATTTCAAAAGCACAGCTGTCGAAGAATGAAGGGAAGATTGTGGAGCAGAGCAAGCGTATCATATTCCTTCTAATCCCTTGGCATCTGGAAAGGTAGAACTGTACATCTCACTTGAAACGGCACTCCAGGAAAAGGGTATCTCAACTCTATGAAGCTGGGGGAGAGCCAGTTAATACAAATGTAGGAACTCATCATAGCACTCCCACAAAAAGCCATTTATCACAATTTCAACTGGGTGATAAAGTACCAGCCAGCCCCTCGGACATCAGAATTAGGACACAAGGTTGTGTCTATCCTCCTGCAACAATTGAAATCCCTAAGGAAGAAGTCCTTATCACTTGAGGACCAGGAATTACCTACCAGGCAGCCTTTGAAAGAATGATAAAAAAATTATATATGCGCTGTTAAGACCATAAATAGTCTTAATTTACTTCAAAACCATACCATGTGTTTTGGAGACACAAGATGTAGGTATTTGAAGGTTTATGTCCAAACAATTCCTGGCTACATGTTGCTCAAGAACATGTTGCATGGATGATCCATTCCTGGAAATGTTCAGGTTGGATGGGGCTTTGAGCAATGTGGTCTCATGGAAGGTGTCCAGGCCCATAGCAGATGATTCCAATTTTAAGGTCTCTACCAACCCAAACCATACCGTGGTTCTATTGCATTGGTCAATGAAAGAATTCGGCAGGGTTTCACCAGCAGGCTGCCATGTCTGGGAAGAGGCCATGAACTGTCCTGTGCCACTTACAGTCATGTCACGGTGGCACTGACACCGCTAGTGCACACCTGTCTTGGTTTGGAAGACAGATATCTGCCAAGGGAGGTGGGAACCTCCCTTGGAATGGAGAATATGGCCCCCTTCCCTCTGAATTATTATAACTCTGAAATGAAGGAGATTACAGGCAAAGATATGGGGAAAGGAGTAACAGTTCTTTGCTGGTATGAGTGCGTATAACAAGACAAACAACCGCAGCGGCAGCGGCCGCAAGCAGAGCAGGAGCCAGCGACCCTTCCCGGCCGCGGGCATTTCCCCTGGCTGCAGCTCCGGGCCCGGCCGGCAGGGGGCGCTGTGCCGCGGGCTCCCTCACGCCGTGAGGGCGGATGGGCTGCACGGCGAAACGGGCCTGCAGGAACCCCGGAGCTGCCGCTGGAGCGGCAGGGCGGACTCACCCGGGGTAGGTGAGCAAGAGGTAGCAAAAACGCCGCAGCTGTTTCAGGGGCTATGGGGTGTCCCAGCAGGAAGGGGGGTGTGGGTTAGAGAGCAGCAAAAAAGCCCGAGGCAGCAGCGGAAAGCAGCAGGGCTGGGCAGCGGCAGGCGGGCTCCTCCGCAGCAGCTGCCGCATGCAGCCAGGGAGACACACCCTCCGGGAAGGGGCAGAGCGTTGGGGTCTTAGTTTTTTCCCCTGAAGCATCCGAGCAGATGGCAAAGGTCCATTCCAGTGAGGCAGGGTGACAGTAAGGTCCCGGTTCAATGGCTCCTCTCCTGAGCAAAGGCGCACCCATGGCAGGAGAAAATAGAGCCGGGCTGGGCGAATTCCCCCACCAAGCAGCGGCTCGACCATCCTCCTCCAAAGTCGAGAGAGCAAGAGGGCTAAGAGCTGTTCTAGCCCCCTTTTTCCCCAGCTCAATTCTCGTGGTAGCTCTGCCCCTCCAAGAGAAATCGCTCAGCTAAGAGAGTAGCCAGCTACACCCTTCCTGTGGAAACTTCTTTCCTCTCTCTTAAGTTTATCAGTCGTTACGGTTTCTTAGTGACAGATGGGACAAAATTCCATGAGAGAAAGAAAGAAGAAAAATCCTAAACCCCAACAACACCAAACCTTCAACTGGTCTCAGGAGCACAGAGTATTCTTGTTGGAGCACACATAAAGAGTCAGCCAACAGGGACAGAAGACACAGGAAGACATGGCTTGAGAGACTCACAGAGGGAGACTGCAGAGGGAACATGTGGCTGTAGATGTGCTCTGGGCAGTAGAGGTTCCATGCCAACAGGAGACCTCCTGGAGGTACTGTGGCAAAGTACTCCCTGAGGGAGCATGGCCACTCACACCAGGGCTACCCATGACAGAACAGGGGCAGCCCTGAGGGACCATAAGTGACCTTCATAGTGGGTGGGACACTGAAGAGCAAAGAGAAGTAGAGGAAGATCAGCAAGAAGCAGCAGCAGAAAGACACCATTAAGCTCATTACAACCTTCTTGCTCTGCATGTTATCCCAGCAAAGGAGCAGAAGATGGGCTGAGCACAACCTGCAGTGAAAACCAGGGAAGCTGAGATAGAGTGGGTAGGGTTGTTTGGGCTTAGAATTAAAGAAGGGAAGAGGGAGGTCCTTTAGGGTTTGATGGATCAATTTTTTTCTCTCAGTTCTCAAACCCATGATTAGAAGTTGGCATTAATTGACAGTAAGCTAATTTAAGTAAAGGTTCCATGAGTTGAGACTGTATAAGTGTTTTGCTCATAACACTCTCTCAAAACATTTTTACTAGACTCCAAAGAGCAGGTTCCTGTGCCAGAGCATGCAAAAGCAGTTTGCATAAGGCTAGAAGAAAGTGGAATGCTTCTGTCAAAATGATCTTAACCAATTATTACTCTTATCATTGCATTTTCTAACACAGCTGACACCTGATGAAATTCAAGGTGATTGCAGTACAAGACAACAAGAGTTAAAGCAGGCAAGAGTCTCAAGCACAGGAGACCCAAACATATGAACCAGAGTAACATCAGGAAAATACTGGTCTTGGTTTGATGGCAGTAGGCTGAGTCACACTTAACTCTTGCCAAGTTAAATCACTACAACTAACAGTTGAAGCTTAAGGAAAACTTAAGGACAGTTGCAGTGACATAATTTTGATATAACAGTGCAGTGGCCATTTTATATAACACATTAAAAAACTATTAGTCGTTTCACATTAGAGAAAATAGAAAGATGGAGAATTAAGTACTTCATTTTTAAAGTTCATGCTACCATGTATGCCACTCTAGCGCTGCTACTGAAATTGTTCAAATGAAAACTATGTGATGGTTTGCTGGCTTATTATTTGTTTTGTTTGGGTTTTAAAAATCAGATTTAAAAGGCAAACAATGCTAGAGTTCAGTCTCCAGGAGTCCCTGCAGCACCTCCCTGTCCCAGCTGAAAGCTCCATCTACTGGATTACAGACAGTATCATTTCACCATCTTTCATCCAACTAGTCATCCCTCTCAACTCTGAGTTGCCTTGACAAGAAGTCAGGAGCACAAGTGTTTCCTTCCCTTGCTCAGGACCCTCTAGTTACAGAGGTCTTAGAAAGAAGGAATCTCCACCTGCACTTCATGCCAGGCTACTGATCTTACAACATGGATACCTCATTTTCCAGCCTGTATTTTGCTCACCTCTGGGTGTCCTTTTGGAAATTGTGTTTCAATTCAAGCTCTTCCCAATTCTTGCAACAGATACTTAAACCATATATCCCAGTCCGAACTCTAGATCCTCAGTAAGCAAACAGCTTTTTATTTTCTACAGTAGATAAAGGAGACTTCTGGGCCTTGTATGTGAATGCAGCAGTATTTTGCTGTTCATCATGTGCAGAATTACTGAGACTCATTGAGATTGGTTTAGACCTCTAAGATCATCAAGTCCATGCATGGAGTATCATGCAAGGAATTTTGTTTGATTTTTCTGCTGTGGTCTTCATACACATTGTACAGAAGTCATGCTGCCTAATGCTTTTTATTTGCATTGTATTTTGAAAACCACATGCCTCAAATTAGACACTGGGCAAACCTGATGATTTTGCAGGTATAAGAATGGGTGACACAGCCAGCCACAGCAGGAAGCCTTCTGCCCTTTCCTCCCTTGTTTCCACCTCACTTCCACTATCCCATGCTAGGCCAGCCACTCCCTTGTGCTGGCAGGAACACCCATCAAACACTCCGCAGAGCAAACTCAATGCAGATTAGTCATTTGCTGATTTATCAAGCTGAATCATCTTAGTACAGGCCTCGATGGGCACCAGACCAAAAAAAAGGAAGAAGAGAAACAGAGATCCCACTCCTCAGCAGGGGCATGTTGCCAGACTGCCTATAGAAACTGATGATAGAAAAACTCACATTCAGTCTTCTTATGGATACAGCCCCAACAGTATCTAAATTCCAGCTTTGCCAGACTGGCAGAGTTCATACTTGGCACACAGGACAACCCTTAAATAGCAGCTTTGATGTTAAAACTGTGAGCTCTAAGCAAGCTCAAATAACACAGTTCACCCTTGCTTAATAATACATTCAGATCCTTGTTGATATATTGAATATTGATTTAACACTAGCAACTTTCCTGTGCCTAAAATGGATGATCCCATAAGAAGTTATTAGTCCAGAGCACAGATGCTTCTGCTTGAATCATGAAAGCAGACAGTCCCAGTCACCTCCACACAGCTCCATGACAGCTGAACTGCTGATAAAGCAAGACCCTTAACTTTCTGTAGCAGTTCTGTAACTTCTGACTACAGACAGCCCACCAACAGTGAAATTAAGTTTTTCAAAAGCATATAACTGAGGTTTTGCTTTTGTCATTTAAGATTGCATGAGCACAAATCTGAAATTCCCCTGGAGGGCCCCGCCCTCTCCACGCTGACAATCTCAGCATTTCTCAAATTCTTACACATTTTGTTTAAGGAAAAAGTGTCCAAACTAATTATAACCTATCTACTCAGGCTGAATTATTGACATTAACCAATACACGTATAAATTAACTAGCTTTCTAAAAGCAAACTGTTTAAAATGTGGTATCATTTTCCTCAGAATTCAAAACAAAACCCCTAGAGACACTTGTGCTCCTTCCCTCCAGTAAAGCACAATCCAGACATCTCTTTTCATCTCCACACTTCCTGGCAAAAAGTTTAGGAAGACTGTTTCTCAATGGCCCTAAATACTTCCAGTTGTTAAGAGCACCACAGCAAAGATCTCCTTGTCCACAACCACTGGGACTGCTCACAGAAAATTTTTCACACAAGTAGTAAGATGATAAATGTAAGCAGCCTAAGTCATCTGTCAGTTTTAAAGCAAAATTTCTCTAAAATTGTACTATTTTTCAAAGAGCTCAACTCTTCTAACCTACCAATCAAGACCACAATAGGACCACAGCAGAACTAAATTTCAAGCAGCCTTGCTGTCAAACTGCTTATCAGGCATCATGTGTGCACTATCTACAGCTTCCAGTCAACATTAGGAACATGTATTTTTCCTTCTCTTCCACAGTGAAGAGGTAGATATTTAAGATTTGAGGTGTTGTTTTTACAAAGTACCTGAAAGAAAAAAGAACAATCTAGGCACAGCAGCAAGCATGCTTATTAACATAGTACAAGAAGAAAGAAATGTCTTAAAACCAAGTCATATAAATGGGAAATGACAGTTTGGACTGCATATTCCAGTTCAGCAGTCCTCCGCCTGGAAAAGAATAAAAACGTGGTACTGGGGACTTTGCTACTTTCTCCACCCCCAAATGTTTCTTTTGACCAAATACCAACGTGCTATTACATACAGACTTTTTTGATCAGGGTTCAGGAAAATCGTCCCTGATACACACTGAAGCAACGAGAAGCTTATCAGAAAACATACTATTGTGTTTCATTCTGTGGTTTTGCCATAATTATTTTTTAAAGACTGTCGTGTGACGGCAGACTTTCTGGTGAGCAACTATCCGCTGTCCTGGGACTGCCGGAACTCCGCTCTCTTTCCTAAAATGGAAGCTGTGCTCCAGCCGAGCTCCCCAGCACCCGAAACCCCCTTCGAATCTTCTTCGAGAACAACCCTGCACTCAAGGGCCCAACTGGGGCGGGGGAGGACCACGTATTCACCGCAAATCATAAATCAGTCCGTTTCCAGTGCGGAAGGCGGGCAGAAAAGTCAGGAATACTTTTCCAGCGAGTTAAATGAGAAGAAAGAAGAAGTAGAAAAAAAGAATACAAATAAAAAAGGCTGGAAGGAGAGAGCGCTGTTTCCCCGGTCTGGGCAGACAGAGGGACACGGCTAGTCAGGGACCGCTCCGCCGACCCGCCCTGCTGCCCCGGCTCCGTGCAGAGCGGCAGCCCTCGGCCCCCGCCCCAGGGGCTCAGGGCAGAGGAGCGCTCCTCAACTCCCACCCCTCCTCACCTCTGACGGAGATCAGGACGGCGAGGAGCACCGGCAAGAGAAGGAGCGTCCACCGCCTCATGGCTGCCTACCCCACAAACCCAGACACACAGCACCCGCTGCCTGACAGCCACTCCCCGTACCGCCGCAGCTCTTCCAGCGGCGGCAAGGGCGGCACCGCGCCGGGGCCGGGCCACCGCCCCAGCGCGCTCCGGTCGCCGCGCCCCGGGGCCCCTCCTTCCAGCTGCGGCGGCGGAATAGTTCTGGGACCTGTCGGCTGAAGCCGGGAGGTGAGCTTTCACTGTGGGCCGAGATGAAGGAGTGGGGCTTCGTCGTGCTGTTGAGCCCTGTCCGCTGCCGTGCAGCCTGCTTGCGAACCGAACGGGGCTCTGAAAGGAGACTACGGGGCTTAAACTCTGGTCCCAGGTTTTAATAGCAGACATGAATGCTCAAGTACCGCTGCCTTCCCTTAAGCCACGCACTCCCTTCCATTGTTTTTCCTCAGGAAAAGCTACCCAACATTAAGCACACCAGGACACCTAATAATGCTGCCCATGGCAGGCTTGCTTTTTCTTTAGTCAGAGCAAAATAGTTTTGAGTTTTGTATTTGACCCTTGTGCTGAGCTGTGTTGAGGGCCATGTATGAAAAATACACTGTCTCCAGATCCTGGCTCTTCAATTGCCAGGTATGCACTGGTTATTGACTGGATAATAAACAGTATAGTGACACACAGTGTGATTTAGAATGTAGCTGGTTATGTGCAGCTGGCTTGGATTCAGTAGTCATAGACCTACATATACTTTTCTCAGAGAGGTCCTATACCTGTTAATTAGCATTTGCAGGATCTTGCCAGCTGGAAAAGTGGAATGTCAAATCATTGTCACCAGTTCATAAATTGATGGGTGTTTATTTTTTTTATTTTTTTTTTGACAGTGCCTAATCAGGTTATTTTTAGATTTACTCGAAGGCATATACTGTATTTTAAACTTAAAAACTTTAAACTGTTTAACTGTACTAATAAAAACACTTGAAATGCCTTGTTTGAAATTAAAGATAAGCTTTTTCATTAAAATATCTGGGTTTTGCAGGAGTAGTATTGAAGTCAATATTATGTAGTGGTTAGCAGCTCCCATTTTTGCCAGACTCCAAGACAAGAAGGTAAGATTGGATATGTGCACATGCATTGTGTAATCTATCAGTATGGATCTTGCCATTAATGCTACATGCACATACACAGGAAATTATTAATGTTGCCCAAAGGATGTTCTTTAACAGAGTGTTTATTGTTGTTGTTAAGAATCACCTAAGAAGTTGGTCCCTTGCCAAAAAGAACATGAATTTGTTCTCCTTAGACTACTGCACACTTCTTTAATCATGTCATACCAAAACATACCTCCCGCCCAAGAACTGCAGAGTTAACAGAGAAAACCTAGGTATCTCACTGATATTACTGTGCCAGAATAGGGCCCTGTAGCTTCCTGTTGCCAGAATTAGTCTTCATCAAAGCTGCCTTCTTCAGATGAGGTAAAAGCAACTTCCTGTTAGAATAGACATGAAATAACTGCGTACTAGAGTTTGTGTTTTCCACTTTGTTCAATCCTTGAGGCAGGGGCACAACTAGCTGGCACTAGCCACTTTATGGCTAATAATTCTTCCAGATTTATAAATATCTGGTATTTTTTTTTTCAGTCTTAATAATCTTATGATCTGAGATTTTACTGACATTTTGTGAAAATGAGGTTCCTGATTTGTTGTTACCAGCTCTTCTATGTGTGGACTTGATTAGAAAAAATATCAGGCTTTGTTGTTTCACATGTAAAGCCAACTAATCTGTAAAAAATCAAAATCATTTACTAATAAGGCTGGTTTTCCTATTGTATGAGTAACAGTCGTAATCTGAGACCCACTTCTTCCAATAGCACCTATCTTTGTCTTGCCCAGCCTGCAGTGGTTGTCCTAGCAGGTCTTTTACTCTCTCTGTGCTGTCTATAGCTTCTACCAGAAAGTCTCTGCAGATAGTGTGGGCATTTTTCTGATCTGAAGATGCTGTGGTAGGAGAAAAGATTGCCTTATGGCTTATTTCTAAAGAACATGACCTTTAAAAGACATGCGTGGTCTGTGGTTTGACCTGAAGAAATATGTGGCTTTATAGAGCATCACAAAGAAGGCTGGAAATTTTAAACCCTGGTGAAACTGTTCAAACTTGAATAAAATCTGTGGTGTGCACAGCTGAAGAGCTGTCTCTGAGCTATGAAGGTAAATCTTTTCAGTGTCCCCCAATTCCTCTTCTGAAATAAGATCCTTGTAGCTCTTTTACTGCCTTACACTAATTATTTCCCCCCTTTTACCTATGAGTTTTCAACCTTGCCAGAAACATCATAGCTCTCCAGATGTCCAAAGAAGCAAAGAAAAGACAAATATATTTTCTAAAAAACTGTTCTTTATGGTGCAGTTAAAACCTTACTGCTCTGTCCCCCAGGGACACCCTTTGCAATCAGAGGCCCGCAACCACTGCCCATGGATGGTGAAGCAGATGGACAAAGACAGCACTAAGGAAAAAAGAAAGGAGATGGGAAAGATTGGCAAACTATGCTTTGATTCACATTTGTGTTCAGTTACTGCTATAAAATTGGTATGAGCACAAAAATAACCCTAGAAATTATGTTGCCTTTTTTTGTTTTCACAATTCACTAGAATCTGGCAATACTCTGTAATGTCTTTATTTCAGGTGCAATGTTTCTGAGTCTAACAACACACATCTAAGGAGTGTGTTTGAGTGTATTGATGCTGTGGCTCCATCTAACAGCATGAATTAGAAGAGTATTTGCCCTAAGTATCTCATGTTTTTTACTCATTTGGAAATCAGACTGAAAGCCAGGGTTTCATCTCTGGTTTCTGTCACGGCATCTACTGAAGTATGAGTTCTGATCTTTAGGTTTCTTCTTGCTGTGAGGATATATATGTTTGCATTTGTATGTACTTTTAACTTAAAGTGAAACATATAACACCTTATCTTCTCCCAGTGTTTTCATCTTGAGCTGTGAGAAGGGGATAGTTGCACCAGCAAAGTTTCCTGTAATATTTTATCAGCAAATGAAGTTTTAGGGCCACAAACAATCTGATATGGTATAGCCAGTCAATACAATCATGATTTTTTTAAAAAGGATTAAGTATAAAGAACTTGTTAAGAACATAGTTAAACCCTATTTGATCTTCGGTCACAAATTATAACTACAAATTATAGTTTTGTTTGGGTTTTGTTTGTTTGGGTTTTGGGTTTTTGGATTTTGTTTTTTGTTTTGTTTTGTTTTGTTTTGTTTTGTTTTTAAATTACAGTAGTATTCTCAATTCTAAAGGTATATTGAGAATAAGCAAGATTCCAAAGAGGCTCCTGAATCTCTGCTGGCTCCCCCTTGGATACTATTTTCTGATGATCTCTGCCTTGCAGGACAGGAGAGACAAGATACTGCAGCCTAAGTTTTTCTTCCCAAGGAAGAAAACTAGATTCCTCTAAAGCCAGCTACTTGATAACAAATAGTGCTTCAGAAAGGAGTTTCCTAAGTGATTCTGAACAACTTCTGCAAATTACCTGATCCTTGCCACCCTGAGCTTTTCCTGCAGTAAATGTCCTCTTTCTGCTAGTACCTCTTGTTCCCTCCAGTAGCAGCAATAATTGCAGTGTGTTTACGTGACATTCAGCATTGGCTTTCATACTTTGGCACCAAGGTCCATGGCAACTGAGAGCCCATCTCCTTTAAAGCCCATTTCTCCCACAATAAATGTTTTGTTTGACTACAGTTTCTTCACTGAACTCTAGTAAGCTGAGCTTTTTTGGTGTCTGGAGAGACATTTATGGCAGTTTTTTTTCATAGAGTATGAGCTAGAAATATCTACTCTAGTATAAATGCTGAAAGCAGTCTAGTTTTGGCAGTAGATGGTACAGACCTCTACACAGGCTTATAAATTATAGTGAAAATATTGTTTTGAGTTTGTTTTTTTTAAGATAAAGCCTTTTAAGGCAGGCTATGGTATAATTTTTTCCAAGGAAAGTAAAGTAGGTCTTTTGCTGATAGGAGCTCTTGATTCCTCTAATAATGTTTCAATTTTATGCTAATTGTATAAACTTGTCTTTGTATTTAACTTTGTATTTAATTCATGGTCGACTATGTATCTTTTGAAACCTTTTTCTTCTGTCTCTTCATTTTACCATGAAATTTTGTTTTGAGTATTTTGAGTCATTTTTATGTAATGTAAGTATTTGACTTACTGAAAAGAAAATCTGGCATATCTTTCCTCTCCTTTTGGCAAAGTGACAGTTTTAGTAATGAAATGTTTGTTCCTTTTGATAAACCTCTGATGTCAATTTTTTTTTTCTTTTTTGTTTCAAGAACAAAATAATTGAATTTTTAGATGGTAACTTTATACTGGTTTTGTATATTATTTCTCCTGATCCCAAGTTATGTTTGTCTCTGCTCTTCAGACAGAAAAGAAAGAGAAAACTCACTGAAGTTCTTAAACAGGTAAGTGCTACCTTCAGTTTATACTGTTTGATTGAGCTGCATCCTTCCAAGTCTAAGTGAATGTGATTTTGGCACTCCTGACATATATTAAAGAACTTTTATTCTACAAAACCAGAGCATGTGAGTGTATGTTTTAGTTGTTCATGTACTGCTGCCATTTGCCGTATTATCTAAACAATTCCTATTTAAGGCTTTTGTTCCCATTTGCATTTTCTCCTCAAAGGAAAAATAGCTCATTGTCATAAACTATTATTTTCACAAGAAGTAAAACAGAGTTGGAATGCCTTCATATTCAGTAGCAGAGCAATCTTTGTGGTATTCCCCGTACTGACATTGTCTAGACAGTAAAAAAAAGGGAGAATGTTCCTTTATTCTTGAAAATCTTCCTTTTGAGCACAAGTCTGCATGTCTCCTTGTTTCAGAATCAAGTTTCCTAAAACATCTTTCCTGAAAGAATGGAAGGAAGCAGTCATACATGTCATTGCCTGTGTTCCACCCCTTCTTGCCTCAGGGATGCAGCCCTGTGTAACCAGGGCTTGTTAGGTCTTTCTTTCCTGCATTCCTTTCTCTGATCCATGCAGCTGAAACCTCCTGCAGTGTGGGCCACAAGGTCACCTGCACCAGGGATGTGAGCTGGATGGACCAGTGGCTTTTGAGGGGCTTTTTTGAGTTGCATGAACTCTAAAATTACCAGGATTTATGAATTTTCAATGATATAATCCCAGGTTATGTGGTATGCTGATGCCTCAGGTTAAAAAATCAAAAACCTGATTTAGAACAGGGAAGAAAACTAAGGTTTAATGAATGCTAATTATTCTTCTATGGTTTCTTGTCTTCCGTATCTCCACCTCTGTTATGTAGGATGAGTTACGTGACTGCTCAGTTTCATAAACACTGAGGGTGTAGCTGGATTCTTGAAAGAGACCAACAGATCTGACAAACATGGCAAGAATTTAGCAGCCATTTGTGAAGGCATTTTGTTCATAATGACTTTTGTATATGCACACAAGATGCATCACATCACAGCAAAATCTTTTGAGCTCCACTGGTAAAACAAAACCATCTCTGTATTCCTTGCTTAGATCTCCTTCATTAAGATGCTGTGGCAAATGCTGCTGGCAACTTCAGCCATCTACAGGCTGACAGGAATAAACTATTTTAGTCCTGTGTTGCAGCTGCTCCAGTATGTTATGATGTGTACTGTTGTTGCCCTTAAAGGGGCTATGGGAAAGAGGAGGAGGAGGAACTCTTTATCAGGGAGTGTAGTCAGAGGACAAGGGGTAGTCTAGGGGAACTTGATCTAGCAGAAGGTGTCTATTACTATGGCAAGAAGTTGGAACTCTGTGATCTTTAAGATTCCTTCCCATCTAAACCTTTTAAATTTATGCTTCAAGCCGTAGCACAGTTTCAAAGACAGTGGTCTTTGTCAGTGCATAGCCTGGCTATGGACTCAGGACCAAAAGAAACACAAGTCAGGTATGTGCTGGGAAACATGCTCTATTTGGTGCCTGTTCACAAAGACAGAAAGACACTGTTCTAGAAAAAACACAGTTATAAATACGTATGAAAAATCATGACTGTGAGAAACTTGCAGTGCTTCAAATATGGGAATACCCAGAATCTATCTGATGTCACACACAAGAGAACTAAACACATTGCTAGTCATGCATGGCCTGAGGAACAAATTAATCCGAATAGTCAAATGTCCCTCTAATGGGGTGGGTGTTTTGAAAAGATGACTAGGAAACCATAATTCTTATTTCCCTCTGAAAACTTTAAAATTCTCCTTAAAAAATAATTTTCAGCATTGAAGTGTATTTCCTGCTTTAGGATCTTTCTTGTGGTTTATCTTGTCATCTGTTTAGGAGCAGATGGCACTCTGTGTCTTTGTGCTCCATAACACCGGTCAGCCAGCTCATGATGTTCTCTCCTCAGCCCAGAGAGCTTTTTTTCAGATCATGACACAGAAATACATGGCTGCTCTTGTGCACTTTGTTGGTGAAAATAAGTTGGTTTCCTGAGTTTGGCTCCCAGAAGAAGGCTGTTAGTATCATTTTCTTTAGTCTGTACTGCAGTGCTGGAAAGAAGGATGTAATGATAGGCAAGAGTAGATATTTGTCTGGGTGGAGAAAGCAGAGAATTGAGGAGTTGCTGATATTGATATTGTCATCCAGCTGATAAGAAAACAAAAGCAGTTAAAATTATTGCATGATTCAATTTTCAAGGAGTGATATTGTATTTCACAAATTAATCACTTGATTCATATTTGGACTTTTTTTTTTTAAACTAGTGATTTAAATCTAGTTGAATATCAAGAGGAAAATTGTAGGTTGGGAAAACTGTAGGTTGGGGGTTTTCTCCATATTACAGAGGGCAATAGCTTTTCCTCCAATTCTCTATTAATTATTTGCTTCCTTTTCACTTCTGCCTTTCTCCATTTGCCTGAAAAATAAAAGCATATATAACAGAAAGGCACTTAGTAGGACTAAATAATTCAAGTTTTCTTTTATTTTTCCCTTAAAGGATTTCTTATGAATAAAAATATACATATTTATATGCAGTTTTGTTGCTAATGCTGGGACCTGGGGAGGCAGACCTACACTTTTATTCTTATCAAGTAGCTTCACAACTGTATTTTAAAAATATTTTCCTCTTATTATCTAAAGAAAAAAAATCAGCTTTCTAAAGTAAAATTATAATGTTCTTGATTGTCTAAATTTTACCACACTGCAAATTAAAAAAAAAAAAAGAAAGATAAATACAAGGCAAAACGGGAAACTGGTATGTATGTGAAACACAAACCACACAGCTGGAACACCCCCTTTTCCTGCCTGTGTAATTTAAGAAAAGCTATTAAGTCAAACAATACAGCATTTTCCATTTGAACACATAAAATTTGAGTTCATAAAACAAGCTAGCATAATTCTTCCTGCCTTGGGAACACTAGCTGTGAATAACTTCTCCACAGAATGTAAGAAATGTGGAAAGCAAGCGTCACTTGAGAAAAATAGCTCATGCATTTGTCATGCCCACATCCATTTTTGTGACTCATTTATTTTTGCGCTTCTGTTTTCCTAAGTGCCCAGAGTGCTATCAGAAAGCTTAAACAAATGACAGCAAATCCTCTTGCCTTTCTTTTTCTGTGACTGGAGTGGGGAATTGGAGTGACACCTTATTTGTCCTGATAGAGCCAGATTTTCACTTATGGGACTTTTTATTGTCAGGTTTAAAAATCTCAGTTATGATTCTTTGCTATTCTTATAATTACTTTACCTTCTTTTCCCCAGATACTGTTCCATTTTGTTGCTTTGTCTCCTTCTGCATCTGGGTAATAGGAAAAGTGAATTAGACTTGCCCTTGCTGTCAGCCGAAAGCACTAGACAGGAGCCAGCAAAGGAATTCACCACAGCTTTAATGTTAAGTATGCCCAGCTATGTCTGGTGCTATGAAGTCAGAGAGAACATGTTGAGAGAGAGATTAACTGCAGACCCTTCCTCTGCAGCCTTCTAATGTAAAATCTGAAGCTATATGCTCGACAAGATTTAAAAGAAGCTAAAACTACATAATGTTATCAGATGTGGAGGAGGGATCAAAAGCACAAATGTGTATAGATAAGATCTTGCATTGCTACTGACTACATTGCATCTCATTTGTTGCTAAACCCTAATGAATGGGATGGCTTGTTATGCTTCAGCCTGCACTGTGTTAAGTGCAGTGACAGACTTCAGTACTTCAAAGCCAAATAAGAAAGTGGAAGACATCAGTTGATCATATCTTACATCTCAGAAAGGCAGTAAACTTTATAGATCTGTAAAGGGCATTTCTACAATAATTATCTATTTTATTATAGATGGTCCCCAGTTCTAGTTAGCATCTGCTGATATATGTGCCAGGGGAGAATCTTTTTAAAGGTACAAAATGCTACAGAAGTCTATAATTATTTTCTTCCTGCTTATTAGTCAGAACTAATTGTGTGTTCACATCTGTGCTTTGTGTGCCAAATATATATTTTTTACCCTTCCCTTCATATGCTTCCTGTTAGCATGGGTTCCTATGGGAGACTACCATGTAATGGCACATTGGGGACAGCTGTGGCCTGTGGTTTAGATGAACATTGCAGAAAGGTAGAGAAAGGTGCCCTTAGCCTCTCACTGTGAGTACTCTGCGAAGCAATGTGATTATGGGGAATTAGGTGTCTTTTTATAATTAAAGTAGCCCACTTCTACAGACCTCCACTGCTATATGAGAGTACAGAATTATTGTACAAGATTATTTTTGGTTTGTATAAAGGTTCAAAGAGGACTTTACATATTTTGAGCAAAAGTAGGGATTGTTTAGTGATGCAAACAGGGAGATTACAAACTGAGATTTCTATTTCTGTTCCTGCTTTGTGATCTTGGAACTCCAGAATCTCTGCTTCTAATTTCTTTCCATAGCTCCACATGAGGACTGATACCCTTGAAACTTCCAAAATTTAGCTCTGATTTTTTTTTTTGACAAGATAAAATGTGACTGGTGCTGTCCTTAGATACAGCCAATGCAAATGCATTGGATGACTTGAACAAACCACAGGTAGCATAAACATAATTTCTGTCTTCCTGGATACAGAATCAGGAAGGATACGTTTCAGCCTGCACAGCTGAAATTAGCACAGCTGAAAAACTGACCAAAGCTCTATTGGAACATCTTTGCAGAGGCTGTGTGTGTGGAGTACACCAAGCCTCATCAGCTGTGTTACATTCTGGTGCTGGGGGACTTGACATCACAAAACTGATACTGCCTGAAAAAGCAGATGTTTAAAATGTTTTGTTTCTCTGACATAACCACATATAGCAAGAACCCATTGATTTCCAGAGGCTTAACTATGTACAAAAATCTCTTCCCTACTCTGCCAGCAATTTTCTACAATAACTTCCCAGCCCACTTTCTGAAGACAGCAGTGAGAAGGAGGTAGAGGAATCTCTTTACTGTCTTATGCACAGCTGAAAATGTTTTGAAACACCTTCAGGTCTCACAGCATTTTTCTCTGCTGCATTAACTCTACTGACTGGCTTTAGTCAGTACACCTTAAAACTGGCTAATGAGAAGGAAAACCAAGATTTGTATATCTTGACTTATAGTAATTAATTTTCTGCTTCAGAAATAATGCAGGAGAGGATGCGTTAAGAGAGTGAAGCAATGGACAAACGTGTCTGACTCGACAAGTTCTGTTCTCACCCAGTGCTTTTGCAGTGAACTTTTTAAATTCAACACAATGGGATTTAAGAAAAACATCGGCTCAGCACACCAGTTTTGGCAACAGTTGAATGTCAAGTTTATGCTGTTCTTGCACATGCCTCTTTGCCTTTATTTACAAATAATAATTTATATAACTTTTAATTTTTTATACAACTTTAAATTTCTTGTGAGTTTCCAAGTATGTTTAATTACCAGTGTAATTCACAGTATAATGTATATTGTCTTCTCCCCTGCATTCAGTGTTTCTTCACTGAAGCATTTGTACAATGATAGAAAGGATTTTAAAGAATAAAAGATGAGATCGATACATACAACTAATTTGCTATATAAACAAAATCTAATACTGTTTAAGTTTAATTAGATTAAGTTTACATTGCTTAAGTTTTTACATCCTTTTACAAGTGTTCTGATTTATTGTATGGGAAGGTAAAAAGCAACACTTGATCACTTGATCATATTCTTAGGCATCTGGCTTGCAGACCCTTCATTATTTCAACAGCACTGATTTTGCATGGAGCTATTTTGGAGCTCAGAAACATTCCTTAGGAGAGAATGGAAGAAAATAATTACCTATACATCCTTAGAAGAAGGTTCCTTCAGCAACTTAAGTTGTACCTTTTTTTTTTTTTTTTTTTTTGCATTGAGAGGAGGATGCATTTTTATGTTGCCATGAGTGCTTTACTGATTGTGTTTTTGAGCTTGTTTTCAAGAAGAAAAGATTGTTCATTTATGCTGCCATCCTCAAACACTGTTTGGGGAATGTCTGAGAAATACCCACTTGTGCTGGAAAACTCAAAGAGGAGTAGCCATGAACTGATACCTGATCTCCAAACTGTGCAGGAAAGGTTGCTGTTCTTTTTCCATAGAAAGGTGATTTCTGCAAACGAAAACCCACCACAACTTATTTCCCAACCACAGTCACTGTATTGGTGATCCAACAAGGCAACATTGATGAGATTTAGTTACTTTCTTTGTTTGACACAACTGCCTACACTTTATGTTTAAAGTGTAAACAGCCAGAAGCCTGCTCAGTTATTTCCATTTCTTTACAAAGACTGGAGAAAGAGGAACCGGGAGTTCCAGCAGGTACAATGAATGAGCAATAGGAGCTGTAGGAAGCACAACTCCACAGTTCACGTTAACGGATTTCCTGCCTGACATTTTTCAGCTAAACTCAAATACAGAAGTATGTGGTAAAGGAAAATGGTATTTTGGGTAGGGCACATGCATTCTGCTAGAGAGAATTTACACACAAGTTGAAACTTTATATGAAGCACATTCTCCACCCTCAGAAAGAGGAAACAGTCAGCAAAGTGCAGAGAACAAAGATGCTTATGACTCATGAAACAGATGAATGGGGTTTTACTGGCATGCCTAGTTTCAGTTGAATATGAAGGACAAAAAATTCCTCAGACCATCCCTGGTGAATTAAGCAAATGCTGGATTCAGCTGTGATTATGCTTGCCGCTCATATTTGGAAGTTGATTTCTGTTGGAATTTGTCATATCTGTTGTTTTTCTTCATAAAATCTTCTTTTGTGTAGCCAGTAACTGTGGGTCAAAAAAAAGGCATGCACACATACAAAAGCTGTGGGTTGTATTTTAATAGGGATCCCTACTGCTTATCATTGCTGGTTTATGTAATTGTCTGGAAAAGGTCAGCATAGTTTATGCTGTGAGCAACTGAAGCTGAAAATTTTTGTGCTTTTTTTTTGTTTTGTTTTTTTTTTTTGTTTTTTTTTTCCCTGCACTGGACTTGTCATCTTTTGACTAAATGCTGTATGAAAAAGAAACTGTAGGAAAAAAAATACTGAATTCCAGCCTCAGGCTATTGCACCTTTCTTCTTAAATTGTTGTGAAGCTTACTAACAAAGCTGCTCCCAAATAACAGTTGGTCACAAAGTATTTAGTTTAAAGACCAAACATTTTCAGATCTTTAGCTCGAAGGCAAGTCCTACAGTGCTTGGCTGGATTATTTATCTCTTATAAATGTTGTGCTAGAATATCTATAATTTTGATTTTGTTTTCTCTGGTACATATTCAAACAGTCATATTCAGTGTGATTTTTTATGTTGATTATACTTCTCTAATTATTTTTATAGGCTTCATATATAATTTAAAGTATTTTCTTTGCTTTTAACATTGTGTTGTTCAAAACAGCTGACTGGTTGCTTAAATACATCTCAGATGAGGATAGGACTGAGTCAGTGTTCCTGCTATTGGCTGAGTGAAGTTAGCCTCTGCTGCCAAGGGGAAAATCAGGAAGAAGGATTCAATGTCAGTTTTTATTAGGATTTCAGAGCACTCTAGAAGGCTCTGAGGGATTTGGGCATGGTGCTTGGTCCTTGGTCTCTGGGGAAGAAAGCTAGCCCTTGTGTTGTATTGAGAAGAAAAGCTGACATGTCATCTGCAAAGCCAAGGCAAACTTAATGTTCTTTAGAAATCGGGAACCAGAAGAGATCACTGGCAGTGGTGCTGTGTTATAGAGATGCAATCTGAGGAAGCTTAGAGCAAAGTGTTATAAATGCAAAGGCAGATTTGGGTTAAATAAAAACAATTTATTATAAAACAATTTCTATAAAAAAATAAACAATGAGGGAAAACCACAATAAAATAAACAGCGCAGCGCTGGGTGGACAGGGGTCTATACCCAAAGGTATAGGTGTTCCCAAATCCACGAAGGAGGGTAAACTGTCCGGGGTTTTTATTGGGATTTTTAGCCTTGAGGCCAAATTCCAGGCAGGCACCATTCATCAACAGTCCTTGATTGTCGTATGAATTGATTTCCTGGCATTGGAGAATAGAGTCGAATGGACGTCCGGACCGAGTCTCCTCATATGTAAAAAAAAATTCTGAGTGGCTCTTGTGGTTCAGGCCATCCGGATGGGATGGCTGGATCCGGGTTGGAGCCGATGAATATTTCGGTTGGATTTTTCCTTTTGTTTACTTGATGGCTACCCCCAACGGTAGCCCGCAAGGCGAGGTGTTCGGGTCCGGTGATGAATATCTCGTCGGTGCTTCTCCGTTTTTGGCTTGATGTTTCGTGTCCTGCCTATTCTTCCCCGTTGATGGTCACCGAGCCTGTCCTTGTCAGTTTGAGGAGTTTTTTTTTTTCCTGTCAGCTTGATGGGCCGCGTCCTGTCTATTCTTTTGTTGATGGGCGCCGGCTAGGATCGTTATCCTTTGAGTGGGAATTCGTGGCTAGATCTGGGAAGGGCTTGTGTGTCATACTGTACTTTATATTTTATAGTATTGTTATATACATTTATTTAGATTTTTACGAATTTTTACAAGTTCATTTCTCACAAAAGTCAACAGCATGAAACTGAAAATAGTCCAGGGAAGACATTGGCAAAGAACATTTGGGTTCTTCAGAATCTTTTTCCCTTACTATTAAATATGTAATGGAATGCAAAAGATTTTATTCTAGTGTTTCTGAAAAAAGCAGTATTAATTTCTTCAAATTACAAGACTACATGTCGTTATTCCTGCTGTCTGTCTTTGGAAAATGTGATAAATGTGGCATTGGATAAAAATTCGTGAAGGAGAATAAAGAAATATATGTTATATTTATAATAATGTAAAGATATAAAATGTAGTATGATCTAAAGATTCCTTCCCGAGTCAGGCGGTAACGATCCACGGCAACGCCTATCAGCCCGAGATAAAGAGGAGGACACAGGCAATCAAGCCAGACAATGAGAGTAGCCCGGCTGAGATATCCATCTGCTTCGCACCCGACCTGGACACTCCACCCCAGGAGTCCAACCAAAAGATGCAATCAGAAGACATCCAGAACCATTCGCATGTGAAAAGACTGCCCAGTTGACTATTGACTCAGCTCGAGGGATCCGGGACAACCGCACATCTAGACTCTTTGTTGGACTGTGCCCACTCCGGGTTTTGCCTCAGGATACGAAAATCCTTATAAAAACCCCGGACTGCAATCCCTCCTTCGTGGATTTGGGAAAATCTGTACCTCTGGGTGCAGACCCCTGTCCACCCGGCGCTGCGCTGATTTATTTATTGTGTTTTTTCTCTCTCGTTGCTTATGATTGAAATTGTTTTATAATAAATTGCTTTTTATATTAACCTTATTTTGCTATTGCATTTATAACAGAAAAGAAGAGAGATAGTGAGATATGCACAACAGAAAGATTGTCATGAAAACATACATTTTCTTCTCAAACAGATGGAAAAATTCTGTCAACAGTTGCACAAGCTGCATTTCTACCAGGGGAACCTAGGAGTGATTCCCACCCCTTGGCTTCAGATGCACCTTTTTGCATCATTTGTATTGAATAAGGTGAAGACACAGATACACATCTCTCCTGAAAATTAACTATGGGAGATAGTTACAGGATTTTTCAGGAGATCCCTGTTATAAATTTGTATTGTGATATTGGCTTTCGCAGATGAATATTATATGTTAAATACTTTTTAGCTATGTATGTACTTTTTTCTTGCTAACAAGTCTTAAGCTTAAAAGAATTTCCTAGGTACAAGGCAAGGAAACCCCAGAGGGCAAGGACAGTGGGGCCCAAACTCTTATCAAGAGAACAATAGAGGCCAAACTGTTATCAGCAGAAGATATGAAGCCCAGCTGTCCTCAGGAGAAGGATGACTGGCCCCGGACTGTTATCTGCCCTAACCATTTGCAAAAAGAAAGGAAACCAAACTCCAGAAAAATGCTGACCAGCAAGAATAATGATGACCAGCAAAAAATATATGCTGACCAGCAGAAAATAAAACTGTGAAAAGCATGATCCAAGAAGGCGGAACCAGGGAGGGGACATGCTTGAATATGCATTAACCCCTCACAGCAAGGAGGGGATAAAAAAGAGATCCCTAGGATACCAGGTGTGCTCTTGGCAACGCGCCAAGGCACCCGGCCGTTTTAACCCTTTGCTTTATTTCTTATGTCTCCTAATTGTCTTTTATTAATATTAAATTATTTTTATAATTTATTAAGTGAATCTCGTTTTTAAGATCCCATAATCAGGGTGACTGAGGATCATAATATGTTATGGTCCTGCTGTGAAGTGTATCTGTCCTTTGAGGTAAATACAGATGCTCAGAAACTGAAGACATGTTTATTACATAAGGAGTACATCTACCCAAGTAAAAAGAAAATAATATCTAGGAGACTTGCTTTGTAATTGCAGAAGCAGTCGTAAGAAGTGCCTTTTGACACACCTGATGTCACTTTCATAAAATATTTAAGGAAACATGAGTAATGAACCATAACCAAAATAAGTCTTACTTCTGAAAGCAGTAGTCTGAGACTGAAGAAATCTGCTGGATTTACTCAAAGCAGCAGAAACTGCAAGACAGCTGTCCCATCAGAATTAAACTAGAAGTGAAGTCTTTGTTTCAGTAGGGTCTATGTACTTGTCTTTTATTTTCTCTTTGCAGTCTTGTTTTGCCCCACATTGGACACAATAAAGTAGGTTAATTATTCATATTTGAATCTTGATTCATAATGAGTATGTCTTCCTGGGAACAGGACGCCTGTTGTACATTAATTTCATTTAGAGAATAAATAAACCTATAAATAGGACAGGCAATCGTACCTCCCCTTTACCTCCTCTTAGATTTTTCTTACCAGTATCAGGCATTTGCATGTATGAGGTTACAGATGTGCAAAGGCCAGATAAAATTCTGTAATAACCCCTGTTGCACTTGTGAATAGGAATATCCTTCAGCAGATGTTAGACAGACCATTGCAGATAACAAAGCTGCAGAGGAACTCACTTACCTGACACAGGTGTCCCAAAGCCAGAACATGCAACACAGAAAACTAAAATCCCAGTGTGGACAGGAGAGTGCAATCTCGAATTTGTCCTAGCAGGACACTTTCCTTGGGAAAGGGGGAGAGAAAAAAACAGAGGGCCATTGACCTAGAGTGCAGTTACAGGAAGAAGGTTGGCTCCTACAATGCCAGGGATAGCCATGCGCTGAAATACAAAGGAGTTCTACAGGGTGGGTAGCCAGTGCTGTTGGTGATGTGTTTCTATTGTCTCCTGAGCTTGTCTGAATAAGTTTGTGTCCCAGAGGAGAATCCAGAAGGAAATGCAGGCATAGAATTTAATTCTCTGTGCATGAGGGAACAAGGCTGGAATCTGCATAAGAAACAGGGAGGGTCTGAAATTAGTCATGACACAAAAAGGCTTTTGTGTGATATAACCAGCTCATCTGTGATTGCTTAGACAGCATTTCTGTTGTCCTAAAACTGCCTGCTGGGGACCAAATGCAGACTTTTGTTAAAAGATAAAATGATAAATAACAAAAATCAACATGTCAGATTCATTACCGTCTGAAAGTGACTGAGAATGTGGCAAGACAAAATATCAGAAAAGGGCAGTCTTGTCTAAGTCAAACTGGAAGTAATGCAAGGGTGTGAGTGGCAAGTGTTAGTCATTCCTATTTTCTGTGCTTCTGCTGCACTGGCAGATCCCAGCTGCCTGCTTAGGCCAGATGCAGCTGTGCAGGGCAGTGTAGAGCCCCCAGCTGCATCTGTGGAGGGGTCTGATCTTTCTGGCTGAACAAAGATTGAACTTTCTTCCCTTCCTCCAGAGAGCTTCACTCAGCAATAGAGCAGCTGTGGAGTATATGTTCTATTGACAGGGTGGAGTACCTGACTTCTCACAGGAATTCCACATGCTCTGGATTTGGTAAAATACTTCAGAGCAAAACCTCAAAACCTCAGTCAAGACTGACTGTTTTCTGAGTTCTAGCTGGTACTGACTAAATGTCTGCTGAATGGCACTCTACCAAGCACTACAGGTTATCTTATCATCCCCTCAGAAGGAGATTTGCTCCATTGTGAATCTATGAGACTTTAAATTTCTATCAGTTAAGTCTTTGAGAGCCTTTTAACCAGCAGAAACCTGGAGTACCACACTGGTTGACTGCATTCTGACTTATCGACAATGAGAAAACACTGCTAGTCTTTTCATAGGTTTCATATCATATAATATGATTTATTTATTCATAGAGGCTAAAAAAAACAGATAACAGGAATTCATGGGCCATCCATTTAAGACTGCATACTTAGAAAACTCCAGATATGTAAGCCTAGCCCAGAAAGTTTGCCAAGGTGCAGGTACTATTTCTTTCTCTTCTGCAGTGTGTATGGCAAAACTCTAACTCCTACAGCACTTATGGTTTGTGAAGGATCTTTACTATTTAAATCTCTAGCCCTGGTGCAATAGATGATCTCTGAAGAGAGCTGAAGATCAGCAAAGCTGCAGTCCAGAGGCTTCCTATTTTCATTGTTCCCAGACATCATCTAGATAACAAAATGAATTTATTACCACCTGATAGCATAGAAAAATCATAGCTAGCTTGGCTTTATTGTTTGTTTGGGGTTTTTTTCATCTTAGATATTGGGTTTAGAAGAAAATCTTAAAACATCTGTGTCTAGGTGTGGCAAAGAGAGGAAGGGGATCTGTTGCCCAGTGGACTTCTTACTGGACGTTCCAGCTTTTCTTCTTGCAAACTGGAGCTAAGCTAGTTCTGTGTTCCTGGGAGGAGCATGAAGCACACTGAGAATAAAAAAATACTGCTCTTAGATAATAGGATATTAAGTAACAGCATAGGTTCTTGGGAGCATTTGCAAGCCAAAAACTTGGTGCTTGGGGCAGGGTTAGGCAGTAGCAACCCATTTCCAGTGGAGTTGAACTGGTCAGATCTTTTCAGCTCATGGAAAATCATAACATATGGACCTTACTTCTGGGCCTCCAGCTCTTCTATGCATGCATGGCTTTCTGGTGGGTTGATACTGTTGAGGCTAGTGAAACACAGTACTAAAAATATATTTTAAAGCTACAATGACAGGTTTTAGCAGATTTTTAGTACTAACAGCACTGAGTCCAAGCTTTTCTAGTCCCCTTTTCAATGCAATGTTTTGTAAATGTGATTCATAGAAATGGAGTCCTAAACATGGGCCTGTTTAAATCTCTGGCTTTATCTGTACCTAGCCTCTGGAATCCTGAAATATTTCTCTGTTACAGTTGTACAAATAGGGCAAATCCAAGTCAAACATCCTAGAACCTGTTATTTTTTTCACCTCATGTCAATGTAATTAAGGAAAAAGTGAAGAGAATAGTTACACTGAATTATAAAAAAGTTCTGTCGAGTAAGCATGTCCATCTGTCTTCTGTTTGCATGCTATGACTCACAGCTATCTGGAAATAATCCTGCTTCCTTCCTGTCCTGAAAAAGAGGTTTTTACAATATGAATGTAGCTACCTTCTTTTAGAGTTAATTTTGATTCCTGTATAGAAAATTCATTCTAGAGAAAATAAAATGGATGTCATTTGCTAACTAGTTAAGAAAGCAAAGTCAAAAAGTACACATACTTCCTTATCTTTTATCTTTTTCTGTATGTCGCTTCTGTGATGCTTTCAAAATCTATCAGTAGTAAGACATGATGTATCTGCTGCTCCTCATTGTCTGTGTGGTCACCAACTGGATAGAGGGTACTGAGGGAACTGGTCCAAGAGCTCACTGAGCCACTTGCCATCATTTACCAGAAGTCCTGACACACCAGGGAGCTCCCAGCTTAGCAAGTGTGACCCCCATCTACAAGAAGGGTCAGAAGGAGCATTCAGGAAGCTACAAACTTATCAGGCAGACCTCGATGCTGGGGAAGGTCATGGAGCAGATCATTTTGAGTGCCATTGTGAATGCACGCAGGACAACCATGGATCGGGCCCAGCCAGAATGGATTTAGGAAAGGCACGTCCTGTTTGACCAACCTGATCTCCTGCTATGAAACAGTGACTCACTTAGTGGATAAAGGAAATGCTTTGATATTTTATGTAGATATTGTATGCCTGGAATTTAGTAAAATTTTTCTCATAATTTCCCACAGGATTATTCTGGAGAAACTAGATAGTCCCTGACTTGGACATGTGCATTATTCACCTCATAAAAACTGGCAGGATGGCTGGGCCCATAGAATGATGGTGAGTGTAGCTCCATCCAGCTGGTGGATGGTCACCAGTGGTGTTCCCTAGGGGTCAGTGTTGGGGCCAGCCCTGTTTCATACCTTCATCAGTGATCTAAATGTGGGGTTTGAGTGTGCCCTCAGTCAGTTTGCAGATGACATTAATTTGGGCTGGAGTGTTGAATCTGCAGGAGTGTATGAAGGCTCTGCAGAGGGAGCTGCGTTGATGGGTCAAGGCCAAAGGTGTGAGGTTCAGCAAGGCAAAGTGCTGGGTCCTTCACCTGGGTCACAAGCACAGGCAGTGCTACAGGCTGGGAGCTGAGTGGCTGGAAAGCTGCCCAGCAGAAAAGGAGCCGTGTGTGTATGTTGACAGCTGGCTGAACATGAGCCAGCAGTATGCCTAGATGGCCAAGAAGGCCTGTGACATCCTTCCTGGCTTGTATCAGCAATTATAATGTGTTCCCAAAACACAAGAGAAAGCATTTTGTAAATATTTATTACAAGTGCATTATTAGCATTTGATTAATATGATTGAACAAGAGACAAATGTTATTGTTGTACTGTTTAATGTTGTGGTCCTTGTTCATTTACGCTGCCTTATCTTCTGAAGGCAAAAGGACACAAAAAGAGTTTAAGCATTTTAGAGAACAAGGTTATCCTTGCAGCTAGAATAACTGCTCTATTTTTCAGTAAAATGATAATGCATGAACAGTCCCACTAGATGAGTGGAAAATTAGGAAGATATCATTGTGCAAAACTTTCCATACAGATAGATTGAATGTGTCAAGTAAAACAACCTACCATTTGATAGATGATGCTTTACAAAGAGATCACTGCATTCACCTTGATGGATTTGTACTGGAGGAGCCAGATGAAGTCGATGCGGTTCCACGTGTTAAATATGAAAAGTTCATTGGAAGGCTCAGAGGAGTAGCATTTTCAGCCACAGACTTGCTACTGAGGTACCAGCTAAGTCAGTTTTGTATACTCTCCATGTTGAATCTCAGCAATGCACAGTGTAATACATCAAGGAAATGTTAGTCTTGATGTCCCAGATACGAATTAGTTTGCAAACAGTCCATAAGCTAAGGACTGTTTTGTTTAGGCATAGACATATGGTTTTTGTGGCCAACTTCAATAAGCATTTAAGCTAACACATCAAGGACACAAGTAATTATTAGTGTAAGCAGCTGCATGGAACAGCTTGGGTAGCTTTTCAGATAAAGAGAACTGCTTGTGAAAATGTTGATAGATACAGACATTTGTTCTCAGATTGTGACCTTTCCTTCTGTGGTGTTATTTAGTTGAACTTGAGAATTTGAAATAACATCCTTCATTTCTAATGAGAAAAGGGGTAAAATGCATCCATTAAAGATGATCATCCATCAAGATGATCAAGCAAGTGCAAAATAATCCTCACAGCTTCATGACTACTGCTTCCCCCTCCCTGCAAGCCATCCATTCCTGAGGTTTGTGATTCTGGCAGAGTGATGATTCATTGGTGTGTCCTTGACACTCAGTTGTTTTACAAATAGGACTAGTTTTGTAATAGCCTGGGATTTCCATAAAAAGAGGGAGAAAACAACTTCAATTTATGTATTCTATTCTCTCGCAATATTGTGTAGGAACTTGGTTTTTGGTATGACACCTATGGATTCTGAACTCAAAGTCTTTGGTAATTGGATTTATTGCTCTCTCTCTTGCAGGATTTCTTTGCTGTGCAGTCAGTATATTGAACATATTGTAACAGCTTTTAATGAAAGAAAACTTTTTTCAAAAATTGTCTATGAATAAGATTTCTTTTTCCACTGTCATCCAAAAGTACATTACAGACTCAAGCGTACTTCATAGAGGTATTTGCATTCAAAACAATTCTCCACACTTTTATCATAAAAAAAAAAGATTTTGAGTCTTCCTGGAAAAATACATTAAATCTAACTGATAAAAGGCAAATAGACTACTCTCCTTAGTCCTGCAGTGCTCAGAGAAGAAAGTAAATGCTGGAAAGAGCTGCCCTAAGACTAGTGGTACAAGTTGGACTATTGTTTACAGTTTCAGTAGAGCTCTGAAGACACTGGTTTCAGAAACTTAATAAACACCATGAAAGATATCTTTTGAAAAAAATGGCAATTGTGACTGCTTACCTTAATGCAAGTAGTACTCTATGATTTATCTTTTCCATAGAATGAAAGTGCAATTGATTCTACTGGTCTGTTACTGCGTTTCAGGTTCACAATGCTCAGGCTCTGTAGGTGATGTACTCAAGACATGTTCACACATGGCTGCTTGGGAATGGTGCCAGTGTGTGCCAGCATCCTAAGAGTCTTCTGAAATACTGCGATTCTCACACATCCTCAGACTGCATGTTCACTGTGGGAGATGGGGGACTGCATATGAAGTCTTATTTCTCAGATCTCCCTACCTCCTTTTTGGGGATGTGACCTATCAGAGGTGCATAATAAATGCTTTTGAAAATTATGAGATTAACACATTCATACTTTTCATCTTTGTCCCTAACTTAACACAATTAATGAAATGTCATCTTCATGATAATTTGGCTCAAAATATCTTTCTGACACAGATATTTAAAAGAATTTCCAGTTCTACTTTTTATCATACCTGAGCCATTATTCATATAGAGTAGATAAGAGCAAGGACTGTCTGGTTTTGTGTTTGTATGTGAGGGTATTGCACTCACACACTCACTACTACAGGGAAAAACATTTGGGAAATGAATGGCACGTAGCAACAGAAAACAATAGGTCTTTTTTGCTGTATATAAGATGAACCCTTTTACAATCATAATGAAGAGTCTGACATTGCAAACACAGAATCACAGAATCATTGAAGTCAGAAGGCATCTCTTGAAATCATCTAGTCAACCCCCAATCTGAAGCAAGGTCAGCCAGAGTGAGTTGCTCAGAACAAGCCTCATACTCATCAAATGATTATTAAAAAACTACAGTAGTTGATTAAAATCATGTACTTTGTCTTACCAGATTCTGTACTTAACATTCATGGTTCCTGTTTGTAACTATTTCTCTGAAACCATGACAATGAAGAGCTGTAATTGAGAAAACAAAAAGGTCTGTTCTTAATCACATGATTCCAAGAGCTGAAATTTTAGGACAAAAAAATTATACTGAGATTTTTGAATTATGCAAACAGCATGTCACATCTGTTCTAGACTCCACATAAAGCTGTATAGAATCTTGAACTAGCAGCCAGCCCTTGAGGAGGGCAGTGGATATGAATTAACTCCCTGTACAGTGAAAATAAAGTATTTTATAATCAAGAACTTCCTCAAGCTTTGCTCATCTCCGAGATGAAAACTAGCAACTCTTTTAGGAAGACGCCACAGCTGATCTCAGCTACCATCATGACTTCTTAATAAAAGGGCCACTCCACTTTTTCTTGGCAAGGATTGATTGGTTCAAAAACAGCAGAGGAGAGGGAAATGTTGATTAATTACTTTGAAATCTGCAAATAGACATGATCATTCTTTGCTTTCCTCTTCTGGAAGCTTCAAATTCTTTCTCATACCATTTTCATTTCCATCACGTGACTTTCAGTGAGTCATCTGTTTGTCGCAACTCTCCTTTCACCCTCCTTGTTTACATCTACCCCACCCTCAGGTTGTTTGCTTTTAAAATAACATGTATTCTTATTCATGTAAATACTCCATAAAGATCCTGGAGACAGGAGACTTTTTCCTAGTCATGTGAGTATTATCACAGGCTTGATGTATATAGGATTTTCAAAGGATCCAAACAGGTTGGTTGATGGTTGGGTTTTTTTTCAAAGATCCTCTGATGGGCTTGGTTTGGCTGCAGGGGTCAGTAGGGGTAATTGATTTAGAGGTTTGCTCCTCTAACTTTTCTACAAGCATATTATGTAATTTCTGAGAAAACTGACACTGTTTTAAAATTTCCCATGGGTACTATGAATTCCTTCATCTCACATCATATTGCAAACTACCAGTAGGCATCAATCAGGGGTCCTATTCAGCAAGATGCTATTGCCCTTGAAAATGGCTTTTTGTGCCTTATTAAAGTAAACCTGATCTGACTTTACAAGATGACTTAGAGAAGGTTTTTTTACCAAGAATGCGTTTACTTCTGGAGGTTATTTCTACTCTTATTTATTTGCAGATACAGGGCATCTTATCTTGGGCTTTGTTTAGACAAATATATCTTCTTCTAAAAGCTTCCTCTTTTAAAACCTGATTTTCTGTGTGTTTTCTTCTGACTTCAGTTTTTTTTTCAAATAGAACCCCTGCAGATTAACACTGCTCTAACGCATAACTCCACAATACTGAAAGGAGAGAGTTGTGAGAGATCAGCTAATATTCTTATTTTCTCTGCAGCTGTGGTACAGGGCTACTGCACTGCTGAGCATTCTCCTTGCACTGGTACTGGCAGCCCTCCCATCCATGACTGTGCTGTAGAGTTACTTAACCTCCAGAGCTTTCTAGGCTGACCAAAAGCACATGGGGCAGAGGTGCAGAGTCCAGATAAAAATGAAAATAATGGCCCCCCAGTAGTTAATATTACATGGTGATCAGGATTGCTGAGATTAATTTAGATTTGGTTTTGGAGTGTTTAGTTTTTTATTACAAATATTTATTGAAATGTTTACATTCTTCATTTTTTTTTTCTTGAAAATAACCATATTAAAACCAATCTATAAAATCTGAACTTTGCAAGTAGAAGCTGATTTGCTACTAGAAAGTGGATATTGACCAAAAGACACAGCTGTGTCAGAGTTGAATGAACAGGGGAAAATTAGACATTATAAGCAATATACACTCATTAAAAAAAAAAGAGAAATTGGAAATTTTAATAGACAAATTTTATAATAAAGTTTGTGATCTGCCAAGTGAAATTAAAAGAAAACTCCCAGTGTTTCTAAAGGAGTCATGATGCTTCAAATCACAAGAGCAGGCATCCTGGGTTTGGCTGGGACAAAAGTAATTTAAGTTACAGTGCTGTGGTTTGGATTTTTGTTGCTTAGTAGTGCTTAGTCTAAGTTAAGGACTTTTCAGGCTCCCGTACTCACATGACTCCCATGTCAGTGTGTAGATACAGAAGCAGCAAAGAGGGAACCTGGCAAGGACAGATGATCCAAACTGGCCAACGGGATATTCCATACCATAGAATATCAGTATATGAACTGGGGGACTTGCTCAAGAAGGGCTGATCACTTCTTGGGGATGGGCTGGTCATCTGTCAGCAAGTGCTGACAATTGCATTGTGCATCACTTTACTTCTGGTAGATGATTTTCTACTCCTATTTCACCTTTATTCCTCATATATCAAGGAATATGTGGTTTTATCTTTCTTTGGTTTTATTCCTCCCTCTCTCTCTCTCTCTCTCTCTCTCCTTTTCTCTCCATTATGACCACTATGATGATTACTATTAATTATATTTTACTTAAATTATTAAATAATTATTATTAAAACTGATGGGCTTAATCTTTTTCTGATTCTCCTCCCCAACCCACTGGGGGTGGGGACAGAGCCAGTGGCTGTGTGGTACTTTGTTGGTGACTGCAGTTACAGCATGACAGCAATGCATTAGAAAACACAGACTGGACTTCCTAGCTTTAAGGAACAAAACACTGTGTTGACTGATAACCTTCACTCAGATCTTTTTCCATTATTTATTGTCAGGAAGCTGGAATGTATGACCTAATTCTTGGAGTGGGTCCTTCACTTTTCCTGTGTCATGGGGCGGCTTTACCTTTAAGATAGCTTTGGGAGCTAAGGAAGTTGAAGCTGCTGGTGGCTGATGGGAGTCTTTCCTCCTGACCAATTATCAGTCATTTCTAAGAATTGACAGCAGTTTTAACCATTAAAAAGTTAAGTCAACCTGTGAACACCTCCTTAAGATGTAAAGTCAGAGCACTCTTGTTTTCTCTGTTTTCCTGTCTGTCAAAGATAACAGAGCTCCAGCTGGCCTCCCGTTCCCTGCCCGGCCATGCGGCCCAGGTGGGGGCTGGGTTGGGCCTGCCGCGGCTCCCGGCCGGCAGATGGGGCCTGCGGGGCTTGCTCCGGGCTCTGGCCGGGCCAGGCCGGTCCCTGGCTCGGCTGCAGTTTTTGCCGTGACTGAATTCACCAGAGACTGCCGAGTGAAGAAAGAAAAAAGCTCTGGACCTGCGGCAGGCTGAGACAGCGACCACACTCTCCAGAGCAGCCATGAAGAATCTTCCATCACAGACAGCTCCAGCTCCTGCTCCGGCAGAAGTCACAGAACCATCTACAAAGCCTGGGCAAGATTTTAACTCTTTCATTACCCAGATGAGACTTGCAGATTAATCCTTTTATCCAGAGAGAGAAAAAGAGAGTAATCAACATGTAAAGAGACTTTATAAACTATCAGAGACAGTAAAGAAAAGAAGCTTCAGAAAAGGTAGAGAATAAGGAGATGCTTTATAAGCTGAAATATTTTTCTGTTAAAGCTATGGAGAGGGACAATAAGGTCTTGAAAAAACTCCTTTAATTCATGACAGAGTATATAGGGAGGAATAGAGTGTTCAAAGTGTAGATTTTGAGTAAAAAGTAGAGTAATTGTGATACAGTGAAGTGCTGGAACAGAGTGAAGCGAAAATTTGAAGCCTTGGGGGGCAATGAGAAAACTGTTTTCCAGTAGAGCTCACAAAGACAGATGAAGAAGACTTTTGCCTTTGAATAACTCATCCTTAAAATGACATCCGTAGACTCATTGACCCATAACACACCTCAGAATGATGTGAAATGGGAGGAGTGAACTGATGACAAGAATTCTGGGCAGTTGGCATCAGAAAAATAGAAAGCTATAACAGAAATAGCTTTCTTGTGGAAAACTCCATAGATTAGCAGAAGAAGACTTCTGTTTCTCCACAAAGACTGATGAAAAGACTCTAGCAGGAATTGGGACTGTTTTAAACACCAAAGTTCCAAAGTTTTTGTCTCTCTGTTGTCATGTGTACAAGGGAATGGTGAGTAGTAGAAGGTAAAAAGGGTTTTCTGGAAGTTTATTCTGGTGTTCTTATTCTTGTAGTTTGTTAATAAACTTTCTTTATTCCAAGTTTTAAGCCTGTTTTGCTCTTGCTCTAATCCATATCTCACAGCAAGAAATAAGTAATTTTTTTAGTTACTGGTTTAAAACCACAACATCCTGTTAAGAATAACTCATTCAATAGATGTAAATCTTGAGGAAGGTTCTTGGAGCCCCTCAGAAAGGAGAAAGAAAGCTAAGTAAAGTTCCTTTTCTTCATCTCCCTGTTCCGGGGCTTCTTCCATCATTTTTCCTCTGGGCAGTGCTCCTGCCCTGCTTCTCTTTTCAATATCACTTGAGTCTTCCAAAATTTCATCTTGTTTCCACTTGACTGGAAGGAATATAATGGATGCAGAAGCCTGCAAGAAAGATTAGTGAGCTGCTCATGTCCTTTTCTCTCATCAGACAACTTGCAGTTGGATATGGTTGGTGCATTGAACCCCTCTTGTCCTTTACAAACCTGAAAACTGTGGCAGATCTTGGTTATAAACCAGAAAAATCAATGCTGCAAATTGCAGCTGTTCAGAAGCTGACCCACCAGCACTTCACATCTCTGCAGTAGCAATGGGAAGAAAATTTGCTGTGGCACACCACCCTGTCCCAAGCAAAGTAACCCCCACATGCAAGCCACCTGCGTACAAACCACTCACTGATCTTCTTTTTAAATGAATACACAGCTGCTGGGTCTTGAGGGGGAAGGAAGGGGCCTCAGGTCACTATAGAAGCTGGCATTTGTGGAGCCATTGGATGTGTCTGAGCTAGAGGTGAAGATGCAGATGGTGACTTTTGACATAGTGATGGGACATGGCACTGACAGGAGGGGTGGCTTCAGTTTCCAGCACACTTTTTCTCAGAGAGCAGGCAGTGAAGGGGCAGAGTAGACTACTTCTCACTCCTTCTCTTCCACATTTCCTCAAGGGACATCTTGAAGAGCTCCTACCTTTGTGGTCACACTATGTACTTATGGCTACCTCTGAACTCTAACTTAAAGAGATCACTACTAACATATTTTTAATAATAGTATATTAATGTATATTAATATACATTATAAGATAAATGATATAATTAATAATAGTAATATATATAATTTGTATTTAGATATATTTATTAGTTATTAATAATGATAAATATTAATAAAAGGTGCTCTTAAAAGCAGTAGAGACATGAATTTTATTAGTAAACTGTGGCCACATAAAATGTACATGTGACTTGTTCAGTGACCCCAGAGCATGCTGAGGTTATCAGGAAGATACAGCTGGCAATGTTAGATCTCTAATCAGGAAACACTCTTAAGAATGTTGAAGATAACAGAGACATTCTATTGGGAAAAAACCAACTAGCCATTGTACAGAGGTCACATAACCCAGCCATTCACAGAGCAGTTTGTAACAACCTGAGCAGGCAGAGACGGGGTATTTAAGATCCTGATGAAAACCACTAGTTGTTCACACACTTTTGCTTCAGCACTGGATATGCAGAAATGTTCACTTGTTACCTTGTATTATTTATACATAAGTGTTAGAACATCATGAGGGGAACAAATAACCCATGTTTATATGCTTCCCAAAGCTCTGTTGTCCTTCAGCTGCAATTGTCTGCCTTATGTATAAAATGAAAAATCCATCTATTTCAAGCCAGGTAATTTTCCCATGAGCTAAAGAGGTAAATGGGCCTCAAAATCAGGTGATAACTGCATTGTCTTTGCATTTGTCATCACTGGTGATTGTAGGGCCTACATGATAAACACTGATGGCTCATATGGTGAGTGAGGATGCACTGAAAAATTATCATGATTCATTTACTTTTCTTTTACAGAACATTATTTCACACAACAGCCACAAGGAGAAAGTCACAGGAAGGGAACAGCTGTTAACAAGCCTTTAACAAATCACTTTAGTGGCCTTTTAGGTAAGACTTAATAAGAGTGATGGCAGGAGGAAACTAGTTAGAATTTTGTACAGCAAAATCTTGTTATGAGAGAACCCCAGGAGAAGATAATTTGTTCTTTATTTTATAAATACAAAAATTATGACTTTACTAGCATGCATCACAAGGCCAGTGCTTAATAAGACATGCAGTCTCAAATGCAGAGCAGAACCTGTAATAAAGGACTAGCTGCTGAGCTAGCTGTCGTGTTAACACTAATCCCAACTCCTTGGAGAACAAGAGCAAAAGGACACACAGTCACACATTGCTATGCTATGTAATCACTGTAATAAGTGCATATTCCCAAGGAGTTCGTTGCTGGAATATTTTTATAAGAGGTTTTTTTTGGTTTTTTTTTTTTTTGTACTATGCAGTTGTAGTAGAGATGTAGCAAGACTGAGCTTAACAGAGGTGAATGCCTCAGTTGGTTGGGGAAACAAAAGATCTGCTCCACTAACATTTTTTTTGGATGAGCTCAGCTTACAATTATACAAATTCTTCTGCATTCTGCCTTTGAATCTGTCGTTTTCATCTAACTGGCTTTATAAAAAAAACTTGGCTCCAGGTAGCAGTTGATATTCAACAGCTTCACGATTTTTTTGATAACAGGACTGTAAGGAAATCACAGAAGTCACTGGTGTTGTTAACAATAAGGAGTGGCTAAAATAGCTCTTTGTAGAGCTAAAGTTAAAAGGACTACATCTATAAAGAAATTAAAAATAGCAAATATCTTCTGCTCATAATGTTTCCCTTTCTCCTTTTTCTTTTACCTCAGTTTTTCAAGCAGTAGTAGCATTAGCTTCTGGTTATCATGTTGTTGAATCTTCCTCTTCATTAATTCCTGGCTCATCTTCTTCCGAATCATGCCAAAATTTAACCCAGTGTGAAATTCTATGATGAGGTTGCAGAGTAGAAACTTAGCAGGGGAAGCTGATGCCAACATCCAAAGGAGTGTATACAGTCCTGTTCATCTTTTAAGGGAGATTTTTGATTGGTAGCTGCTCTGATCCAGCTCTACTCATTGGAGATTAAATTAAAATTAACAAAAAACCAAAACCCCAAACAAGCAAACAACAACAACAAAAAAACCCAAAACAAAAAAGCAAACACTTGCCAAAACCACCAGAAAAAAACACTTCCACCATAACTCAGCCTCTGCTTTCCAAACTGTAACTGGCTTCATGCCAAAAATTCACTGTTCTTTCTTCCAAAATTATCTTTTCAATGTTATAAACCCCACCTGCTTCCAAATGGAATACTGGTGAATTTTGAAGAATTGTTTTAGTTAGAGTGGAAAGAATAAAGTATACCTACGCCAGTGCAAGCAATATAACTTAATATTCTAAGTGTCATACCAGCAGTGTTTTCTTTCTTCATCTCTTCTTTGTCATTGTTAAGAGTACACTATGATACTTCTCTTTCTGGCCTTACAGTTTATATTCCATATAAATAAAACCTCCCTCTTCCTGAGTATACCTTTGGGCTACCAATAAGTTGTACAAACAGAAAAGTTTTTTAATAATGTTTTGAAATAAAATTTCCAGAAATACAACCCTGCCAGCTCTCCAAACTTCCTGCATCCTCCTTCTTTTCTTCATACTTTTCAGGTAATGATATCACAAGGCACTGTTTCACATGGGGAAGCTGAGGCACGGTAAATCTGCAGATGTTTGACAAAATCAGACACAGATCCAGGAACTGAAGTAGAGGAGCTGTTCTGGCCTTTCAGCATACGCCAGGAAAGCAAAGAAAGTTTGGGCCAAAAACAATGAAAAGAAAAAAACATGCTTTCTACCAGAAATAAAACATTTGTCACATGCTGAAAAACTGACAAGAAAAACCACTGGCTATTAATTCCTTCTTTAACTTTACATAGGAGGGAGTCTAAAGAAAACCAAAGGAAGCTGAACCAACATTTAAAACCTGCATTGCAAAACTCTCATAAGTATGCAGGAAGCTATCCTTTCACAGTAATGCTCTCATTGCCATCTTTCAAATTTTGGTGTGGGCTTTTACCTCATATAAAATTACTGAAGTTCCTTGTCCTCAGAAAAGAGAGCATGTCTCCTGCAGATGCAGTGTGCAGCCTTCTGCATTACTCTACCTTTGATTCTTCATTTTATCCAGTGAAATTTTAAATAAACTTTAGCAAAAGAGTTTTAGAGAGCCTCACAGGAGCATATCTCACAGGCCAAGAGGTACTTCTGGGATACAAGTGCTGTGAGGAGGACATTTGGACTTGAGTTCTCTCTATATCAAGTATGTGACTTGATATAGAAAACATGAAGAAAGGGTGTCACCTTATACTCACAATTATTCGAAAGACAATTAAAGCCTTTATAGCTAAAGCAAAACAAAATCTACAGATTCCACACAGAGTTAGGAAGTTGCCTACATCTCCCTGTAGACAAAGTTTATGTTTGTATTTTGAACACTTGCATCTGTGGCAACACAAAGTGCCTTTTTCTCTCTGAAGCTTGTTGGGGCTTGTTGGGAGAGCTGCACAGGCAGCACTGAGCATTATGCTAAGTTCTCCACGTGAATGTTTCCCTCCCTACTGTTCAGTGGTACCATTTGTAAGAATATCAAAGCTTTGCATACTATTAGTCAGCAAAAGCAATAAATAAATGGTGTGCTTCTGAGTCCCTTGTCAATGAAAACATGATGAAGGTGTTCAGGATCTCTAATGTCACAATTAACAGCACAGTGCTGTATATAACACACATCTCCTGTTGCAGTGACACCCACAAATGAGGTTCTGTTGTTCTTTGTGAAATGCAATTCCCGTTGGTTCTACCTACAAGACAGAAAAGGGACCCTCAGTCACTCCTTGTGGGAAAGCACATGATAAAGGTTGGGAGCTGGCCGAATAAATTTTCAATGTGTTTATCAAATTTTCCTTGAGAAATACTTGAGAAGTCTTCATAACCTTATACTAATACTGATAGAGCAGCACAAGGCAGTGCTCAGCTTTTCCAGTGCAAATCTACGAGTATTTTTCCAACAGGAGAAAATTCGCAGTTTTGGACTTGCAGGGTAAACACAGCTGAAAAGTTCATTTTAATCAGAGTGATCTTTGTAGAAGACTCCAGTTTTTACTTTTTCAAACTTGTGCAAACAGAGGTTTTCAGTAATGTTAATCAAATTGTTGATGGTAGTTTGGCAAGATTACAAAATTACTGTCTCAAAAGTAGACATACTGGGGGGTGCATATTTTGCAGCTGTTAAATGCTGTCTTGTACCATTTGGGAATCTGTAGTGTGATGTAAGTCTTAAAAAGTTTGGGGTTTTTCCCACTGGTGCTAGTATATCATTCTGTGCCATGGGGGGGTAAGGAATAATTTCCTGAGCAGCTATTTCTTTTATCAGCATGCTGCTCTATAGGAAGCCTCTTGTCTTGTTCACTGGTCATTATTTCAGCCTAGCTTTGTGTGATGTATCTGTGACTCTTTCTGTGTTCTATAACATAGGCACTTAAAGAAATTGAATTAATTCACCATCACATTGTTCCCATGGGAGAAGGAGATTGTACCCTTCACATTTAAGCAAGAAGCAACTGAGATGCAGAAGAACCCAGGGAAAATCTTCCCACTGTTTGGAAAGTCCAGCCTGAATTCACTGCAGCCTGATTTTTTGAGAGCGCCTTATATTAGCACTTGGGTTTAAGCTGCAGTTTGCAAGAAGCAGGGTGCTAACACTCATAAATTTTGATGATAACATAATTAGAGAAGTACGTAATTTCAGATTCTGTGAGAATACTTCTTAAAAAAGCACTGTAACAGTGCGCTGATACTTCAGTGACTCAGCTGGCTCCACTAGAGCATAAAACAGGTATTATATGAAGAACAAATTGGACCTTTTCTACCACATATTTATAGAAATTTGTTCTTACGCTAGCACAGATAATATGAGATTCCAAACTAGCAATCACATTGCCATCATGAGGCTCCACGACTTGTTATGTGTCACTCTATCACTCTGATGATAGCTATTTATCTTAGATCGCAGCTTTCCTAGACACAGCCTAAATTATTTGCCTCTCAAGAGACAGCAGTCAGGCTTTCTGCAAGTGATAAAGAGGAAAAATATGCTGATCAAGTGCAATACACAGGTGCTTTTAAACACATCACTGCACTAGTTCTTGTTTTCAGTGGCTTGATCTTGAGAGCCTGTTTACTGACTGAAACAGCTGAGGGCAAACCTTTATATCTGGAAGGGATTATAGGATGACAGTATTACCCAGGTTTTTGGGGTTTTTTTTGGTTTTTTTGGGGGGGTTTTGGTTTTTTTTTTTTGGTTGTTGTTTTTGTTTTTTGTTTTTGTTGTTGTTGTTTTGACTTCAAGGGCCTTGCTTGTGTAACTATGTGTTCCTTAAAACCTTTCGTCTTTTGTCGCATTCCTTCCCCGTTTTGGCAAAAGCCTTTGATGATTCCTAGTGGTTCTAAGTGTCAGGAGCTGCAAGTAGAAAAGTTTTTAAAAGATAATTATCAATTCCTTGAGAAATTAGATAGACTTGTCCTTTTTGTATGCAAATAACTATGAAAAATCCTTTCCGGAATAACCCATGATAGCTAACAGTCCCTTGGACTGAAGAGTTCTGGTCAGAGGACCAGGAGTAAGGCACCTTGCCCTCATGAACGCTATCTCAGATGTGTGTCTGCTCTCTGGACTCCTAGTGATTCTGCTCAGTCCTTGAGGTAGCATTTTTTTTTCTTGTTCTAGTAAAATTGTTGACAGTGACTTCAAAATTCAAACTGTCTTACACCATTCACTCTTTATAATGGGATTCTCCTTCTAGCACCTTTATTTTCAAGATTATGACAAATAATTGTTGCTGATAGAAACGCTCATTTGTACCAAGAGTGTAGCCAGCAGGACTGTGGAAGGGATCATCCCCCTGTACCCAGCATTGGTGAGGCCACACCTCGCCTACTGCATTCAGTGCTGGGCCCCTCACTGTAAAAAAGTACATTGAGGTGATGGAGCATGTCCAGCAAAGGAGAACAAGGCTCATGACAGGACTGGAGATCTGTTCTACTGTGCCTGCAGTGAGAGGAGCAGAGAAAATGGCATTGGGCTGAGACAGGCATTGCAATAGATTGCCCAGGCAGGTGGTGGGCACCATCACCCCTGGGATGGACACCACCATCCTTGGAGGTGTTTAAGCAGTGCCTGGGTCTGGTGCTGGGGGATGATTTAGTGGTTTAGGGGCTGCAGTGGTAGTGCTGGGTTGATGGTTGAACTTGATTATCCTAAAGGTCTCTTCCAGCATTGATGAGTCTATGAGTGTATACTGTTGCTTTCTCTTCTGTTGTGTTTCTTTCTAGTTCACAGAATGGCATTGGGTGAAAGCTATTTGCAAATTAGGATTTTTTTTTTGCATTTGATGTGCACTGTGAATATTACTTTTTTCCCCTTGGGTTTATCTCTTATTGCTTCTGAAGAGGGAAACTGTATTTTCACCCTCACTTTACAATGACTTGGGAGTAATTAGTTAGCAAAATGCATAAAGCTGAGGTGGAGCAAGATTTACTGCAGCAGTTTTAGTTGTATCCATACAGAGTGCCACCTAGGGGAGCTCAGTAAAACCTCATCCAAGACTGATAACCTCATCTGTCCTTAAAAATCCAACTGGAATATTCCTCACCTGTAGGATAATGCTCCAGGATCTTGCTACAGCTACTGAGCACACTGCTTGAACTACATAGGGTGACATTAAAATTACAGGAAAATAAATTGGCAAGAGATTAAAACAGGATACAAATGAACTAGGTCCATAAAATCAACAATCCCTTGTTCAGCTTGTGAGAAAAATTATGAGCTTTAAAATACTAAATTGTAAATGTAGCAATTAAATCAATTAAGAAAATTACTTTTCTTTTTTTCTCTGATAGAACAGAAAGGAAATCTTTAACTCTTACAAATATATAAGGAAATTAGCAAATTTTTGTTTCATTTTGTTGGCCTGGCTTGATCTCCTGTTCTAACTTTATATATTTTTAATCAATATATATTTGGGTAATATGATCAAGTCCATAATTGCACTTCTGCTTAACATTTCCCTTACTTAGCATTACTTGAGTTAGCCTAGAGAAGTCTGTTTTTTCTCCTATCTTTCTGGAAATTGTGATAGGCAAGCAAATAAATTCTGAAGGTCTCTAGGCACCTAATTATGATGAGGTACTTTGATGATGCTTGAACTTCTAATATTATTTAATTTCCCAAGATAAACTTGCTAAAGAAAATGTGTTTTATTTTTTATTCTTTTCGAAAGACTCCTAAAATTCTTGTAAGAAACACTCAGAATGACCTGTGCATTTCAGATCAGCTCTTCAGTCTTTAGACATGGAGCCATATGCAGACTTGGCTCCTTTGTCCTGCAGGAAGCAGCATCTGTTCCTTACACCATCTCTGTCTTCTCAGACTTGCATGTTCTTTTGTCATCTCTTTTTGGCCTAGCATGATAAAAAAACTGTATCTTACACATGCCAGTCTCACAAGGCATTGCTTAAAAAGTTCTTTTTGAGTCTAATAGCCTTGCTGTATCTCCTGTACCACACACATTTCCTAAATTCTTTGGGTTAGGAACAGTCTTCATGCTCTATTCAGCTCCTAAGTCACAGTTCAGTCTACGGCTTGGCTCCTCAGTACTGTTAAAGACACATATCTGACACATATCTGCAAGATATCATTCTGCTTATGTCTCTGACATCATTGCCTCATGATATAATACTCTTTTCCTGGGAAGAGCTGCCATACACTGGTGCTGTGTTAAATCAGCCAACGATAGAAGCTGTTCTCACTTTTCCTTGAGCTGCACAGTGTGTTTTCTCTACAATATTGACTTAACAATTTATACATATTTGATATTTACAAGTACCAATGGAAGTAAAAACTGAGTTAGCAAACATATCTATGTCATTCTGTCATTATGTCATCCTTCTCATGAATTCCTAGCACCCTTTTTAGCAGCAATGTCCACTCACATAACTTCAATGTGAACATATCAGTAAATTCCTTTACTTTTTATAAGCATGATTTACAGAAGGGGCAATGAAAATCAATTATAATTATGGCTAACATGCTAAAAACCTACTTGAGCTGTGGTACTCGGAAGCAAATTACTTGGTAGAAATTGTATAAATGGTTAATAAGTATGTAGTCTGTTCCTGCTCTAACACTTTTCACATTACTAAACTGAAAAACTCAAAGAGTTAATGGTATCAGTGGACAAAATTCCTCCCACTTTCATCCCCTTCCAAGTCAGTGTCAGTATCCATTGATTTCTATAGGTCTCAGGCAGTGGGACATAACACAAACTTCTGTTTCATGCGTACCTAAGTACACATAATACTTAAGTAGGTATACATATTTCTGAAGTCAGGAAATGGTAAAGAATCTTTTATTTCACACAGAGTAACAGTGGGTGAAGTTGTGCTGTGATTTATTTTTTCCTTAGTAGCCAGCCCTTTAATACAAGCTCTCCTTTCTCCCATTTCCTGATTTTAGGAGAGAGAGGTGCTGTTACTTAGCAAGTGGCTTTGTCTCTCTGCTTCATGACAAAATAACAAATCTAGAAGAATAGCAAAAAAAAGCCAAAAATTGCAATAACACAGCCATTTTTCCCCTTTCTAAAGAACAACTATGAATAAATCATCCATAATAGCATAGGATTATCTTTTACAGTATCTACATTATAAAAAGCATGAAAGCAAAATTAGCTTCAGAAAGGTAAAAATTAGTTTGACAGGTCTTTTTTATTTTGTTTTTCAAGGTATACTACACTATGTGAAACAGAATTAATACCTAATAAATGTAGAAAATAAAGAAGGGAACCTTAATTCTTCATACTGGATATAACTGACAACATTATTTAATTTTGTTGGCCAACACGTTTTTGCTTTGTGTTTTGTATTTCTTAGAAGCATTAGAGCTTTGACATGCCCATGTACAATTGCAGGACAACTCCCATTTACCTGGCACTAAATTGCAGTAAATCAGAGTTTTATACTGAATAATCTGCCATGGGAGAATACTGCATGTGGTTAAGCCCTTGTCTCCTTGAAGTGTTCTATGTTAAAATGCCAAGATGGGAAATTGTATTAGCCAAATGCCTCTCTGTCTGCCAGTAGCTGCTTTAAGTGGAAATCAAGTGATGCGAAGAACCTGAACTGGGGCAAATCCTTCCTGAGTGAGGGACTGGTACACAGACATCCCTGGCCCTTTCTAATTAGCTCCAGCAGTCACTGTGCTCGTGATGCAATTAGCACTTTGTAATTGTAATTTCATTCTAACCCTATTTTTGATTTTATATAATGCCTCAAGCTGGCTAAAGTTCCTTTCCTTCTGTCAGAAGGGAGTTACTAGCAGGGAGCTGGAACAGCCCTGCCAGACCTCCCCTGGCAGGCACTGTGCCTGCTATGTGAAAATGTACATTTCACCCTTCAGCTAGATCTAATTTAGAAATCTTTGAGCTCTTAATGATTTCCTATAGTTTGGCCTAATTGAATCTAAGTGCTTTTGCATTAAAACTAGAATGCCCAGCTGGGCTGAAGCGGAAAACTCGTGACCTCAAAACAGAGTCCCAGAAACACAGAAACCCTCCTCTATATTGGCAGTCACCACAGCAAAGCCACAGCAGTCTTCCATTTAGAGCTGGTGCATCAACAACAAAAGTAGTTAAAACCAGAATCTTCTGCAGAACTGGATTACCACCAACATGTGCAGCAGCTGCTCCCTGCAGTGATGCTGCTGCTGCAACCAGAGGGACTCTACTGCAGGAGCTTCTCTGGCCAAAGTGTCCCCCTGGGTGGGAAAGGGGCTCTGTTTCTGCTGGGAAATGTGCCACCCAGGTCAACATCACAGTGGGGAGCTGGACTCTGGAGCTCTCCCTTCTCTCTCTCACTTGAGATGCTGCGTATGACTGACCAGCACCTCAGAAGTTCTACCTCCAGCAGGTGCTGTGAGCAGGGAGAGACATGATGGCAGACTCAGAAAAAGCTGCCTAGGCTCCCCTCTCTGTGTCTTCCACCAGGGTTTGTTGTTGGCTTTTCTCCAAATCTATTAAAGCCACTAGTGAAATCTCATCAGTTTTTCTGTGAAATTCTCTTTTTGAAGGCTTCTATGGTGAAGGACCATATACCATGCAGAGTTGATCCACTATCAGTGTTTTGTTTGGGTATTCTTTCCCCAAATTCTGCTGTTCTCTTTAATATTCAGGCAGGAATGAGAAATATTTGCACAGTGTCTAATCAGAATCCTCTTCTAAGAACACCACACCACAAGTGCATAGTACAGAATTTCTTATTGGTCTATTAATAAACATAAAATATTAACAAATATCTTTCAAGCACAAATACAGAATATGAACTCATAATCTTATCCTCAAGCTAAGAATTATTCAAATGATGGTATGAAAAATATCTAATAATTTTCTAGCTACAAAAATTATATCCCTGCAAAACTAGACAGACTTGTTTTTTATTTTAAAGACTAAGTTTAAGTAAAAGCACTGCTGGTGTGTCCAGGGGGTTGGAAGAACTTAGCCAATTGCTAAGTTCAACATAGAAATACATTCAAACTAAATCAGACTGTTAGGCTCTAATATTTATATTTTACAATTTCTGGCCTACAAATTATATTTCCACAGTAAATATCATTGCAGTATAGCAAATTATTTACAAAAGATGAGCTAAGGGAAGCAACTGCATCACTTCTGTTTTCATTGAGGTGAAAAACACAATCATCTTACTTAATCCTAGGCTCCATTAGCAGGAAATTTTCCTTTGAAGTCAGTACAGATGTTGGTTTCACAGGAAAATACTGTTTTCTGCAGCGACACCTCACCTAGCTATCAATAAAATCAGTTGAAGACATGCTTCTAAAGGTGATGGTAGTAAAGTGAGATCTTCAGTGGTGTTTCCTAAGATGCTACACTGGCAGGAAAAGAAACATCATTTTCACAGAATCGTAGAGGTTCATCTCTAAGAACACATTTACTTCTGGCTAAGAAATACATAGGAGTGGATCTGAAATTTAAGAAACTTCAAAGTAACCTGCACCGCAGCATGGAAAGAATGTTAGATCTTATGAATTTTAATAATTCCCACAAGGACAAATCACCTGATTCATTTAATGATTTCTGTGTTCCAGTTAATGTCAAGATGCAGGCAATATAGCACCTTAAATTACTGATTTTGACATTTACTTCTGTTTTTAACAAAAACTCCTTTGTTTCCCCCAGAAATGTCACAGAAACAAATGAAATATTTTCTTCTAAATGAAAGATGTTTCATTTGACCAGACAGAAGTGGGTTTTTTTCAACTTTCAATTTGGCAGGAAGCAGGAGAATCCTCAGGTTTATGCATATTGATTTTTTACTGCAGTTTGTTTGCATTTTCCTTCTTTGAACTCTTTCATAGGTGACCTTCTGAAATGTATTATAAGTCCAATTTGACAGTTAGAGACAGCATATAGCTCCAAAATCTCTTCTTCAGTCCTCATGGGATAGTATGTAGGACTATCCTGTCCTCCTCCTGTTTTCATATACAAAAGCTTTAGGACCTCTCTCTAGAGGTGTTCACAGTGTGCAGTTAAATAGGGGTGGTACATAGATCTCGCCAATTTGCCTGCATATTTCAAACAGAACAATATTGTCTCTGGATTTTAGCCAGGGGAATAATTTAACTTCTCAGAGCAGACAATTTTTGTCTTTGGCACAGTTGATACTCCCTAAAGAAATAAAAAGATCAGCCTGTGAGCTATTGACTTAGAAAAAAGAAATTATTTTAACAGAAGTGTGCTCCAGTAATGTTATTTTTAATGGGTTTGATGACAGAATTTTTCCAGTTCTAAGTTTATGCAAAAAATACTCATCTGGGCAGATATATAACACCAAACATAATTCCATATTTAGGGAATACATATTTCCATAAATAATTGACAGAAAAATCTACCAATTGTTCATAGTTTGTTGCAGATATTCCCATATATTTATACATTTTATTGCTTTAGTATTTTTTTTAAGATGAAAGATTTTATAAAATTAGTCACTATAAAAGAAATGTTCACAATTTGCTGTTCAGTTTCAGGTGTCACTTGTTTATAAAGTTTCAACCTTCATGAATTTTGAATTCATGATAACTCGTGAGCTGAATACCAAGATTAAAATGGTAACACTAACAGTCATTTCAGGATTCAGAACAGTTTATACAGTTTTATTTTTCCCATGATTGCTTATTGCCAAGCACCCCTTTAACACCTGACCCTGCAGTAGGGCACTCAAGTGACAGTCACACTAGGCTGGACATTGAGGCCACATGTGGGCTGTTCACACTAAACACAACTTGGAAACGTGTTGTTAAACTTTAAAAATATTTCAGGTCACAGTTTCAGCCTGACCAGATGCCCAGAGAATTTGCAGGCATGGCTCAGGAGTTAGCACATGCCATTGACACAACCAAATGCACTTGGTACTTGTATGCAAGTACCCATGCTGCTGTCAGTGTCTGCAAGCTCAAAAGGTGCAGGTTTTTGGGGTCAACTTTCCCTTGCCAGAGAACAATCCTCTGCATATTTAACTTACTACCCTAGCTGAAGCTTTAGAGGCAGCAGTACAGCTAAACTAATTTTCACGTTAATCAACAGTGGATGATTTTTGCAAAGATGAAAGAATGAGCCCAATCTTTACAACTCAGTTCACTTCACACTTGTATTAATTTCCTCTTTCTTAAGTAACGGTTGCAGCATTTACTGGTTTTAGATCCTTGGCAGAATAAAAGCAGGCGAAAAGATCAGTGCATCTTATACAATTTTTTCTTTGAGATCCATAAAAGCTGTATCTTTGCATTGCTGCTAATTCTGTTTTCAGATGCTGCCTCTCTATTGCAGTGCAAGCCCAAAAGAGACAGCCACCACATAAATGAGGCACAGACCAGGCAGTGATACGGTACAGTGAGGAAGAGCAAATATTGAGGCAAGGAGGAGCTGGGGCAGGGAAAAGGAGGGAAGCAGGAAATGCATGAAAAGCATGGCATACAACATAGCAGAAATCAACTACTTTGAAGTATTAACTGTGACAGGAATCACATGAAATGAGTTCTGCATCATCTGCCAATTTTAACATATGTCCTATGGGACTTCAGCTGGAGCACTGAGTCAGCATCATACTGCAGTCAACCACACTCTTCCCCACAAAAACTTCTCTCCACGTTCCACTTGAGGGGAAACCCCAGAGAGCTGACAGGATAAAAGCTTCATGGCATCTTGGGGAACTTGTAGGCCAGGGAAAAAGGATCAGCCTGACCGTAGTGTGTCATGAAGCAGTTGTTGTTGACAGTAGAAGTCATGGGGTTGGGTGGTGGAACAACTGAGAAGTAAATCTCAGTAAACTTTATTCACCATCCCTTCTTTCCAGACCTCTCACTGTTTTTTCCTCCTAAGCAGAGACCGCTTTAACCCGTGGCTTCTCAGTAATACCCAGCTGAAAGTCAGGCACCTGAAACAGTCATGCTGTTCTTCCAAATGTATATGGCAGTCTAGTGTAGGCATCAGGAGCATAATTCATCAGACCAAGGCTGGACATAAATATCTGAATTAGCTGTCTAGACTCCATTTATCATGTAATGAAAAGACTGTTTCTACAAAGTGACACACCTCATACTAAAATTGGTTTCTGAAATGAATGATACACCAGAAAGTGCTTACTTCTCTCCATCAATAGTGAAGGGAATTCAGATGTGCACCAGACATGGTCACAAGACTGCAGACACATAAAGTTAACGAGGTGAAGCTCAGTCATTGTTGCTACATATAAGGAATAAAATAATCCATAAATTAGACTATCACAGTCTAAGGTGCTTTGTAGCTGAATTAATACAATCAAAGTTTCATTTAAAAAAAATTCCCTTTCCCACAGCATGGTTCAGTTTCTATTTAATATAGAAAACACTATTGAATTAAATATTACTATTTGTAGTATTGCCCTTTAGTGTCCATTTGACAAATCGGCACTTACCACAGCTGAAACATAAGATGTTACATAGACTTTAGGCACAGGATTACTTAAAATTTGTGTATTGCTAGAAGTAGGTGTCGGCTTGTTCATTTCTAGGAATCAACTATGCCTCCTTGCCAAGAAGAAAGCTTGTAGTACCTGTAGACTTTTGCTTCCTCACAGCTTTTTGGGAGCAACTTCTCCTTTCTCCAGCCTAAGGCAAAAAGCAGTCGTAAGCAGTGGTGTTCTGGGAGACTCACACCCTCATGTTTTTTCTTCACCACATTAAAAGTGTAAGCATGGCCATATGTGTCGTTTCTGAGTTTCTCAGAGCAGAACAAATTTACAGTGACATGTAAGGAAAGCCTCCACAATAAAGCCTTATTTCTGTGCTTATCCACAGGTACAAACCACAAGATTCAACAGGGATGTAGAAATACCCATCTGGATCACCCCAGTGGTCCTTGTAACCATTTTTCTGACTTCAGAAGTGACAGCATGATACATTCTGTAGGGCAAGTATGTGAATGTCACATAAAAGGGGAGGGTTCCTTGAACCATTTAAATTTGTTTGGTCTGTGGGCGCCCCAGGAAAGCTGAGACCTCCATGCCTGCCCAGTGTGCCAGTGTCCCATATGGGGACTCCACTCATCAGTGTGCCGTATTGGAGGGCAGTCTGGCTGACTTTCTCAGGGACATGTGCTGACAATCTATCAGATCTGAATACTTTATAAAAATCTAGGAATAGGAACATATTCCTGGATCTCCCCACTTTTATCAAGTACGATTGCAAGCAGCCTTGAAGGACACACACTAAGTAGTTTATGGAATAACACAATTTATCAATAAGGAGTCTGATAATAAGAAATTGTGAAAAGCTAAGTTTAGAATATTGCCAGTTGATAGCAAAAAACAAATTTAAAGCAATAGACAGAAAAGATGTAATCAACTATGAAAGGTATTTTGAGGTAATCATTCAGCACTCAGAGAGTACGTTTCTTCTTATCCAATAAGCGTTCCTATGGAGGAGAAGACAGGTAAAGCATTGTCAGCTGATCTCAAAAGTTGTCTTCCATAACTTCTTCCCATTCTTAACTTTCACACTATTTCTTTAAATTTTGTGTGGACCTTAAGTGACTCCCATCATAATACATTTGTTACTGATTGGTGTAAAATTCTCTCACTTTGCTCTTAAATCCCATAATCCCATAATATTCTGAGTTGGAAGTGATGCAGACAGATCATCGAGTCCAATTCTTATACATATGGCTCTCAAACCCACAGCTTTGGTGCTATTAGCACCATGCTCTATGATCAGGAAAATATTCAGCACATGCCCAGTGCGGGGTGGTCGTACCTCGGAGGCAGACACAGCTGAGGTGTGTGTTAATATTACAATTAGGTTATAACAAACCTAGTTCATGCGAGGAGAGTGATTTTGCCACAGTTGCTGGTTCAGCAGCAGTACATCTGCTCCTGTCTCCCCTGGCAGGCAGGTGCTATGCACTTCATCGGCCACACGATACCTTTGAGTTCCCCTCCCTTCAAGAATTACAGCAGAGCCTGGCTGAGATGTCTCTATGCTCTAGCTTCCATTTCATCCCTCTCAACACATGCTTCAGGTCACAGGCTGAATGTGTGGAAAGACTGTGGAATAGGTTTCATGCTTGCCAACCACATTCCACCCAGGAAACAGCAAATGCATTTCACCCTATAACTTCTGTACTGTTATAACTTCCATTACAATTTAAATACAACTCCCCAGTTTTCTCTAATTTCAGCCCAGTCCTCTTCCTACAGTGAGTTTACCATTTTCCACAGTCTATTCCCTCTTGTACATTCTCAGAATAAGATAATTTCATTCACAAGTTGAAATTTGCTATAGTGTGACCTCCTTACCTTTTCTACTAAGTCACACAGGGATTTTATTTCTTTTTTGAATTGAAGCAGTTTACCATGGCTTATAATACAATATTTGCAACAATATCAATACAATAATAACACTACTGTATGAGTCCTGGAATACTGATATGGTGTTTAAATCATCACAATTGTCTGGATATATTTCCCTTTACCTGACCCCCAGCCATTCATTGCAACCTTAAATACAGAGCATCTGACTCAGCTGCTCTCTCTCTACAACAGCAGAAGCTGCCTGTCTGCTGATGGCCTTTTCTCTCTTTCCTCAGACACCTGTCAGCACTCACAGCCCTCTTCCAAACGTAGCATCTTTTGGCTTTTAGTTCTTAGTCTGGCAAGTTTAGTCTTAGTCTGACATATTCCACAACAAACAGCATCCTCATTGCATTTTCAAGAATTCATGTTGCCATCTTGCTGGCCCTGTTACATCTTCTGTTTGGTTTAACTCTCTGTGCTGAGGAAAAATAACACCTTGTCAGAAATGGAGTTAAGATATTAAAAACATTACACACAATTGTCCTGGTTTTTATAGGCTGAAGGTTTAATGGCGTTCTACATCAAAGGATCTTGCTTACTGTGAGGATCTCAGCTTTCACTGCAAAAAGAGGAAATATCTATGCCTCCCTATTGCAAAGAAAACCTTGAAAACATTATTGCAGTAACAATAAAAAATTTAAAAGTCTGGAGTCAATGTGATATAAAAGGTAGGTTCATGATTTTTATGATTATACATTACTTTGGTGAGGGCAGAGGGAAAGGACAGTCATTCCTGAATGTTTGCAGGCGTTATACTGGTGATGGAAATTTAATCTTTGGAAATGCTTTGCCACCAAAGACTTTGGAGCAGTAACAACAGCATTTTCTCCTGAGTTTGTGTGAATATGAGTAGTCCTATGGTCTCATTTATTCTCTCTGCAGATTTGGACCTTGATCTTGAAAGCTATTTATTTTGTACCCCTGAAAAGTGCTGCAGTGAGATGCAGTAGTGGTATGCACAGGTAAGAAGCCCTGACTGTGCAAGATGACAGATCTTGCAGCTAAGCAAACTGGGTGCAAAAATTCAGAGATATTTAGTTCCTCTATATTAAATTTGCCTTTATAGAAATTGCAGTAAGTCCAAATCCTGTGCTACTAAAAAAGGAGATTACATAATACAAATTTCCCGTTCACTAGTTGTCCTTTACTCCAAAAGTCAAAAGACGCACCTCCTCACACACTCAGTCCTGGCGACACGCAAACAGCAGCATGAAAGTAAAGAGAGGGATTTTTATAGAAAATCTGAAAGGTAGATACCTTCCTTCCGATTCCATTAGGTGGAGCTCTCAGACAAGAAGAAATGAATGAAAAAACCAACCCAGCAGAGGCACCCTTAGGAATTATTAGTAGTGTACTATGCGGGTATTTTTCCCTGCCGAGAGCTCTCTTTTCTTGATAGAATTCATTTGTAATAAGAATGCTTATTACATGCTTTCAAAATTACTATAACTCAGCAACCTGCCTCTACAACTAGGTTTTCTTTAGCTGAGCACATTACTGAGATCAAATTGCAAACTTGTGAGGTAGCTGAAGGCTGCATCATTGGTCTCAACATAAATAACCAGACCGAGAAGAAATAACCATGGAACAGGAAAGAAGAGCAGATAAAGAATTTAAGAGCAATTTATAAAAAACAGAACATGCTAGTAAGTTATTGACCATTGACCAGTGATAGAAGTTCACTGACATTAATGGTGCAGGATTCAGCTGAAAATGTTGTCATGCAAGTACAAGGGCATAAATCAAACAAAAACGGCAAAGAGTATGCATCCTGATTTCCTGTTGCTTTCCCATTCTAGTTTTGTTTTGATCTCATATTTAGCATATACATTCTTACAAAGTTTTGAAGAAGCTCTCCCAGTCTCTGCACAGGGGGATGGTGAAAATAATCCTATGTAAAGCGAAGGACAGAATGCTGGATGCATATTTTCATGACTATTGTCTCTTATACTACGTCTTTGTTATATGCAGTAAATTAGAAATGTCAATACTTTTGCCAAATAAATTCCTGCTTTTGACAAAATTGGGAAAATACAAACAATGTTATAAAGAATATTATCTGAATTAACAGAAATGAGCAGAGATTGTCCAGAGATACACGGAAGGAAGGAGTCTGAACTGTTTCCTATTAGATTCTACACCTTAGTTAAGAGAAATGATTAACTTAATTTAATCAATTTAACTGTGATCAAATCTTGCTTGTTTTATCTTTTATGAAGGCAAACATGACACATTTGTAACTGATAATCTCAGTAAAGCTTAGCCTTTCTCCTAAATTTATCCTTGGTTAAAAATATGATCATTTAATGACTTCTGAGGTATGATGCTGGAAGGTGGTTTGTATTTTGTGTTTGAATATCATATCTGGTCCCAGACTTTACAACAAAATCTTCTGCAGACACTTGAACAACCTACAGGTCTGTTCCATTTTCAGACTGTATAAAATGTGTACTCTATTGTACCAAAGCAACCTTTTAGTACATTGTGCTAAAATAAAAAAGCCAACAATGCCCATGAGACATGAGAACTAGCAACTTCATTTATGTGTTAAAATCAGTTGGCCTCTATATTTGGCAGGCTTTACTTTTACACGTTCCTCTAGATTTGCTTCACCAATGTAAAAAGAAACCTTCTCTAAGTATTACAGACTGCTGCAATGTAGGAAGGGTGTCTTTCCCCAGCACTGAAGCTTTCTCCCTCACTTCCATATTCTGCTCTGCACAGTTCCTCAGAGGAATGTTTTGCGACAAGGAGTATCTTTTAAGCTTTTAATTTTTCCTACACAGGCACCTCCCACTGACATTAGAAAGGGGTCACAGGTCAGATCTGACCTTTCCTTCTTGGCACAAACGGCATGGAGCAGGATTGTTCTGGTCATACTGGGCAAGGAGCACTGCTTCTGGTGCTTTGTAGCTTTCAACAACTTGTTTCAAATGCAGAAAGCACAAAAAGCCAAAGCATCAGGAGCACATCTAATTTTTACCTCTCCCCTGCCTGCCTTCAGGATGGCTTTAATGACTACAGCATGGGTAGGCAGTTTTCGAGCTCTTGTCTCTGAATCTGTTCCCCTTTCTGATGACAATACATATCTGTGCTTTGATATGCTTCATCCTTGGTCACATATGGCTACTCATACCCTCTACAGTACTTATCCTGAGACCCTTACCTCTAATGGAGGGAGTTATTATTATCCCTATTTTATGTCTTCAGACTACATGATTTCTTTAGCACTATCTGTGGAGCCTAGGGCACAGTAGGAAACTCAACCCAATTCTGATGCATTCCAGCTCTGCCCATTGAACTACACTTCAAGATAAGGTGACATTACACAAAGAGAAGAGCGTAGGTCTGATTTAAACTTCGAGTGTGGAAATGTAGGTTATGGCAGTCTTACCCCGCTTTCCTAGATTCCAGAGAGAAGTAAGCAGGAGAAGGGCCAAGATGGTGCAGAACGAAAGTATTTTGGTGCCCCACAGAAAGCCTCTGATAAAGTCCTGTAGGCAGAGAGCACAGCTGGTAAGATCCATCTGGCTAGGCATGGCAGAACCAACACGCCCATTTTCCTAGTGTAAACCAAAATGCTCTTTCCAAATCTGAAACTTTTCCACCAAGAGCTTGCTTTTAGCAGATTAATATTTTTCCTTGGAAACTTTTCCAGCAGAAAATTCTCAACAATCCACTATATGCCCCCTAATTTCCCTTCTGCTTTCCAGTGTCCATGTCCTTGAAAGGGTGAGAATGTTCCCTTTTCCATGATTCCTAAAGTACAGCAAGGTTAAAAGACAGACAGGCAAACTTAACTACTGAGATTTCCATAAAGTTCAATTAAAAGTGCTGAGCTATTATGACTAGGTTTGTCAAAATCTGGGTGATAAGTTCTGCTGTGCAGCAAACCATGCTTCTTTCACAAAAGGCTGGTGAGGAATGGCAGGATGTTACTTCTCAGGAGGCTGCAGGCACACAAATCTTCTGGATGTGTCTCCTCAGCTTGCATCTGACCCACGCACCCAAAGCTGAGCAGCCCCTTTGAAAAGGAGAGTCTGAGAAGAGAGCCAGTGAACATGCTTTGGGCTGAGAAGGGAGACTGTGTGATCTTGATAGGAAAATAGCATTTACCCAGCCAAAATCCTCATCTGTTACTGATCATGCTGCACTGTTATCTTTCTTTTCTTCATGCGACAATCAGGCATGGTGCTTTGAAGCGAACATAAATCCACTTTTCTTGACTTCTTTGCCTATCTTTTTGAAAAGTGCTCAGTGCTTGTACTGTGTATCCCAATATGGTTTCTTTTTGTATATCTGTTTCAGAAAACACACCCCTACTGCAGCACAGTGCAGCCTATAGCAATGAAGAAGAAAAATAATAAAATTCTTAAAGACAGATCTGGCATTCTGAGTGCTATACTTGGGTCAAATTTGAATCTGAAAGGCTTCTTTGGACCATCAAAAAATATTTTCTCCCAGTCTCACAACAGATTATTGGAATGTTAGAAATTTCTGCTAGTAATTATGTGTGAATAAGTTGAATCAGCTGAACTCATTATACTTCTTAAACCAAATTTTTACTTGCTCCAAATAAAGTTAATCTCCTATTTAGTAGCAGTCTCCTCCTCCTCCTAAATTTCATTAAACCTTATCCTGTAGTGTCTTGGCATCCACTAGTAAACACAGGTGCTTTGAGAGGCTCCTGAGATGCCATGATAAACAAAGCTTCCCAGCCCAGTTACATGTTCCACTCAGTGCTGATCTGTTCAAAACCTGGTAATCCTGCACATTTGTTTAAACAAGTGGTTCTGTCATGACCAGCCCTGACCTACTTTTCTCAATGCCTTATTTGTTGCACACACGTTTCAGCTTTCCGCTGACTATACTCCAAACACAGGCTGCCTTTTGCTACCTCTTAGAAAAAATGCTCAAAGCAATGTGGGCCCTGATGAGGGGACACCAATGCCACTCTGCTGCACAGAGAAGAAAGTGCAACATATTGCCAGCACCCATCAAACCAGAAGTATGAACTTGCTCCTCAAGCAAGCTTGGGATTCATTCCCCTTAGCTGGCCAGTTTGACTTCTTATGGCACGGAAACAGAGGAGTAAGTGGAACATAAATATATATCAAAAGTGTTTGTAGACAATTAGGTCAGAGATAACTCCTTTGAACATCCTTTTTCTTAACTTGCTTGCTGAGTTTATTCCAGGTTTTCAAATTCCTGTTGATAAAATTGAAGAACAAAAGTGCAGCTGGGGTTTGTGCAAGTGGCAATTTTAGCAGTACCTTCATCTCTAAACAGCTTGACTTTTCTTGTCAGGGAAGCAGATCTGTCAAATCGCATGTTCCTCTCCCTAAGATCCTGTAACAGTTGGCTGATACCTGAAAAAGGATGATATTCAAGAACATGCAGTACTTCAGTCACATTCACAATAATACAGCAATGCAATCACACCTACTTTCTACTCCTCTTGGACAGAAGAATTGGGTAAATCACCCAAACCTGGGCAGTGAAGCAGTGCCACAGGCAGGACTACGATTTTCCCAAGTCTCAACCCCACTGTATAACCACAGAGACATATAACTTGCTCTTGTGGTCTCTTAGAAACCCCAAGCCACTGTAGCAGACAATGACATCAAGAATAAGTCCAGCTGGCATCAAACACAGCCTCAGCTAGCTACAGGATGAAATTCAACCTGGGGAATACAGCGAATATGGTCCCTACGGCCAGACCATGCCAGTTCCTGCATCATCACAGAAACCATCTTCCCTCTTTTTTCTGGGATGAGGTATCAGATTTGGATCAGAATAGGCCCAGCAGTGTGTGACGGAATAACACAAACACTACCCCAAATATAATTGCCTGTGTCACAAGTCAGACACCCTGAGAGAGGCCCAGGGGGCCCCTAAGCTAACCCAAAGGCAAACAGATCTGTCCCTCCATTCTCTGCTGTTTTCTCCCCTGAAAACATAGGAGGGCTTGTATCTGTAAGTTCAAGAGAGTCTGGGAAAGTAAACCTAACTGATTTTCTGCCCCAATTTGAAGCTTTGATTTGATAAAGATTCCATCCTTACAGCCTTGAGTAATTTTAGTTACTTTTTCTTGCCTTTCTTTTCCCAAACACTCTAACCTGGAAAGTGGAACTCCAATACCCCAGGAGGGTATTACTGACATGATGCAGCCTGACAACATATAACTCCTGTCTCCATCCTGCATTTCTACTCTCAAGTATTCTCTAAAGAACATTTTCTTTTCCCAAAGCTTCATTGTGCCTAAGACTCATTTAATCTTTATTGTGGCAAATAAGGGCTTTTTCTTCTCCCCATAAATGACCATTATTTTATACCTCTACTTTCTGTGAATTTCTCCAAAATGTAAACTCTTACATCCCCTTACACTAAACTGTATCTTCTGAATAGAGCATATGGATTATGAACTCCTGTGATTTTTCTCATTACTTTGGTTCATCCAAACAGCTGACCAAAGGGAGGTCCATTAATTAAAGTATCTGATAACTCAGATCTTGTTTCTTTCTCTTCTTTTGAGAGGGAGATTTGATCTGTTTGTTTGATTGCTCTCCATGCTGCGTGGTCATGTCTGCCCAGGCTTTTATGTTGTGTCCATCATCATGAAATGTGAGATGGCTGATAATTCTCTTCTAGATCACAGAACAGATACTGTCTCAGCAACTGTGCATTTTGGCCTAAAAATCAGTACTTGAAGCCTGACATGTAATCTATGGATTTGTCCAATCTAATTACTGCCACTTCCATCAGTGTTTTTATGATATAGACATACATCCACTCAGAAAAATCACTAAAGCTACAGAGGTAGCTGCCAGGCAGTCATTCCATTACTTTTGGCTTGGAAATTATTTGAAAGATGCTATAGAGTTGGAAGGCTCTGATAAGCATCATCAGTCCCTTAAACAATGTGTTTTCCATTGTTTCCGCTCACATTCAAGTATTATTTTAGTAGATTAGACTCAAATTTTTACTAATTTAACTTTACTTTCTTGTGATTAAGTAAAATTCAGGTTTTGTTGAAGTCAGTAAGTAATAAAACTTCTACAGCAAAAGCTACTGAATATATCCATTTTTAAGATAATAGACTGAGAGTTGGGGTAAATTAACATGCATGAAGCACTGTGCAGCAATGCCAGACAAACTGCTGCACTCAAGCTTGATTGTTCACATTTGCCTTTAGTGTTTTTAACATGTGTGACCCTCTTCAGTGCAGTCACATTCCAGGAACAGTTGGCCATGTGCACTCACTGGGCATCTTAGACATGTTTCTGACACTTAATTTCCAAGGAATTGTTCTGTAAGTCTGAAAATCATTCTAAATGTCTTATGTTTTTCTTGGATTTAAATTTCCCATGAAGCCATTGGAAACTCAAGAGATGAGAGATCACATTTAGAAATTATCAGTCTCTGTTTGACTGTCTGTGCCAGAATTGCCTCCAGATAACACCTAATCACAAGCCTTTCATTGACACCCCTGAAATTATATGCAAAAACAACTGCCCTAAAAAAATAAAGGTATTAAGCTGGTTAAATGCATTAATAAAGGAATTAAAAAATGTGATTTATTTCAACCTCATCAATGTCCTGCCCAGTCTGCCCCTGTCCTTACTGAAAGAGGGAAACACACTGGTTTTGCATTGCTGCCAATTTTGGGGCTATGGTGAGAGAATATTAGTACTCACAACTTCTCCAAGCAGCAGTGTCTGTCTGTACAAGCCTTGTCCATCAGCACACACCACTGATTGTTTCCTTGTCAAACACCACAGCCGACTCCCAGGGATGCAATGGCTTCGGACCCCCTCCCAGGCCAGGGTCATACCATGAGTCCTCAGGATTTGCTCCCATTAGTGGAATCTAGGCTGACATAGACTGTCCAAGCCTCGGGATATAAAACTGACCCTGCCTTTCCAATAGATTTTAGCAGGTCTGAATAACCATCCTGGCAGGAGGACCAGAGGGCCAACAGGGAGCAAGAATAACTTCATTTTGGCTAAGATTGCTAGTGAAATTAACAAGAAACAGCCCAGTCTCCTTGTGCCATTTAAGCCACACAAGCATCCCATGCATTAGCGTGGGACTTAATTTCGGCATTTAAAGCTGCCTGCGTTATGTTGTGACTGAGTCTTTTAACCCATCTTTTCTGCATGTTCTTCCTTGCAAATGTATATTTGATGCAGCACATTTTCAAAGGGAATCGAGGAAAAGAAAACTAAAAGCTGCATGTATTAGTATTCCTGTTTAATTTAATATCAGCTTACTAGGTGGAAATTAAAATGATTTTTCTGTCACTGTTATCTCTCTTCACTTGGCAAAGATTGATTTCCTTCTTCCCTGCTGCTTACTAATAAGACATCTGAAAACTAAGATGGTTTTTATGTTTACTTCTTTGTTTAAATCAGCTTTCTTAACTAAGGACAGCTTTGGCAATATATCTGTTGTTTAACGTGATTTCTGTGTTGGCTCAGGCTCCACCAGTGACAGAACATCAAACTCAGAGAGACTATATATTTTTAATTACTCAGGGATGCCCTCGTGCATAAGTACATGCAAATTAAACAAACGGATTTCAAAACCGGTTCAGAACAGATTGCACATTACACAATCAATCACATTTTGGTTTCAGAAATGATGGTGCATTATTTTGCTTCTCCTGCTGAAAAGTACGGTGGTTATCAGCCATCCCTTGCCGCTGTTACTACCACTGTGTCTGGCACTGCCAGGTTTGGCACCACTTTATTGAGAGCTGACAAGCCAAGGAAGGCTGATGGCAATGCACAAATGCATTCTGAGTGTGAGAATCAGCTGAACTACTCTGCATGGAAGGACACCTTCCTACAAAGGAAATACCAATGTCCAGCAAGTGGATTAGAAAACATTTGTCTCAAATAATAAGACATGAGCACCCAGCCATCTGCCTTCAGAATCTAGCCCTCCTTTGAATTGGAAACGATAAACTAATGAGCACAGTTGCTGTTTGGAGTCCAAGCTGCATTGTATGAACTTGGTACTTGCACCCTAGTGGCAAGGCAGTTCTAAATGCATACCTCTCAAAAGACAAACAAGGTTCAGTGAAAATTTTTCAGGGCAAGGTGGTCAAAAAAGGTGGCAAAACAGCCATTTTCATACTGCAGATGAGGAGCTGAAGCATTAGAGACAGAGGTGGTGTTGTGGGTATCCCTAAAGAGCTAACCATTCCTCCTGCACAAAAAAGCTGAGCTTTTTAAAAAAGGTGAGCAATGTGTCCTGCAACACATTCTCTTGAAATAGTATCTCATACCCTTTAGAGAGTTCACTGTATTGGAGGCCTCCTTATTTAAGATCCTAATATTTCTCTTTCCTGCTTTCTTTCCACTCCATCTTAAATCCCCATGCTCGGCATTAATAACAGGTTTTCCTCTAGAGTAATTGTGCCTGTTATACCTATATAGCAGTATCTTACCTTCTTCCTCTCAAATTTGATTATCCTTCATTTATCTGCACTTTATTGTATTGAAGTTTAAGTCTTTCTCCCGCTTGATAAAGTTGCTCTTGTCCTTCTTGGGGGATGGTGTCTCAAGGTTTCTTTCAGCCCTTTTTTACATGGTTCAATGATGTTCTTCAGTGTTTCTGTATTTTTGATCCAGCTGCACTCAGAACTGAAATCCATCAAGAACCTTCTGTGAAGATGCACCTGGTCTGTCCCCACTAGAGATCAAAGGTGGCAGACCAAAGGTGCATTGTACCAGAAGCAGCTCACACCACATGAGCGGCCTGTGTCCCACCTAGGGTGCCCTCAGCAGCCACCTGCTTGGGTGACCTGAGGAAAGGGCGCCTGCATCTCTGGTTGCCTCGCAATGTAGGGCTGGTCTTGGAGCACCTGGCTCCTCGCCTGGAAGCCTGGTCCTGATCAGCTGTGCCGGGCAGGCAGGCAGGTGTCTGGACACACTTCGGGTGCTGAGTGCCAAGGTTGGTGTGCATGTGATGTTCTGCTACATGGGCACTTCTGGCGCTGCAGAACTCGGGGGTGAGTTGAAAGCTAAACCAGACCTGCTGCTGGGGGTGAATATGCAAGCGATGCTCTTTCATCCAGTTTCCATCTTCCTGTCCTATTTTCGTGCTATCTGTCCTGGTGCACCTTTGGTGCATATGCCAAAGGCCAGAGAGCCGCTGGGGAAAGCTTGGGAGGCTGCGACCCATGCCGACCTGCCTGAATTAAAAAAAAAATAACACCTTTATTTTTTCGGAGGTGGGGAGGAGTGACCTTTCTGCTTAGAAAACGGAGGCAAGCCTCAGCCATCCTCCCCGCCGCCGGCCCCCGCTCCAGGTCGGTCTCTGATGGAGATGCCAATGCAGGCGGAGGGGGTGGTCAGGGAAAGGAAATCCCGTTGCCTCGCCCCCCGCTGCAGTTACAACCACAGCACAGACCCCGGCCGGAGGGGCTCCCCGCGACGCGGCGGCGGGAGGCGGGGGGACCGCAGGAGGCGGCGAAGAAGGAGGAGGAGGAGGGAGGAGGGGGCGAGCGGCTGGGAGGGGAGGGAACACCTCGGCTGGGCGGAACACGCCGGCCGGCGCGGTCCCAGAGTGCCGCGGCCGGGCTGCCCGCGCTGTCCGCGGCTCCCGCTGCCCCCGCACGCTCCCCCTGGGGCTGGGGGCGGTGTTGCCCGCCGCGTCCCGCCCGCAACTTTCCCTCCCCCGTGGATGGCTTTCGTCGGAGACCTGCAGGGCAGCCGGGCGCTTGACACCTGTCCCCCATGGGCCGCCCCCGCGCCTAAGTTTGCCGGCGCCCGGCCCCACTCCGCCGCCGCCGCAGGGCGGGCTTGAAGCCGCGGCGGGGCCGCGGTGCCCATGGCCGGGCGCCCCGCCGCGCCGAGGTGTCCGTGCGCGCCGCCCCGTCCCGCCCGCCCCGGAGCCGCCGTGCCCGCCCGAGCGCCGCAGCGGGGGCGCTGAGCGGGGCGGCCCCCGGCTCTCCGCCACCGGCTCGGCGCCACCCGCCGGTGCCCGCCGGGTCGCTGGCGGCGGCGGGGGCGCCGTCGGGGCCGCGGGATCCGTCCGCGCTCGCTGCCCCCGTGTAGTTCTCGAGTCGTCTGTCCTCGGCGGCGGTCCGCGGGTGACATGCAGTCCCTCATCTCTCCGGTGACCAAGGCTATCCTGGTGGCTTTGTTCATCTTCGCCATCCTGCTGATCCTCTACGTGATTCTGTGGTACATCTGCCGCGATGTGGATTGCGACCATGGGATCTGAGCGGCGCCGCGGGGCCAGGGCTTAGGAGCCGGGATTCACCCCGCGGGGCCGGGAGCGGCAGCGGGAGCCCCTCCGGGCGGCAGCCGCCGCCACCGCGGCCGAGCAGGGGAACAGAAGGGGAAGGAAAGAAAAGAGGAAAAAAAAGAAAAAAAAAACCAAAACAAAAATCGAGAGAAGGACCGAGCCGAAAGAGCCCGGAGGACAGCTGCGATCAAGAAACCAACCTGAGCTTGACCTTCAGAGACCAGGGTGACCCGGTGAGTCTCCGCTCTCCGCGGCGCGGGGGATGCGCGGGTGCGACGGGGCTGCCTCCCTCCCTCCCGTTCCGCTCCCCTCCCCTGGCACACGCACACACACAAACACACACACACACTCGCACACGCACGCACATGGATGTGGCACAGCCGCTCCATACACGCCGCGTACACACACACCAGTGGATGTGCGTGCCTGAGCGCCTGCTGCACGCAGGCATGCGTGTCCCTTGGGGACAAGCAGGACCCGTCCTGCTGGCCGGGATAAATTGTGCCTGCCTCCGTCCCCGTGTCCCCCCGCTTTAAATTTTTCGAGGTGACAAGGCTGAAAAGGCAGCGCGCCCGCGGGAGCGGCCGGGCGCGGGTGCGGGTGCCGGAGAGCGGCGGCCGCGCTGCCTTTGCGGCCCCACATTGGTATGCAGGCGGTGGCTGCGCCGCCAGGCAGACCTAAAAGGTGAGCCCAGGGAATGGGGGAAAGTCGATGCTTCATCAGTCCAGGGACAAATCGGGAAGTTACAGAAAATGAAGGGAGGATGTCAGGTATCCGGCCGCTGCCAGCAGGCAGACTTCGGGGAGGGGATATAAAGCAGGATGAGTTTCTCCTTTCTTGAGCCAGGTTGATGGAACGAAGTGGGGAAATGACAGAAAAATGTGCATGGGAAGTTCTGGATGGTAGCGTTCCCTGTCTGGTCTCACTGACACTGCATTTCCTACGTGCTACTCTCTCTAAAAGGGTTAACACTCAACGGTTTAGCCCATGCTCAACCTGGCAATTTCAAAAAATGTTGATAAAAAGTAAACAATTGATGAACATGTATGTACTGACTGTGCTGGGACACGAGGGGACATATCCTGAACAGCTGTTTTCCCACCTGAGAGAATTTGCTGTTGGCGATTTCTGCTCTTACTGATCAGTTGTATTGAATACCCTGTGCTGAAGCGGAGAGACAGCAACACATTGTGTTTAAAGAGGAAAAGACCTGCTGAAAGAAAAATGGTCCCAAACACTTGGGCTGTAACTGTGTCCTTGACAGGCAAGCTGTCAGGAATAGGAGCAAACTCCAGCTGCGTGTGTTATCCCTGGCGGGATGTATTTGGATGCCGCAGGGTGTGAGTGCGTGTACACGGTGGGGAAGAGGAGAAAAATCAAATTTGTGTTTCAAGCGGGGGAACAGGGACCTAGCCAAGTGTGAAGTGTAATCGTGTGATTTGGGGTGATTTGGCACTGAGTACTGGTGACAGAAAGCTCACCTTTGCAACACGGGTCTGTACGTGAAAGAAACAGTTTGGGAGGCGATTCTCTTGCCATTTTGGTTTGTGCTTCTGCCCAGACTGTATTTCGAAGGGTTTTTGACCTGATTAGTTGATCAGACATGACATTACCGTTAACACACACTACTAATGTGATTATAACAGCAGTGACATCAATGTTTCCTTGCCCTGCAACTACAGTAGCAATGCATTTGTTTACTTCCCCCATGCACGCTCTGAAATGTCTGTTACTCAACAGCTCTGAACAGCAAGGGAAGAGGGAGGAGGAGGAGGGGGAAACTTACAGACATTTAAAAATGGCTATAGCTCTGTTTCCCTTATGCATGTAATGATGTGGATATAAAACAACCTCCAAGTCCTCTTCATCTTTTTGGGGTTTGTTTGTTTGTTTGTTTGTTTGTTTGTTTGTTTTTCCTCAGTCTGTACACTTGTTTTTACCTAAGTGGCAAAAACCTCTTCACACTTTGACATGTCAGGTTGTGTCACATGTTCCTGTCCAAATTAACAGCAGGGCACACCTTCTGCCCCCCTCCCAGCTGGCAGGGTGAGACAGTTCTAGAGGCTTTGCCATTTAGTGTTAATTATTTCACAGTAAACCAAACTGTTATTTATAGATCTGGATGAAATGTGGCAAATTAATGTGTTTTTCAGAAAACTTCAAATATCAAGAGATATGTGTGCGGGTGATTAAATATCTGAAGTGTTGATATGACCAAACATATTTTGTACTACCCATCATAACTGATGTTAATCAACTTAATTGTAGAAGCCATGAAACAGTCCCTTCAGTTATTATCTGATCACTAGTTTTTTTCCAGCTGGCTCATTATTATTTTAAGCATATTGTTTTCAGGAGACAAGATGTAGAAAATTGTTTTTTAATACCTGGTTTTATTCTAAATAAGTTGAATATATATGTTTTTATATATAAATATTCATATCAGATTTGTATACAGTCAAATTGGTATTTTCCAGCCTAACAGAACTGAAACATAAGCAGAGCAATGATTAGCAGTATTGAATTTGATTTGTAGTTGTAGTCACAGATGTGCTGGCTTTGGTTCGATACTGTGTGTGTTCATTATCATATATCAGAAAACGTGAAACCCTAAAGATCTGAAACACACCTTTTCCTTTTGCTGTGACACCTCATAGAAGGGAATGATATCCTGGCCTTGATCAGCTGTGTGCGGAATTTTGCAGTCGGTTTTGACGGAGCTAGAAATATATTGGCAGATTATCACATGAGTTTGTAACAGCATGATGTTACTAAAGTTGAGAGAGATATTAAAACTGTGAAAAGGGTAGAATTGATTACAGTGGAATACCTAGAGACCTTATTTTTGTAATTATTTACTTGTTTGCTCAAAAGTTTGGTGATGAATTTATTTCTATTTGGTGTTTGTTCTCGTGCCCCAGCTCAACAATTTTCACCATCTTTCTCTCTCTTCATGTATGGTAGTGTTTCAAAGGTGAACTCTGAACTATCACCTGTTACTGAGATGCAGTGCATCAGGCAGATATAGAACACCTCTAAGTATTTTTTGCAATAAGACACTTTGTAACATCATGAGTAGAGCTTTTGTTTAAGGCAAAGACAACTTGTTATTGTGTTTCTTCTTGAGCCAAGAGAAATTTCTTACAATAGTGCAAAAATTAGTAATTTCATGGTCTGAAAGTATGTTTTTAGTCCAAGAGCTACTTAATAGGCTGTTCAAAAATTGTGTTAAATTATATTTCAAATCTTTGCCTTTTTTGTGTGGAAAAAGACTGTGAAGTTACCACTGCTTCATCAGCAGAAGTGTAATGAATTTTATGGATTAATTCCTACTGCAAGGCAGCATGCTACAGTGTGGTCCTCGCAATCTTGTCACATCAGACTTAAACATGCAGTTTGTTTCTGGATAAGTCATTCTTTACTCCACTCCTGGTCAGGCAAATTCTCTACAGATTTATTAAATATTTTCTGTAAATCGCATGTAAGAAGAGTAACTGGGCAATAAAAATCACAGATTTTCTTATTTTCTGTTTTCTTCCATATTAAATGGATTAATAAAAATCAGTATCTTCATGGTATGTCCTCTGTGCATATTATACCATTTCCCTAAAACAGGCTTAAAATGAGCATTGAAGATGATTCCAGCATAGGAGGGTCTCTGCAGAGATGAAAGGTTAGCCGAGGGCCCGGGATGGACAGTGCTGCATCCTCGAGATGTCCTTGTGTCATACGAGTGCTCAGCTGTACTTTTTCCCCTCCAGGTGAGTGTAAAGCAGAGAGTCTTCAAGCTACTGTAAGGCAGGACATGTAGATCTGCCCTATGCAGCTCCAGCCCCATTTGTTGGAGTGCCCAGTCTAGGATTTCTAGGTTTTCTACTGGCTGCTCTGAGTAAGGTGGTGATTTTGTGGTTGTTCCTCACAGTCTTAAAATCGGTGAGCCTTAAATTATTGGTAATGTGACAAGCACTTGGCCCAATTTGTGTGTTTATAAAGAGCTTGGAGGTGGGATGGTTGGGATTAATTAATTAATTGTACAATTGGTGCAATAATTCCAACACTTGAAACTGGCAGGGCCCTTTAAATGACAAATTTGGGAACAGTATCAGGGAATACAGCCTCGCTGTGGCAAATGTATTAAACCTGCAGCCTGAGCAGGCCATATCTTGCTTCTTGCTCCGCTAGGATAACAGTCTTGCATCGGTAATGTTAGTACAAACTCTGTGGGTAAGGAGTTATTGAAAAGGTGGAGTAAGGGAGCCACGAAAAGCAGGCACATTCGCTCTTCACCTGAAGATCCATCTCTGCTCTGGGTGCGATGTGCCACTAGATATTCGCCTGGCTGCTTCCTCCCTGCTGCATGGCACCGCGTCAGGGCTGCAACTGGACATTCAAACACACAGGAAATTCCACTGCATTTCTCAATGGGTGACTTTTCCCCCAGTTTTTTTTTGATGCATGCGTATTTTCTCCTTTTCCTTCTAAGCATTAATCCTCCAAACTGTGCCTTAGTGCATAATGCGGTTTGTAGACAAACTGCACAAATTGATTTTCCTGAATTGGGCTGACCAAATGATGAGTGTATTGGAAAGCAGCACACACTTGCCTATTTGTTGTTCTACATCAAGCTAGTTTTTTTGTATGAAATATCCTAATATCTATTAAAATAGCTTTAAAAAAAATTGTGGGTTAAATATGCATTGCCGGTATGGTTTATGCAGTTACATAGCAGAATCTGCTCTTGTTAAAGGCATTCTGATAACTTTTAAAATTTTACCCAAGTGAGAAAATGTGAGCTTTAGCTTGGAGAGGCTGGCAATACTCTGTGCTGTTGAGAATTGCATTCTTATTTTGAACGTTTTGATATATTACTTTGGAATACTAAAGATATTTACTAAAGATATTTACTAAAAATAAAGTCATTAAATCATACGTAAAGGATACCAGTAAGGTGACATTCAGAAATTCAGAATTGAAGAGTGTTTGAATGTGGATTATGGTTGTAAAAAAGATATGGAAGAAGTTGCCTGTGACTGATAAAGACAAGGGATTGGGAAAATAAAGAAGAATGCTATATCAAGACAGTAGAAAAGACACTCCAGTGTGTTCAAATTTTAAAATGTGGAGCTAATGTGAAGTAAAGTGAGAAGCTCAGAGCGCAAAAATTGCCACTTTCCTGTACAGAAACTGTATGCATATATAAGTATACATACATACATATGCCTGTGTGTATATATATATATACATTTGCACAGTCTATGTCATTGAATTAGAAATTTGCAACTCTAGAGCAAGCTGAGAATCTTTACATGAATGATTTTTTTCCTTTTTCCTTGGAACCTGATGCTGCTAATGCCCAGTAGGAATTTACTTGAAAACCAGATAGTGTTGCAGATTCTTTCTCAAGGAGTCAATGATCAAACACGAGTGATGTTGAATATTGGGGTTATAAATTAATAATTTTATAAAGGAAATGCTAATGCACTGTTCACTTTGGAAAAGAATAATTCAGATTATGTGGGTTGGAAGAAATACATTAGTAACAAATAGATTTCATGTCTTGTGTTTTCCATCGACCTCAAAGAGACAAAGTTGCTACTTACCAGGGAAAAAATCCTATTACGTAATTAACCTATGACCAAAAGCTATATGTGAAAAAAGACTGTCTCAGAAAGAAGATAGTAGAACTGTAATATTTTAGTTCAAGCCAGTAATAGCCAACATCTTCTTGCAAAAGTATAAATGTAGAACTCTTTGATGTAATACATCTTCTGTTTTTATGTTTTTAAGTGCAAAGAATGAAAGAATCGTCCTGAAATTATGAGTGCTAAAACTTATTCACAGTGAAACCTGCTGCAGGATTATGATGCTTTTTGGGTATTATGATATTTTATGTAACATCTGAGTTAGAAAATGTTTTGGATTGCATGAAATACAGCACTGTACTACCAAGGGCTAAAGGAAAAAAATATGCCTTTTGTAGCCTCTTCTGTATTTATTGCATATTGGGGTAAAGCTGAACTCATGGACAAAATTTTATTTGGTATTCGGTATTCATTTCAGTGGTGAGATGTGAGTGCTGTGAGCCCTATTAGAGGAATACCCAGCAAAGCCAGCGTGATACCTACAGCAAAAATTAAACAAGGTCTTCATTAAGTTGTGCTCTTCACAGACACTAAGTGTGACATAGTTAGGTAACCTGCAGTGCATGTTTCTTATATAGCTCTTATGATTAATGCACTCCTGAACACACTATCACCACCTCCCTTGCGAGATATGTGTATATAAATGGGTTCAAAAATGAGTTTGCCACCAATCTCCATTCTAATGACTTGTTTTTATTTTCTACTGCAACACCATTCTGACATGCTTAAGAAGGAGGATAACTGAGTGGGAGTTTAATGAAGCCTCAGTATCAGTGAAGATAAAAGGAAGACACTGAGCACACAGAAGGACATCATTATATGATTGTAGTGGCTGATACAGTATAATTCAACTTGGCTGCAGTGACCATGAAACAGTGAAGTTTAAGATCCTTAGGTCAATGAGGAGGGAGCATGGCGAGCTCGCTACCTTGCTTGTCAGGAGGGCTGACCTTGGCCTCCTCAGTGATCTGCTAGGTAGAGTGCTGTGGGATGAAGCCCTGGAGGGAAGAGGGGCCCAGAAAAACTGGCTGATAATCAAGGATTCCCGCTTCCAGGACCAAGAACAATGTATGCCAAAAAAGAAGTCAAGCAAAAATGCCAGGCAGCCTATGTGAATGAGCAGGGAGCCGCTGGAGAAACTCAGACACAAAAAGGGAGCCGACAGAGGATGGAAGCAAGGAACACAGTGAGATTGTCCAAGCAGCCAGGGATATGATTAGGTAAGATAAAGCCCTGATAGAATTAAATCTGGATGGGGACATCAAGGGCAACAAAAAAACCTTCTATAGGTATGTGGGTTATAAAAGGAAGGCTATGGAATATGTGGCTCCTCTCCAAAAGGTGGTTTCCCAGGACATGGAGAAGACTGAGAGCTCTGAAACGTTTTGTTAGGTGCATGAGTCAGCAATGTGCGCATATCCTTCCTTCCTCTGGACACTTCCTTTTCGTGTTTGCATTTGCTCACAATCTCCTTCTGCTAGACCAGATTGCACAAAACCCCATCCAGCCTTGCCTTGAATACTTCAAGGAATGCGGTATCCACAATTTTTCTTGACAAGCAGTTGCAGTCTTTTGGCCATCCTCAAAATAAAGAATTTATTCCTAAAATCTAATCTAAACTTTTCAAAATCTAAACCTCTTGCACTTTGAAGCCATTTCCCCTTTCCCTATCACTGCATGCCCTCATAAAAAGTCCTTATCCAGCTTTTTTGTAGCCTCCTTTAGGTACGGGAAAACTGCTATAAACTCTCCCCAGAGCCTTCTCTTCTCCAGGCTGAAAGGCCCATCTCTCAGTCTGTTATAGCAGGGGTGATATGTTCCCTTTTCCCTGATCATTCCTGTGTCCCTCCTGTGTACCTGTGCCAACAGCTTCATGTCTCTTCTGCACTGAAGCCTCCAGAGCTGGAGTTGAGTAGTCCTCATCCTTGGAGGTTTTTAAGACCTCTTGAGCAACATGGTCTGACCTCAAAACTGGCCCTACTTTCTGAGACCTTCTGAGGTACCTTCCAACTTGAACTATCCTAGGATTGTATGATCCCATCAAGCATGTATTCTTCAGAGTCTTCTACAGGAATGAGCACTGGCTGGCTTGTTGCTGTGCACTCTTTCCTTAACTCTTAATATGTGCTAGACAGGTAAACCAAAAGGGTAGAGGCACAGAACTGGGACTGGGGCTGAGTGGGAATCTGTTCCCAGTAGTCCTAATCATCCTTACATTTTACATTTACAGTTCCTATACAATACTCCTGGATATGGTGAGGTGTGGAGCTGCAGTGGTGCCTGGCAGAATCATCACTGTGCTCATACATGGAGGATGAAGCCTTCACAGATCTTAGTGGCCTGAAGGTTGAAGACAAAAATTGCAATATACTTATAGCCTGTTTAATTCTTACACCTCTGTGGGGACTCCAGCACATTTCTAGGAACTGGAAATTAATTCAGTTACATGGCTCTGACTATAATATAATCATGCTGGGCATACTCTAGTGTAGTGTAATTTTTTCTGTAATCTGGTACAGTTTTTATTTTTATGTTTGTCTTCAGCTGTACAAAGTCTGTCACATTAACTGTCATGGCTGTATGGGTAGTTGGTACAGTAGGGTTTTCAGGTACTGCCTGGCTTAAATGTCAACTGTGGCTTTGAAGAAAAAGGCAACCTCATGGGAATGGCATGCTTCAACGCCAAACCTGTCATCTCATACCTGGGCTACTCACAGCTTATATTCAGGCAGAAAGCAGATTACTAAGTAGAGAAAAAGGCACTTAATGCAAAAGGCCACCGTACCTTTTCCTCCCAGGTAGAAAAAGCCTTTTCCTCAGTGCTTGGAGCTCTGCTGCGGTACCTGTCTGCCTGTCTGGATGCTGGGCAGACTCAGAGGAGAGCAGGGAAGATGCACAAGGTGATAGTGGGTCCCCTCTATTATGACATTTCATTGTACACCTAAGTGTAATCCAAATTTACAAGATGGAGCTATCAAGAGTAATTATTTTCAGTGCAAATTCAAGATAAATGAGAGCTGCACTGCACCTGTTGTCAGGGGTTTAAACAGTGATTCTCTCATGTTAGTATACAGGCTCACTGCCACCCCCCACCTTATTAAACACATGAAAAGGCACATTTTTATACCTCAGCTGTTTTTTGGGGTTTTTTTCACTTGGAGATGTATCGAAAGTGATGAAAACATTTTGAGCCTAGGAAAAAACTTACATATTTGAATGCATAAACTGCTATTTTTGAGAATTCTGAAGTGACGTTGATCTTTTTTCTCATGTGGGCTTACAAGCCTGGAGAGACTTTAAATTAAAAGTGGAAGAGAAAACTTGCTTTTTACTTGAGTTCATGAAAGCTCTCTTAGTTCTAAAACTAAATTATGTATGAATCAGTAAGGTCCTGTATTGTCTATTAAATTCACATGACAATTCCCTTTTTAAAATTTCACACAGTATTCAGGTGAATAGATAGTATATGTAATCTATTTATTTCAGACTTCTATGAATCTGCTGCTGACTTTAGGAATTACATGTTTTGACTGTTCCTGTCCCATGAACAAGACATTGACACCAGATTAATTTAGTTTGAGTCTGCGTGTTAGAAGTGCTGTGAATTCCAAGGATAAACATGTGATGGTATTGTGAAATAATATTATCTTTATTATCAGCCAAGGGTTTCTTCTCTTCCTTTTGGGTACACAAACAAGGTCAGCTAGAAGGAGGGTGGAGCACAACAGATGAAGCCGGGGCTGACTTGGAAGACACTGCATCCACTATTGTGAGTCATTCTCTTTTAACAACGAAGGTAAAATCCTATGGGCATGTGGGATGATACATAAAGGAAGGCAGAATTTTGCTTGCTGTGGAGGAGCTGTTCATTTGTTACAAACATTCAGCTGACTTCAGTGGAGTGGTGCCAATTTCTGTTAGCACAGGCGTTGGTTCTGAGGATACATAGATGCATTAATAAACAGTTGTTCTTCTTCTTCAGGCTGCAGAAAGAAGCAGCCAAGTAAGTGATGCAGCTCTGATGACATCCAGCCACCTTTGTCGCTCTTCAGCCCGTGTAACCAAGTACCTTTTTTTGAGCTGGTTTGGCAACGATCGATGTAATACACAGAACTTAAAGCTAGTAACATCTATTAATGTGTAATGTGTGTTCTATACAAAAGGCTGCTAAATTAAAAGGCAAGCTGTTATCTCATGAAATAGAAATGTTCATGAGACATGGTTGGAAAATATAGCTACATAATATGTGCCTTTGGTTCAGCAGATTTCATGCAAGAAAGTGAAAGAATTCTGAGAACCTCCGTAGGAACCAAAATGGAGTCATTCTTGGATAAGCTTATGGATATTCTGCTACACTTTTATGAACGTCAGCTAGGCAAACTAGACTTCTTATACACACTATGGTGCTCTGGATATCTAGAGAAATCAAATGGCTCTTGAAATTCAAGCCTCTTCAAGCCTCTTGAAATTCAGCAAGGAGAGGGTTTACTGAAAGGCAGCATCCTGGAGGGGATGTACCAGTGGTAGCTGTGCTTTATGGGATGGGAAAAGTTTTGCAGGACACCTCAATAGTAGCTGGAAGAAAAGATTAATATACAGTATAGGATGGATGGATGGATGGATGGATGGATGGATGGATGGATGGATGTCAGGCAAATCCTCTGAGGAGTGGCAAACCCCAGGTACATTTCTCATGTGGAGAGGCACTTTGAAGACAGAAGAGTCTACCCTGACAGAGGCTGTCCAGTGTCTGGCGAGGACTGGAACTACAGGACATGCTGTATAGTGGCAGTCACTCTTTGATGCAGTCTTGAAAACAAGCTCAGATGCACAATACGATGTTTAGAGTGATGTGCCTTATCAAACAACATGATGTTGTGACCAGCATGAGCATGTAGCAATCTGTTTATTGGATATTTAATTAAATAACATTTTGGTCTATGTAGCAAAATGCATTTCTTAATTTGCCATTTTTAAGATAACTGTTTGAATTAAACTTGTGAATAACCTTTCTTTTACAGTCCTGTGATTCTTGTGCTGGAACTGTAACTTTATTTCTTTTTGACCTACATTTGTATGAGTAGAGCAGTTGCTTAAACTGTGAAATCCATTTATTTTTCTCTTACCATTTCAGTTAGTAGGTAGTTTCAGAGCTCTTATGTTGTAAGAGTGTCATGTTGCTTTTGTAACTGGCTGGATGGTGTCTACTGCTTGATTTCAGTTCCATCACAACCTCTTCATGCTTATCCTAACATGCAGCCCTATAGCCACCTACTAGCCTCATCCTCCTCCCACCAGAGTTGTTCTGCTAGAAACCTGTGCTGGATTTCCTTTCTCACGTGTAGGCAGCAGGTTTTGTGCCCTGATAGGGGACTGACTGAAAAATGCAAAATTATCATCACCTCTGAGCATCACAAGAGAGGAGAACAAGCACTTTCGAAGCAGAAAGTGACTCCGCTTTTCTTTCCCTTGCTGTAATAGTAGCAGATGGCACTTCTGGACCAGAATAATTTTTCCTTTGAATAATGGTCCTTATTAAGGAAAGCTTAATTTTGACTTTTCCTATGCTAAAATGTTAATTAAAAAAAAAAAAAATTAAACCCACATGCAAATCCTTCTATTTACCTGCATTTTGCTGATTTCTTTTTTACCTGCAAAATTATTATGGTTCTCTTTTTCAAAACATTCTGTGTAATATCTGTTACATTAAGGTTTGCACCAAGAGGATTTGTTATCAGGAATTTATTACCAGTGATGCTTGAATTGAAAGTGGTCACTTCATTTGCCTATTACTGCCAAACCCATCTTGATTTCCTTGTTTTGCTTAACTTTAGGTCACAGTATATTAAAATTTGTTACACAGTTTCTGAGCTGGGTCACTGCCCCAGAAATAAAGGGTGAAACCACTTGATTTGCAAAAGCAGCTCCTGGAACTCCTGACAGTTTGAATTTCTGTAGCTTGTCATTACACTTATGCCAACAGGAGTGAGAATGGAAATAAACTCCTTAGCAAATTAAAGGCACTTCTGAATTAACTTTCTGGATGGGCTTTATCTCTGGTCAAGATGGTGGTCCACCCATGTCTGTCTCCTTTTCTTCTCAGCACCTTGGGTAAAGTATTTCTCTTTCAAGAGAATCCTCAGCTTTGATATGTGGAATGCCCTAATTTTGTTGCTGAAGCACCATAGAAACTCTGTGGTGTTATAACCAACAATGAGATTTGGAAAGTCACTTGATTTTCACTTGACCTGGACTTGCTCAGCTTTTAGTTTTTTGAATGCGTGTATATCTATCTATGTCTGTCTGTCTCTTTCTATCTATCTATCTATCTATCTATCTATCTATCTATCTATCTGTCTGTCTGTCTATCTTTATATAAATTTCATAATTTGATATAAAATGCAAATGATAAAATCCTAATGTATAGTTTTATATTAAAAAGCAGTCTAAAGGCATATGTGCACAGAAACATATGTCAGGAAATCAGGAATAATTAAGGAGAGAAGAAAGGAAGAGTTAGTTGTAGATTGTTTGTTAGGTTCATCTCTGAAATACAATATTCCTTTATAACTTAGTTAAGGACAAAATGAATAAATAAAAGTGAAGACTAAATAATATTTCTTCCATTAAGAAAGGTTTTCTGTCTCAGGGAGTTAACCAAAGCATAAAAGTAATTCTGTAAATATCTCACAAAAGGAAATTGCACTTTTGCACAGCAATATTGCAAGTTTTTTCTGTTTGAGGGTGGTTTATACCTTTTTAGCTGTGCAAGACCTACTGGAAAAAGCCTAGTCAATCGTAGAGAAAATTATTGATTTTTCTGTAAGTTTAAGTGCACTGGTGTGGAAACTATGGTCTTACACTTCTAAAATATTTTTCAAATGTAAACAGCAGTCGACTTTGACCAGCCTGCATTTGTGTTTGCTTAAGACCCAGCACCCTGGAGGCAGAAAACTGTAGCAGTAGGAATAATACAATATTCCTGTAAAAATAGAACAAAAACTGTAATAACAGAAATAACATCTGGCCTCTATACTGTAAATACAAAAACTACATACACCATGATGTCCAAACACTTTACAGAAAAGATGGGTGTTAGTCCCCCAGCTTTAAAGGAGAGGAAACTGGGGCTGAGGAGGTTGGAGGCACTTTCTTGAATTTGCTACTTGGACCATGGAAGAACTAGACTTATAAATTGACTCTCTGTTATCCCAGTCCAGTGAGCTGCCCTTGAAGCTGCTCAGAAATAAGATAATGATGTTGGTGATTACTGTGTTTTGATCTGAGAATGTAGTGGTAATGGATTGCATATCGTACACTATCATTTTATGTAATTTTCCAAACATTTATAAATAATTCAAACTTCAGGTTGGATGTGGCACATCAAAGTTTATCTTGTCACATCCCTTTGTCTTTTTGCATCAAAGGAACATTGGAGACAGTGCTGATATGTTATAGCCATTAAATAAAATGTGAGATTTTGAAATGAATGACATTTGAGTACCAGACTTTGGCTTATAATGGTAAAGTAAGAGCTTTGCTAATAAACCTGTTTAGAGCACTGCCATCCCAAGGAGTATATTGACACTGTAAACCTTTGCCATTTTAAAGAAAGAGTAAAGGCTGTTTTTGATAAGATGAAAAAGGGTTGTTTGGTAGGGAGGGCAGGGTTCTTCACTGTGACCATTCCTCTTAAATAATATGTCATTATTTTAAACAACATATTATATGTGTCAGCTTACACTGAAGTGGGAACTTCTGCTTTCAGCAAAAGGAAGCATCATCCTAGACTCCAACTGAAAAACCTAAGCAATGCTGAACTTCAGATTTTATTATATTACAGTGTAAACCTAGAAATGTTTGAAGATACCTTTGAACTTCAAGCTCTTTTGTTAAATATGGGAACAACAAACGATGTTGCTAGATGCTTAAAGTTGCATGAACAAACACATTTTGAAATGGATGTGGTAAAGACAAAGTCTAGAAACACCTAGAAAGGATTCAGAAAGTAGAACTGCCTAAGAAAGAACCCACCATAAGCAATGAATGACCATGGTACATGGGTTAAAATCAACATGTTTCTTGCTAGTGACACAGAAATGGAAACAAAACCCATTCCACGTGATGACACCTAAACTACTGTTGGCTGTTTTAAACTTGGATAGATGTGTTACAGGCAGGAATGCAAACTTCTCTGGAAAGCATGTGAAGGAGGTAATGTAAAAGAAACCAACATGGAGAATCCATGGAGAATGGGTGAAAATGCAATACCTCCTGTGACTGGAGATCTGGAAGTAATGAAGTTTCAATCAATCGTTTATAAGGCTCGCTATGAGAGAAGTGCCATTTTCAGTGAAAGAAAAAGAGATGTTCTGTTTAAACTGTCTGGATGTTATCAATACAACATGATTGCTTTTTTAGGTACTGTAATAAATTTTTGCGGCAAAGAAATGTAGAGAAAAGATCTGCAGGGGTCATTACCTAATCTGTTGTAATGTACAGTGCTCCACTGCCCTCTTTTGCCATGTACCTGGAAGAGCAGCAGCTGCAGTAACAGGTGCCACCACAGCAATGGGTACCTTTTTCTTCCAGGGCACGTGCCTTTTGAAGGGGCTCACAGACAGTGACAGCACTCAGGTGATCCTTTGGGAATCTTCTCTTTCATTGTACAGAAGGAAAAATACTTCAAATATGACCTCTTCATTTACATGCCTAATGACCAAATATTCATTCTTCAGTCCTGTAGATTTTCCAGTGAAGCATTAATTGATACATAAGAGTTTGATCCCAAGCAAATCTCAAATTTGTTCAGATGGTAGTGCTATGCAAAACATCTAACAGGGATGCTGAAGAAATGGAGTTAAAAACTGCATCAGGTCTTACCCTCCACATGCATTCTGCTGGGAACCAAATTGATCTGCTTAATAACTCTTTTGTGAAGTATTTTCCAGAGGAGGAAACCACCATAATTGTTTACTATCTGTCTTGCTTAGCGTGTTTAAAAAATTCTGTGCTAGCCCTTCAAAATCTTCCTGTTAGTTGAGGGTGCACTTGAATAATTATGTTTATAGTTGTCTTTCTATTTTTCACAGTTGACAGTACCCTCTAGCAGCTTGAAATTATTTTGGTTTTCCTACCATTTTCACACTGAAATCTGTGTAGAAAAGGAATAGCCTTGAGCTTATGTTGGTGCCTTCTGTTGTGCCAAGATATATACTCTTTTTTGCTTTTGCACAAGCATCACTGACAGTGAAAACACAGATCTTGGACCAGTTTTTATCTGCCAGGCTTCCTGCAAGGTTTGTGAAGAATAATAATGAACAAATTAATCCATCCTAAACGAGAGTTATCTCCTGGCTAAACTCGTCTGTCTGCATTTTTCCAGCAAGCACTTTCATTTTTGTATTTTGTGGGGAAATTAGCCTCTTATTTTGTTATTTGTCAAAATTTTATTAAATTTTTTATTTGTACAAAAATACAGGTGGAAACCTATGACATAGAAAATCTTTATGTTTTTACATTGCATGTATTCTCTTACACCAGTTTTTTGGAAATGATTAAAATCTCAATTGCAAAATCTAGGTTTATAGTATCTAACCAAGGTTTGCTTTTAATGTGAAGAGGTAATAAATATTCTGATCATTTTTAACTTTTATTTCTGTACTTGTCTATGACAAGTCATTTGTTGCCATTGAAAATAACCACTCAAATATTTTCAACTGATATTTCCACCAGTGAAAAAGTGATACAGTAGGATATCCACTGCTGTATTAAAGTCTGGGAGCAGGGGAATTGCATGGAAGAAATGGAGAAGACTGTTGGGGAGACAAAAGAACATTGCACAGAGAGAGCTGTTTGAGGCAGCAAATCAAGAGAGATTCAGAGTGCACCTTAAGAGCATGTGAGAGTGCTAGGACACAAGGGAATGGAGACTACTGAGTCCTTCTCTCCCTGATCAGATCTATGTTTGGCCCCACTGAATTGGCTGTTTAAAATATGGCTTTATCAGCATAGCTCCCCACCTCCAGTGGTCTCCAAGGACACTGAAGAAGGAGCTCTGGCTGCAGCCCGGCTGAGTCTGTAGCGCAGGGCATGAGCAGGCAGGGCTTGTAACACAGCTGCCTGACAGATCTGTGAAAGTTATCTTGCACTTGGCAGCTTTATGATACTAAACGTGTTGAGATAACAAACATCATAGAGTTCACAAAAACCTATGATATGCTTTCTCTGGCCTTGCCTGGCTTTACCTTCCATTTTCTTGGTTTGGCTCTGCTTGCCTTCCTTTCTCTTGCCTTCTCCATCCCTGTTTATTTTTTTTTTATTTTAGGCAATTCCTTACTGACACCATCTTTCTCAAGGTCTGTGAAATGCTTGAGCTCAGTTGCAAAGTTTCCTGCTTTGCTTTTTTTAGGAAAAAAACTCTTCTTTCAAGCCAAAAGCCCAGAAAGCTAAATTGCACTTTCAGGATACTCATCTGACCCACTGTCATGCAATATTTTTTCTAAGTCTTAATTTAATTTTATTTACGGAAGATAAAATGTGTCAAGAATGAGCACCATGACACAGCAAGAACATTGTAAACCTGTAATAGGAGGACTTAACTACCGATCCATGAGATTAATGGAAAACATCTACATTGGTGTTCTGATTCGGATCACGAGTATGTATTTAAAATGAGACTGCTGGTTATTGCTATTTTGCAGACCTTGGAGCATTTCACACACAAATCTCCCAGCAAGTGTGAGAGGCCTTCTCTGCGAGCAGCACAGAGTGCAGTCTAGAAGCTCTCCTGATGTGCTCCAGCTGTCATTTACTAGTGAAACTGGTCACACAATGCTGCCAGGGAAATACGGATGTCTTTTGGAAGCTATAGAACTTTCCAGAAGCTCCAACTTTAACTGTTTCAGCCTTTATCTACCTCTGAGCTTACTCCACAATGTTGGTTAGGATTGAAAAGTGATTTTTCCCATGCTTTGTAGGGTTTTCAGCTGTATGAAGCAATCATTGGTGGAGTCCAGAAACTGTATCTGTAAATTCTGTCTCATGACAGCTTGTGTACCAGCAGCTGTATGGTATATGAAATACATTGTGGGTATTTCATATTTGATGACTCCTGTTTGTCTAGCAACATCCTGTACTTGATAATATATTTTAGTTCTAAAAGTGTATAGCAATAGCTGTAAAATCTAATTTAATTATCACTAGTATCAGGAAAATACTAAACCATTCAAATTCTGTAGTCTTATAACTTGAGAATTTGTGTGATTTTATATATGGATAATTCTGCAGTTCTGTTCTTTATGAGCCCATAGCTCTGATCTATTAAGCAGTTATATACTTGGCCCTCTGGGTTGCTGTAATTCTGCCAAGTGATTATTTTTATATTATAAATTCTCAATATTTTGTGGGTGCAGCTGTGAAAAGATGCAAAGGACAGTAGGTGTTTATGTCTTGTTGAACTTCAAAGGAAGCTGATGCCAAAAAATGTCAGGATTTTATAGGCATGCCAATATATCAGACAGAAAAAAGGATAGCAATAAACACCAAATTATTGAGAATTCAGAGTCTGTCAAAAAGAAGCAGGATAACTATGGACCAACAGAACTGCATACAAATGCTATTAATTACTTTAAAAAATATGTAAAAAAGACTTGCACATGATCCTTAGGTCAGAATAATGGTCTGATCCTATATAAAGAATTTTGGAAATTTATGATCAGTTGAGAAACAGCTGAAGAAAAACACCTGTGTAGCTAGCTAAAGAGATAATACGTCTGTAAATAGACAATAAATGTATAGGGGAGAAAGGATGAAGCTCTTTAATATATTGAAGAAAGGAATCCCACCATTGTCATTCAGTAAGTTGTCTGTTTAGCTATTATTAATTATTGATACAAATGGTAGAAAAGGACATATTTGAATATCTGAAGTAAGAGCAAATGAGGAGCAGCACACATGGATTTACAAAGACAAAATCATATTGGACACTGCCACATCTCTCCAAGGAGGAAAAAAAGTAAAATTACTAGACATTGTAAAATGTATAGAGGGTAATAAAACATTCTACATTGTGTCTCTCAAAGCACTGTATTGAAAAAGGGAAGACAGATTTTGGTACAGTAAACACTTGTACTAACATTGACAGGCAGCTTACTGGAGGACTGCATTAAAGGTGGCAGGTGTTAGGAGTTAGGAACATTTGCAGTGAGATAGATGAAAAAAAAAATTGCAAGGCATATTTTATTTTACATCTTATGTGTGGTTTGCTTTGACTATGGCCAGAAGCACCCTTGACCTTGTGTTTCCCTGATAGTAGACTTCCCTTGGGTTACAGGGTGGTAATATTGATTGATTAAAAAATCAAGGATGTGTTTTGCAAATTTCACTTTCCCCATTTACAAGACAAATTTTGCTGTGCAGGATTTAGTTCAGGTTCATTTCCTATGATGTTCAGGGGTCTATTCCACTGGATCTATTTTGTGGGATTCATAAATAATTATTTTTAGGATTATGACTCTTCCTTGGATCTTTTATTTTGAGTGGCAGCAAGAGAGGTCTCCATCATTTAATTTAATTACCTTGGATCATCATCTCTAGAAAGGTCTGCCATTCTCCATCAGCTGAACACCATTAATATTTTTTATTTTTTTTTTCACTCTCTCTTCTCCCTAGAGGAGCACCAGTGCATGCCAACTTTTCTTCTTAGATCCATAAAGATCCATTGCCTCTAGTGAGGTCTCAATATCTACCCTTTGATGAGAGAATTTGATCCTAAGATGTGTCCAATTACAGAAGTATCCAAAGAAAGATTCACTTCATAAAGGAGCTTTTCTGGGAGTTAATGGTGAACTGCTGTGATTTTTTTCATCCAGTCACTACTTCATTATTTCTGAAGCCCAGTGGTTTTGCTGAACGTGTGACATTCATTAGAAAGCAACATGCTAATCAGAGTACTCCTGTTTTATGCTAGGTTTTCCTTTTTTATTACAGTGCTGCCTGACATTTTGCTTGACATTTTAGAAGCTGGATAGAAATTTTTCACTTTATCATGCTGAATGCACGTGAGTGCTCTGTGGTTTTCATCAAAAAAAAATAAGGGAACATATTGCTGTCCCTGTGATGAGGGAGATCCTGGGGCTCTGTACAGGCTTACTGGAGTCACTGGACCTCTGATTCCATCTTTTCATTTTTTTCAGGATCATCTTCAAGTTTTTGAAGGTTGTGATAACTCAAGTGTAGCTTCAGAGCAGTATGAGAAAGCTCAGTATGTATGCATCCATCAAAGATCCAGTAAACAAGAAATCCAAACAAATAAAAAAAGTAAGACAGAGATATAAAAATATAATTAAAATGGTTTGAATGACTAACCTGTGTGTTGGTGAAAATACATGGCTAATTTAACAGAAAAATTGTTGTAAATACTGTGATGCTGATGACAACTGTCATGTTTGGGTTTTATTAGATTCTGTTCTTAGCATCCTCTAACTTTCTAATTTCATCTGATTCCATTAGCCTCCTCATACTTTTAGGAAAAATGTGTGTCTAATGATAAGGATTGGAGAAAAAAGTAGCATTTTACCATCCTGAAAGGTTCACAGATTCAGTAACAGATTAGAAACCAATTCCTAAAATACTAATTTTACAGAATTCTCTTTTAGCCCAAAGATATTTTGAGCCAGGCATCTGTTAAAATGCACTAAGAGAAGTCAGGTTCACCCAAGCCTCACATTTAGATGTTGGTTTGGGGTGGACTCTCCTGCCCAGCTGGGGCTGGTGATGGGAAGCAGGATCTGGGGCGAGCCTCCAGAGGGAGATGCTGCCCAGCGAACCTGAAACCAGGGCGTAGAGAGGCGCCTGCTCCATGGCCTGCCCTCCCTTCTCTGTGCTCCTGGGGCTTGGGGGCAAGCCAAGCGCTGCTAGAGCTCAGAGCCCTGAGCACTTGGTCCTGGAAGTCCTGGCTTACCAGCATAGGTCGCTGGAGAATTTTATCTCCCATGCTTGTTCTTGCTACTCTGAGTTCTGCTTGCAAGGAAGTTGGTAATTTAATGAGATACTTGGCATTAAAAAGGTCTCTGTGCTGTACCCAAGTGCTTACTTTTATGAAAATCCATATTTAGTTGGCACTTTGAAGTCAGTGAGTGTCTGGATCAAACTGTAAGGGCAACACTAGGGCTTCCCACAGGAAGGGCACCTCTGCAGCACCTGATCAAAACCAGAGCAGGAGATGCCCCAGCACCAGTGGTGGCCCACTGAGGAGTACCTTACACCTTTGGGGGCTGTGTGGTTTGGAACTTTTGCAGTATGTCCTATACCTGTTACTTTTCAGCACTTGCTCAGGCAAAGGCTGCGTGCTGAACTTTGTCTGGAAATCAGCAATATCACTGTACTTCTCAGCAGTTTGGCAGCACACTGAAAATCCCACCATTAGCTTTTCGGTGTGAGCATGTTCCTGCTCACTACATGGGCTCAAATAAGCTTGTTAAGTGATGGAGACTGACATTTGCTCCTGGAGAGAGAGGCCTTTATTTGGAAAAGTTATCAGATATTAGAATGATTCATCTGCTACTTGAGGCTAACTGTTTAGCTTTCCTTCAAGTCAAATTAAACAGTTGCTGTTGGCATGAAAAACAGGGAAGGCAGGCAGAGTAAGAGAAAGGACAACTTATAATTAAAATCAGGTTTGATCTTATACCATACTTCATTATACCACTGAAGAAAATGGCTGCTTTTACTTCCAAATATTTAGACACTCCAAGCAATATTCATCCATAGCAACACAACTTTAGACTAAGCAAGAGCTAGTCTTACAGTAGGAAGATTAGCTAAGTAGTTTTAAATGCTCTTAAATGGCAACATAATCTTTGATAAAAAATGTAGTGTGGGACTTAAAAAAAATTGACATTGGCATAGTCATGAAGTGGCAGCTGACCTGCAAGTGTGGTGTTGCTTAGCAATACTTCACCATCAGACAAATTGGGAAAGTGGGCTAGAATGATTTACACCAGGGAAGAGATAAATGCTAATTTTCTGTAGAAGATTCAGGTTACTGTGGTTATTAGGAAGGATATTAGATCATAAATACCTCTCCACCTCTTCCATTTTTCATTTTTTTTTAAGGCATTGGAAAGTGCTTCTCCTGTGAAGACAGGATGAGAATGGGGTGTACAGCCTGGGGAAGAGAAGGCTCTGGGGAAACCTTATAGCACCTTTCAATTCCTAAAGAAGGCCTACAAGAGAGCTGGGAAGGAACTTTCTACAAGAGCTTACAGTGATAGGACAAGGAGGGATGGCTTTAAACTGGAAGAGGGCAGGTTTAGATTAGATATTTGGAATAAATTCTTTGCTATAAGAGCAGTAAGGCACTGAAACAGGTTGCCCAGTGAAGTTGTGAATGTCTCATGCCTGGAAGTGTCCAAGGCCACATAGGATGGTGGTATAGTGGAAGGTGTTCCTGGCCATGGCAGGAGGGTTGGAGCTAGATGATCTTTAAGGTCCTTCCAACTTAAACCATTCTAAGATTCTATGATTCTATGATTCTGAGAAAGATCATCAATTCAAAAATCTAGTCTTTGAGAAAGCAAGTGCCTTTGCTTCCAGAACAGTAATTTAAGTAATTTAAGAAATGGTTGATACAATCAATACAGTTGGAGGGAAAGAATAATTAAATAAAAATAACATCAATTAATTAAATAATAATTAATTATTAAAGAATAATTAATAACACAAAGGAAATTTTCTTTTAATGCTTCTGTAAACATTTTCATAGCCACTTAGATTTCTGGATCAGTTGCCAGGGTCCTGACCCTGCCAGAGTCCCTGCAGGTGGGATGCTGAACCTGCCTGGAGTTCAGCTGCTGCCAGAGGCTGTGCCAGCCCAGCTGAGCTCACCGTAGGACCCAGATATGAATTAGCTGGTGGTCTGGGTTGAGACAGAGAGGCAGAAAAATAAAGTGTTTTGAATTTGGAAACTTGATGGCAAAGTTTGAGAGTTTAATAGATAGAAGAAGCTTCTTTCTCTCTCCTCATGTTTTCATGTGCAATCCACTTTTTATGCATCCACAGCAGTACGTAAGGAAAGGGGAAGTGTTTTGCTTCACCTTGGTTGTCTAGTCCATACTGATCTCTTTGTGTGAGAGCAAAGTGAAAGCTTTGTCTGTCAGACTTTCTTTGTTATAGTGTAGGAGACACAGGATTCAGTGATGCCTTCTAGGGTACCGTGTGGCTGGCAGGACAGTTTCGCACAATATGTGACAGAGGTGCTGTTCTCTCTCTTGTTTTTCCTAGAAATTTTTCCTGTGTCTTAAAAACCACACGAAAGATAGCTGAGATTCCACCTACATCCCACCTCTTAAAACTGTTGGTTTTACTGCTGGTGGCAGACAGGCAGTTTAATTACACTTCCAGAGCATAGGAGCTATAGGTGTGGCAAATCTGTTTGTGTAAAACACATAGATTTTCTTTATACCCTCCCACTACGGTCCCCACAAAGCCTAAACCCAGACTGAGCTCTCACTTCCAAAGGTTTCTGTATGAAATTAATGTTGTACTTTAATTGAGCTTGTAGCACCACAGAAATACATCCACCCAACTGAGAGGGGCAGCATGTTTGTAACATCTAACATGTGAGCTGCTCAGTACAAACATCTTTAGAACGGAAGCGTAGTATAGGTTAGAGTAGATGGTATATTCTGAACCGTAAAATGTATATATTCTGAACTGTAAAATGTATATTGTGTAATGGATTTCCACGAAAAGTATTTCCACATTATTATGTGGTAGCTGCACACAGAAAATAAACACAATAGCTTTTTATTTGCTGGCTTTTTTAGTACATGGCCAAAGAGAGAAAAGGATTTCATACTGCTATTGCTTAAGCTGGAACTCTGACATTTCTATAGCAGATGACAAATTATTTTCTAGGCACATTTCTGAATTCATCTAAACTGAGAGGCAGCTGTTATCTTTCTGTAATATCAGAATGTTTGTTTGAGAAATAGTTATTCCTCTCCTTAAAGTGACATAAAGTATGTGAAAGCAGGATGCAAAGGGTCAAATACAGACTCTTCTGTGCAATAACTCCCAAGTCATAACTCATCTCTTTATATAAGTATGCAGAAAGTTTTCAGCACATTTTTGTCTTGACCTTTTAGCACAAACAATAGTACTTCTGTTTGCTAGGCAACTGATTTTTGCCCATCACTTGAGAGGTTAAAATGAAATAGCAGTGATTTTTTTTACCACTATTTCAGAGGACTGCAGAAAGAAAATATATTTAATCAAGTGAATAGCTTCAGGAAATATTAACTGCTACTATGAAAATAACAGAAAATATTTTAGAATCCCCAACGATTACAATTTTTTTTTGCCAGTGTACCATTTTAATGATAATTTCAAGAGGAGACAAAGCCTGACAACAGGTATCATGACAGAGAAATCAGAGCTGCAATCCACAGAGCAGTTTCAGGCAAGAAGCAGTGGGAGAGTTTCACAGTTCCTTTCAGATAAGAAATGTAAGCAACGTACAAATGTGGAAAATAAATTAAAATTCACTGTTAGAACTTCTCTCCGAAGTAGAGAAGAAAATCCTCCCCAAAATGTATCTAAAACTTGCTGTGGATGTGTGTTTTCCTACTGTCTTCACTGCAGCTTCCTGTGACTATGACAGTACAAACCAGAACCAGACATTGCTAATGATTTAGTAACACTGAGTGATTTGACTGTGCATGTTTTATAAATATTTACATTTTCTTTTTATTAATACAGATTTTTCTAAGCTTACAAATTACTGATTTCAGTAGGGAATGCAGGCTTCTGTTTGACCCCCAAGTAACAGAGAGAAAATTAACCTCCTTACACATAAGTAATAATAAAACACTTTAATCCAAAGTAAATACAAACTCTAGTCATATTCCCATCTTCATACAGGCTTTGCTTTTGCAGGGTACTGTGCAACTTTACTTTCTTGGATCAACTGTGCAAAACTGCATCAGTGTCTCTGCCTAACAAATGCTCGCCGAAGAACCGTGAAGATCCTGATCGTGTTTGCATGGGCACTCTGTTAGCTTGCACACAACCCGTGCCCTCAGTGCCCAGTTCATGGCCAAAACCTCCTGCTTCCTCCTGCACTGGGCAGGCTGGGTGAGGCTGCAGAAACAGGCATCTGGCTCTGGGGGTCTGTGCCACAGTGTCCCTTCATCAAGATATCAGCCATCACACACGAGCGATAACTACTTGCCCTTCTCCAGCCTGGAAGAGGCGCCTGTGGAGGAAGACGTTCCCTTGAGCAGAAATAAGAAGATGGACAACAAAGTGTAATGTTCCTGAGTTTGCCAAAAATATTTTACTTACCAAATGGCACAGCTTTCATGGGCTGAGAGACCTTTGGCAGGGAGGAACCGTGGAGCAGGAAATCTGGGCTCATTTCGCTGTACGTGTCAGGCTGTGGCCAAAACCAAAGTAGCTGTGCTAACACGTGAAAAGTCATCTGATGAAACGCCGCTGCCAAAGAGGCCCAACTTGGAGGAGGAATAGCCTTAATACATTATTTTTCTTAGTTTTGGTTCCAGAAGATGTCTGTGTCTCATGACTGTAATAATACTCAATCATCATGCTATAATGAAGGGCTTTTCATGTAATCATCTGTAGAACTGATTACTTTGGTCTGTACCCTTATCATGCTGAGCTTCCTGGCAAAATTCCCACTGACATCAGTAAGAAAAGGATTGGACCTTTCTTCAGCAGTTTACCACTTTTGTTTGACAATACCATGCTTTTCAGACACTTCACAGTGCAGATTAAACATTTAGACTCTTAATTCCTGAAATATTAAAAAGGCACTGTAGAGATAATACACTCATTCTCGGAAGTCTAAGTTTGTTCTGGTCATTATTGCTTCCAAAAGCACCAAAGCAAGGCATGAACAGGTAATGGAAAAGATTTTATCCAAGACACTAAAAAATGGCAGACTCAAGGTGTCAAAAACAGGAAGGAAGACAGGAGATTTTAGATTGTGGATGTTGCAGAAACATTTGCTTGCTTTTTTTTTTGCCATAAAAAAATAACCAATTAAGCAATCCAAACCACTAAAACTTCAAAACATAATACACCCACAGATTTATTAATTATTTTTTAAAAATGTACTTCAACCTTTTCAGCCAAGTTTTGCCCTTAACTCTGAAGGGACCAGGATGCCCAGGAGATTAGTAGGATCTGAAAAAGGATTGGACATTTATAGGGATAGCCAGAACACACATGATAAGAGCTCTATAAGCTCGTTTGTAGAGGTTAAGAGCTTGTTTTTCAAAATATTGAATGTATGTAATTCATTTTGACTTGAGTGGGAGTTCAGGGCATGCAGCAGTGCCAGAGAAGAGACCTTAATTTCTTGTCACAAGAGCCAAGTGTCTCTATATTTGGATATTCTTGGTTTTTATAATTTGCACCGCAGTAGCAATTAAGGGATAACATTACAGGCAACGATCCCATTGTACTAGAAATAACAGTTGTTCATTACTCCAGAGGCCTTCAGCTCTAAAGCCAAGGCAATTATCGCAGACAGTTTATTGAAAAGAAAAGCGAAGAGCAAATCCCTGCAGTGCCCGTCTTTAGGCACCAAGTCCAGGTGCCTGGATGTGGAGGCTGCTCTGTGGGAATCCTTTGCTTGTCCAACACACAGGCAGGCCACTTGAAGCAGCGGCAGAGGTGCCCAAGAGTTGCTCAAGGAGACACTGCAGCATTCCCTCTGGGGCCCATGTAGGTCAGGGCTGGGGAGCCCAGCCTGCGCAGGGCAGGACAGGATGAACTGGGCTGTAGAACTGCGGCTCTTGCTGTGGGCTGAGAGACAAGTCATTGCCAAACATTATTTTCCCCTACTTCCAGCAAAGTTTTTGATGCAGTTACCTATCAGAAGGAGAATAGCAGGTTACTGTGTGCTGCAGCTTGGATTTTCAATGAACTAGGCATTTGTGAGTGTGTTCAGGAGAGCTGGTCCCTTCCCAGTGCAGCTGACGCATCTACCGTGAGGGTGTCCCAGAAGAGATCCTGCTGAGTACCCAGTTTCCAGACATGGAGAAGAAGACTAAAGGGCTACAGAGACAGGCCAGGGCGTGCAGGAGAACTTCTCTACCTTCCAGTGCAAGCATCATCTTCATGGGTACCTAACACAGGTGCACCTGTGCAGTGGTTTACCATAAGACGAGTATATTGCCATAGCACCTTTACCACATTTCTTAAAGATCATGCTTCGCAAATACTTTCAAAAGGTCCAATCTCAACTAAGGAGTCGCAGGAATATTCTAAATTTGGTGGATGTTATGTAGAATTTTATGGCTACGTCTGCACTAGCTCAGCAGAAGCAGACTGGAGGAAAAGGGATCTGGTGCTCCAGGGGTTTTTACTTTGGACCAAGTCCATGGCATGGCCTGAACACCTGCACACCCAGGAGTGTCTTGTGAAGGGCCTCTTCTCCAGCACAGATGCCTCTGGGGTGCAAGCCAGGCAGGCTGCTGGGACAGGCAGGAGTTCTGCCTCAAGAAGAGTATGCCTTGATCTGAGCTAACAGACTCCTGCAGGTGTACCACCCACTACCTGCCCTCCCACAGGCATCAATTTTGTGGTCAGAAATAGACATAAAATTTGAGGTTATGCACAGCACTTTAGCTGGCCAATCTCTTCTGTGAACTGAGCTGTTTTTCCAGAAGCATGACATTCTGAAGCCCAGTCTAAAACCCAGGGGTACGCTGCTTCTAACCCTAGCTCTCCCCTGAAATGCACGCCTCTCTTTGTCCATCATTTTATCTGCTTACTTGCCTTGCTTGGGTTTTATGATGATTCAATTTTGCATATTAGTCCTAAGATGTGAAGGTTTCCATATTGGCATTGAAAAAAAAAATGAAAAAAAAAATTCACATACATGTAAAATTTCTTTATCGTTATACTAATATAATGATACATTATACTAATATAAAGGGGAAAAAAAGAAAAGGAAGGAAAGAAACGAGAGAAAGACAGACTTCATGATCAGGATATTGTTAAAGAGAAGTGACGCTGGAAAGTGTCAAAACTTATCTGGTATGCAGACATTTCCACAGTGTTTAGAATCTCCTCCACAACATACTTGTTCAACATCAAAATATTCTGTTCTGTGAGTTGAAAGAGTTAATTTTTCCTATTCCTTTCATGTTGACTTCATAATCATATTGGAATAATGAATTAAATGCTATGCTTCTACTAAATGTTGCAATATTGATATACGTAGAACAGTTTTGACAGTATCTGTATGGAATACCTAAAAAATCAGAATTTTTCAGAATTTTACTCTGAGAAGAATTGGGTGTTTTTTTTATTCTGATTCAGCATGAAAACAAATATTGAAATATTAATGTTTCCCCAAGCGTGGAAATTCGCACTGGTTGCAATTATAATTATCCTAAATACTTTTGTTTCTGAAGCCAAATAGAGCAATAGCAGCTAGAATATGCTGGCCTACATGTTGTAATCTACTGAAATTCACATCTTATGCCTTTTATTTGAGCATTTCTCCTTAATTTTTACTTTCTTACTGTATATGCAACTTATGCAAGACATATTTATTCTAAGATAGCTTTTAGCAATTTAAATATTTTTCCCTATTGTTTCTAACATCAGACATTTCAGCAGTGGTATCTTAGCAAAGCATAAAATGTCTGACTTTTTAGGACAACATTTGTTTGATCTGTTCCCTTCTTGGTTAGGTTATGAAATTAGAGAGTAGGCTATTGATAACCAAAGAAAAATATGTATGGAAAGTTTAAGATTTTTCCAGTAGACCACTCAATTATGAGCTCAAATATTTTTTTGTATACTAGACTTCTTTTCTTAGGTATTGCCTCTTTTTTTATGACTATGTCTAGAGATATTCATATCCCCAGGTGAGACCTGAGAGGATTTAAGGGGAAGAACACACCATCTGGAACATTTTTTCAGTTTATGCATTTACAACATGATTTAGCTGTACCCATCAGCTCTGAAGCTTGGCTTGGGCTGCGCAAGTTGACTGGTGTTTTTCTAGCTGCTGTCCCATAGGATTTATGGTTCTGCAGTCCAAATCAACCTTCCAGTTACCTGCAACCCCACTGACAATTCATGATGTTGTATGAGGTCAGTCGAGGATATAATTTGTAGCTATGTGGAATCATGTGATGCCTTTATTTCCCTTATTTATTTATTTTTTTACCTATGGTCACTTTCTGGATCAAAATCATGGCTTAATTACAGGGGCCTTATGATCAGTGAATAAATTGGAGCCCTAAAGGCAGTGTTGCAGTGACTAGTGATAAAGTAGAAGAGCCATAGTTTGGATAATAGATTTTCTACAACATTTACGTTTCAGTTGTCACTATTTTTTTTCTGCCCTTGGGAAACCTGCCCCAAAAGCAGACTGCCCACTCTTAGGGCTGAAAAAGGCCCCAAGGATTTATAGGATGAAGGATTGGCTTCTGGCTTGCTCAAAGAGACTACTGGAGAGAAACAAGGCCTTTTTGTTAGGGTTGATGGAGAGAAATGTTTTGTGTTGGAAGGTCATTCTGGCTGCTGGTTTATTTTCTGTTTGTCATCTGTTTTTACAGACCTGAAAAAGTGCTGGGTATTTCCAGTCAGCCCTCCCTCTCCATCCTCCTTTCTACAGTATTCTTGAATATTCTGTGCAGCTCTGCCCTTTCATTTTGCAGTTGGGTGTCATGTCCAAAGAGAATCAAAACCTACTGAGATGAAATCCATGGACTTGCTGGGCTTTGATTCTTGGCCTTCTTGCATTATTAGAGAAAATTCTCAGCCTAAGGAATTTATATAACTGTTGAAAAGATAATAACAGCTGCAAATTGGCTTTTCCTGGCCATAGAAACATAGAATCACATCGAACATTTCCAAGGATCACAACTAGTACTAGGCCTGGAGATAGTTGAAATATGGGCCATAAGACCATGCAGCCTCTCTCTCCTTCCTCGAGCTGGACTGTATCCACTGGGGTTTTGTCATTCTGTGATAGAGAAAGTGACAGGTGAAGTTGAAACTTCATTTTAAACCTTTAACTTCTCATGTCACTTGACTATACCCTTGAAGGAAAGTGATTTATGATGCTGGTGTTGCCTTCCTTGCTCTACCAGGAGATGAAGTGATGCCTGACAGGGATATCCATCTTCATTGCTGATATTTTGATTGGAACTGGTGGGCGCTAAAGATGCAGGAGACAGTGACTGTGCCTTTCAAAATATTAGGAGGTGAAGAAATATGCTTGAGGAGCTGGCAGATTATCAGAGGGAAAAAAAATTCAAAAAAAGAAATCTCTATTAGGAAACCGGTGTTTGTTTGCTGACTCTACTAATTAGTCCATAGGGCTTTTGTCATGTAATTGTCCCTAATCTTAACAGACATATTTCTTTCTAGGCACATAGTAGGTATTATTTCTTAGTTTGAATATTTTCAATTGTTTTTTTTCCATAAGCAAGTAAAAAAGGACACTGAAATATAGGCAAAGCCTAAGATTTTGAAAATCCACTAAGTATCACAAAACACAGGATGATTTCTTCTGCTTCCAAGAGTGGTGGAGATGGGTGGCAATTGGGAGTGCTTGGTATTCTGATAGTGACCGTTCTCCCTTCACAGCCAGCTCCTCAGAAGAGTCACAAGATTGAGACATGAGAGTGTGGGTTTGGGTTTCTCTGTAGAGAGGTCAGAGGCAGCTGCCTCAAGCTTCCAGTGCAGGTACAAGGCAACAAAGAAAAACAAACAGAAGCTTTGCAGAGAATGGACTGAAGCAAGAAAATATAATAAATAAATGTAACACACGTTTTTCTCATTTCCAAACTTTGCCTAGGTGGGCTGGTAAATAAAACCAGTCAATCTGTGGAGTGATTCCTAGACAAGAAAATGAGTTAATACGCAGCAGAGTGTAGAGCTGGTGTGCACCATCTCTACCTGTTCATTTGTTTTCCCCTGACACAAATATTTCCTATATCATCACCAATGATAATTTCTGGAGGCACTAGACAGAGGTGATAAAATCACTCCATACTTCAAATACATGTGATTTTTTAGTCACTAATAATTTATGTTAGTTTTTTTGCTGGTGGCTACAAGTTGTCAAGAAATGTGTCATCTGGGTAGTGAAACTTATTCTCCTCTCATAAATGCAGAATAAACCTGAAGTGAGTAGTGTGCCAATGATGCATAGTAAATGTAATTGAAGATAATCCAATTTCTATTTGCAGGCACAATGCTAATACTGAAAGAAGAGTAAAGTTCCCCTTTGTGCAGGAGGCCTGAATGCACCAAAAATCACCTCCTGAGCACTCAAAATTATGTACTTCTTGTCCCTCTCTAAAGGTGTGAACATATTTCATTCAAAGTATACAAACCAACCACATAAAACCATATCCAGTTGTTTTTCTTTGCTACTGGAATCATTGTAGTTTGTATAAATGTAAACTGGCTGGTCCGAGAATGAAAAAAAAACAACTAACAAGCAAACTTAAGTAAGTGTACTAAGTAGACACATCATCCACTGCAATGATCAGAAAAATGGCTTGAAGTTTTTTTAGGAAAAACCATTGAAACTATCAGTCTAGTGTATAGTAAAAAGCCCAAATATAATGGATTGCAGTAGATTGGTCTGCATAAGCCAGAAATCAGCAGGGAACACATCTGATTCTTGGTATATGGAAAATCACTTTTTTTTTTCTGGGAAAAAAACTGGAGCTTCTATACAATACACTCAACAGGTGTGTTTATTTTCACCTATGATGCAGTTAGCAGCTTGTGTATCAATGTGTACATCAGGTGTTTGCTTTTCGAAAATTATACTGGGTATTTTTGTCTTTTCAGAAAACCCATTGCAATACATACTGTGAGCATAGGGAATGACACAGCAAAAACAAGAGAGAAGTAATCAGCATGGTTTCCTCCCCCCAGCAGGAATAAATCATTATAACTATAAATCACACAAGTTATTACAGGGCTCACACATCCCTGAAAATTCCAAGTAGCAGAAGCAGATAATTAAAGAGGAACAGATGAGACCAAGCCTTATATTTAAACTGTTTCAAGAACTCATTGCAAATACCTTTCTTTTCTTTCTTTTCTCACCCTCTTTTAAGTGGCAAACAAATGTAATTGGAAAAAGAAAGTGCACCAAAAATATTACTTACATACAAATTGTCCTTAGCAGCATAATGGCCTAATTGGTGAAGGGGTGATGCAGTCCTGGAATATGGAGAATGGCACAGATGGAGAGCAGTTGTGTGTGCTGATGAGAGGGCAGATGCTCTCAAAGGCATTTTGCAGCATTAGATATCCTGGCTCGTCTCCATCGGCAGTACCGATCTCATCACTCTCGGCACATGAAGAGATTTCACCCTCTAATATCAGGGCTGCATGGCTGTAATGATGTGCACCAGTGCTGGAGACAGCCAAGACAGCCCAGAAGCAGAATTTTAGGAAAACATCTAGAGCAGTTGTCATCTGTATTTTCATATGACCTTGCAGTTCAAAATAGGGTAGACAGCAGCCTGGCATGACTAGCTGATTCTTGTGCAGGCCTTAACAAGAACATCCCTTGTTGGTGGTTCACTTATTACTCATCCTTTAGTCTCTGCCTAGTTTACACTTGCAGTTTGGCTCTATAAATATATGAAATACTCTTTGTATCGACACCTCTTATCTGTCCCTGAACTATAGATCCTGCATTCTTCCATATGCATTTCTGAAGCTGAGTGAAATTTTATTTTCATAACATCATGATTTAAACTAACTTTTTGATTAGCAGCAGGAACAGTCAATAATTAATTAGGGAAAATATATTTTTTTTTACCTGCAGGTAAAAAAGAGACCATTTCTTTGGGTCTGATTACAGGCAAATTGGTGCACTTTTCTGTAAACAAACTGTATTTTGATGAAGCAGTAAAGTTCTCTTTCACTTCATACTCTCCGTATTAATTCAACAACAGCAAGAAAGATGGCATCAGATCCTTGATTGCTATTAATGACATACTGTAAACAGTTGGTTGCAAGACAATGCAAAACAGGGGAGTAATTGATATCGTGACAAACAGAAACCAAGGGAAGCCAGATACGAAATGTAGTTTTTATCTTGGCTTCTCCTTGAGAAAAAAAATAAAAGAACAAAACAAACAACCCAACAAAACAACTTAAACACAGTGAATTGGCTGTTAATAGTCTCATAATTAAGAAGCAAAACCCCAATAAAAGTCAGCCTGGCCAGAAGTGAAATGGGTGTAAGACCCAACATGCAAGTTGCAGGAAACCCCCTTGTTTTGCAATTAGAAACCCAGCTAGCGAAACTGTGACATAAAGCCACTCATGCTGTACATAATGTATGGTTTTGGTTGCTTATTCTTCTTTATTCTGAAGTAGTAGTAAAGGCTTCTGGATTTATACTTTGGATGGATATAAACTTGTTTGTTAGGGCTTGCAACTTGACTGTATGGTTACCAGGAGAATTTTGACTCCATTGCTAGTTTTTTTGTAGCTAGTAAGTGCCATAACCAATATAACTCCTTTATTCAAAGTAGTAAGAATGCCGTAATGTGATTTATATACAAAAATCCCTACGCTTTTGGCCAAAGAAGTAACAGCATAAACCAATACCTTTAAGCACTTCTCTATTGACTCCTGGGTGCAGGAAATGCCATTCCCCTTCCACAGGCTTAATACAATTTGAAAATGTTATTCTAGTCTCCCTACACATAAATGTGCGTATACATTTGCAATGTATATGTATATACTTTCTTTTTATTTATTACTGAAGTAGTCTAAACTCACTTTAGTAATCTAGACTTTAGACAAATCCATTCTGAAGTGAAGTCAGGGAGTAGGAAAACATCTTCTAGCTGGGATTATGGAAAAAAATGTTCTGTATTGATAAAGCAGCTTATCCTATACTTATCAATTAACAGTGTGACAGTTCTGAGTGTGCGATGGTATTTTTGCAAGTTTCTAGAAAACAAATAGCATAGCTTTAAGAAGTAGGTTTAAAGATTGCAAGTCATCTCTTTAATTGTTGGTTGGTTTGGATTAAGGCCTTTTACTTGATAAAAAATATTGTTATAAAACTGTTTTAAAAGCTTCTTATGCATGTAAAATACCTATGTCATTTTATAATATAATGCTGGTACTTGAATGCATGGACTTAGATGTACAAAAACACACAAACACCTCCAAACTCGAACACTAAGAATTTTATATGTATACAAGCAGCAATAGCTGAGTCCTTTAGGTTAGGTTTATTTTCATTAAACACTGAATGTAAATGGCTGATATTACTGAAACAGCAGCAGCAGATTAGGACATAATACAAAGCCAAGACTAATCCAGAATCTGAAATGCATCATTTCGAACCACTGCACCTCATGGGAATCTGAATTTCATCAATCAGGCTCCAGCAATTTCAGCTCTCAGGAAAGCCAGAGGACTGAGAATTACCCACTTTGTTACATATTTGAGAATATCTAGTGAGAGATTTTAAAAAATGGTCTATGTTTCATTCGGTACTGTCTCAGCAGACTGGGATGTGATGATGTTGAATCAAATGGCCGTCTTAATAGACTTTAAAATTAAATTATCATAAGTAATGGATTATATATAATCAAAATAGTTTATGACCTCTAAAAAATATGAAGACTAATATCATATGGAAAATTGGAATCAGACATAGAATCATAGAATATTTCAAGTTGGAAGGGCCTGAAAGGATTATTGATTCCACCTCCCTGCTCCTCGCAGGACTGCCCAAAAATAAACCATGTGACTAAGAGCGTTGTCTAGATGCTCTCTGAACTCTGACAGGCTTGGTGCCATGACTATTTCTCTGGGGAGTATGTTGCAGTGATCAATCAAAACTGAAAGTGTGTTCTTAACAGCTGTCAGGATGAGCCCTTAGCTTTTTCCATCCTTTAAATTATTTTTATAAGCAGAATGAATTTTCTTTGATAATTTCTAGGGCATACATTCTAGAAGGTCAAACTACAATTCTGGAACATTTTGCACTGCCTCGCAGACAAATATTAGAGAAAGTGTAAGGTGTGAACCCTGCTGAATCTTCTCTGCAGTTGTTCTTAAGGCAATTTGGCATTGATCACACTATGATTTGCTTTTACACTGACAAAAATGAGATGAAGAATGAAAAATAAAGCTCAGTGTTTACAGAGACTTGGATCATCCCAAGGACAAAGAATGAGAAATGCCTCCTCAGACATCACGTCTCCTCTTACCTTGTCCATGCCATATGCGAATTTGTCCTCAAGAACAGCAGGACTTATTATTTTATTTAAATTTTCCCTTTATAATGTTTGGTCTGTTGTTTCTTGGCCATGTGAGCTTTTCACACAGTTCCTTTGTGCTTGGTAAATTAATGTAATGCTATAGACTAGCCGAAGTCCAAACCAGTAGTGCACAAGCCGAACATAAACAAGTTATATAACACTGCAATCATTCATTTATTAAAGTAAGTGGAAAATTCAAGGCATACGTAATCTTTTTGGACAACTGACAGGCAGGTGTGATCAAGAGAACAGAGAATCCAGTGAGTGTAAGCAGATAGAGAGACAGGTTTGTCTGGGTGATTAGAAAGTAAAGTGAGATGGAATTGGGAAAAATGGGAGAGAGAATTTGCTGTCCCAGGACAAGGAGAAGTAATAGTGCAGAGATTGCTGAAGGGGTTAGAGGAACAAGCTGCAGCAGTAATAAGTGTCTAGGGAGATTAAGGAGACAGGACCCATTGACAAAGAGTAGTGGGAAGCATCTATGCCAGAGGGAAGGGATAAAAGAAAGGGTAAAGTGGGATTAAAGAACCATCAGACCATTTCCTACTCTCAATAATCCCCCAGTATATTTGATAAAGAAGGGAGAAAGATAAGATTGGGCCCCGGACATGTCATGCTCAGGTCACCATTGCATCCCTCCTGTTTGTGGTCCACCTCTCAGCACACCTCTGCCTGGGTTCAGCAAGGGGCAGCTGGCCCCTGCCCCAACGCTGTCACAAGACAGATGTTTTACTGCACCAGGCTTTTCAGCTCCACTTGCCTTCAAACATTCTCACCCTACAGACCAGAAAGTTGCCCATCTTCACCCTTCCCACTGCATGATATGATCTAGGTTAGCAGTGAGCTGGACCATTTTTTTTTTAGCAAAGTTAAAAACAAAGTGAATCAACCTCTAGGCTTTCTCACAGTTCTTATCTTCTGTCACCTGCATGTCTTCCTTTGCATCATGTTTTGGCCTGATTTTCCCTCCAGCTTGTTCTGCACATCTCTTTACCCATCACTGCATTTGCTCTCTTATATGCCACAGTCTTAGAGACAGGAAGCTGGAAGAACCTCAGTCAGTCTTTAGAAACATCAACAAAAATAAGAAATGCTCTTCCCATGCTTGGGGGAAGCACTGAGGAAAAAAACCTGCTCCCGAGGAGTCGAGTGCAAAAGCAGTGTGGGTCCTAAAGAGATGTGTAAGAATCCAGTCTAAGAAGTCAATTGTTGCAACAGGAATACACATGGAAAAGTATCTTCACACTGATGTGAGGCACACACAGACTGGGGAACAAAGCCAGGTCACTTCAAGCTGGATGAAAAGCTCACAACAGGTATGAATTGCCCTCTTCTGGCAGCAGCAGGTGCCTCCACTGACTGTCTAAAACATCAGTCACAGCCCCAACCTCACATGCATGTGCATGGGGCACAATCCTTGCCACTTGGCCAATTCTGTCCAACTCTGAAGATCCTGAACTCCATCTCTCAGCTTCCTTGCCCTGGTCACTCATCCATCGTCAGTGTGAGGACACCCTGCTTGTGGCATGGAGTCATCTGCTTATCTATAGCTGATATGCCCAAAACCAAGACTCTCATGTCTTTAAAGGATTCAATCCCACTGTTTCCTGAAGCTGACTGGCCAGCTGCAACAGCAGTGCATGTAGTCTTCAGGGAAGTGCCCACAAGCAGCAGATGAGAGCCGTGCACTGTGCTTCCAAACCTTTAAAACCAACAGTAGCAGTGTTGTCATAGTCCCATTTGGATAAGGGGATGGGCAGGATTACACCTATCTGAAAACTGGTCTGCTGCTATATTCTCCCCACAAAGCTTGACTTGTGCAATATTATTTTAGGTGGCACACAAATATTCTTGCAAGCAGATGCAACAAAAATACAGGTGCAGATCAACTCACAGTTTTTGAGGCGTGATTCTGCTTTATTATTTCCTTCCTAGAATGGTGCTAGCCACACTTCTGATGAAAAATGTGTTTATCTTACAGTATTGCTAAGGAAGAGATCAAAGACATATGGAGGACCTGGGTGTCATGGAAAATTCTTGCTTTGGACCATAATAATCTTCCTGTCTGTTGGCTGAACCCTAACAAAATACTCTTAGCTATGGGTTGGGCACTGTTGCATAGGGAATGCCACAGGTGCTTGCAGACATCCCTGTACAAACACTGAAATTACCACATGGCAGTTATTGACACTAGATATTTTTTAACACAAATGAACTGTCAACAAAGCCATTTCTATAGTGGCCATAATTTTTGACGAAAATCAATCCCTTTGTTTCACTCTCTGTGGGGTTTTGTTTCTATTCTTTATATTTGTTTCGCAAATATGCTGGTTCTTATCCCCTGAGTGTTTATCATTCCTTGTGCGCAGGATTTTGTCAAAGGGCTTTTGAAATTTCATGTATGTTAATCAATCAGTTAATCTACTTAGAGACATTTTCCAATAAATCCAGGAATTACATAAGAACTGATTTCCACTGCTGAAATAATGCTGGTTGCATCTAGAATTTCCATATGTCTTGTTCTTCTTTAAGCCAAGTCAAGTTGCCATGTACAGTTGAAGCCTGTTAATACCCCTGCTCAATTCTAAATATATGTAGTATTTTTAAGTGTTTTGTGATAGAAGTTTTTAACAAAAGTTTGTGTATTTTTGTTAGCAGCTCACCTGCTTTATATTTATGCCTCCATGTAAGTTTTGTGGGTAAACACATATTTTGGAGATTTTTTAAAACTTTTTTTTTTTAAATTCTTTTTTTTGGCACATCTTCTGACTCTTAAGTCTCTGAGTCTTGACTGAGCTGCAGGGGGGATGCTCAGAACTTACCTGATATGGAGAAGGCATATGAGGGAAGGGGAATGCAAACCCAGACCAGATAGATCCTGAAAATGTGACATACACTGAATACTTAGATATACAAATACAACAATTGCTGCAGAGATGGTTGATTAAAAAAAACAACTCAGCAGGAACAATAAGCACACTATGCTTCTTGCATAATAGCTGAGTGGTTTGACATTTTGGGGAAGAGGGGAAGTTGTCCTTATTCCAAGACTCCACTGCACTTTAGTCCACATTTCATCCTGTTCTTCTCTAGTCTAAAATGTGTAGATTCTTCAGGGAATAAGGATTTGAACACTGTTGCCTCATTCCCATTACTTAAAAGCTAGGCTAAAAAGCCCTCAGATTTCTTTTCTTTACTGAGTTCCTGAGTGTCACCTCCTTATAGCCACAGTGGCAATTCACTATTTTCTTGAAAAATGGAATATCTGAAAAAGGCTGAGAGGGACCAAAAGCCATCCATCCCCCTTCATGGGAAACTGCTGTAGCATGGTTCTGTCACACAGAAAGGTTGGTCTTAGAACAATCCACTGTCTATCTTCCCCAGTGTTACTGAAGAACAGTGGGCATCAGATGATCGCCCAGAGCAGAGAAGCCTGCTCTCAGTCCCTGGGACTTTCTACGCTGTAGCTTGCAGAAACCTCTCCCTTTGGCAAAGTTTCTTTCCCCTTCTAAGTAACTGACCCTCCCCAAGCTACTACAAAGGCCGTCTAAGAGCTTACTGCTCTGTATAATCCTGCAATGCTCAAGTGTCCAATATTAGGCAAGATGGTGTCTAGTTTGAGGGTACCTAAAATTACTCTTCTTGCATAGAGGAAAGGAAGAAAAAGCATATGTCAAAAAAATAAATAAAAGCAGCCTGTCAGAATTGTCTGCAGGTGAAAAAAACCCCTACCATGAATTCCAGATGCAATCCCAACTGACTGTTTCCCAGCACTGCCTATTACTGTGAGCAACTCTCTGCTGAACCTGAAAGCTCCTCAGGCATTTAACTATATTCACCCACACATGTTAAGGAGATCCTGTTCTGAGAAGATAGGCACTTATCTCTTGCCTCAAGTCCCAGTACAATCCAGCTTAGGAAGACAGGCATTTAAATCCCTTCTAGAAGCCTGAAAAATTAGCAGCAGTCAGAATTACGTCTGGCTTTTTCCGACATGGGCCATCAGCTTCCACATAGGTGCAGAGGGCTGAGAGCATGACTTGAGCTAAGCACAGGAGTGCAAGTGTACATTTTACCATTAGAGAGGGACTGATGTGTCACTGACATCTTACAAGACTACCCCAAGTATTACACCATGCTTAGGCAGAAAACATCAATCGCTCCTTCTGTGTGTGGATACGAGGAGTTGTTTGCTCCAGTTCTCATCTCAAAAGAAAAAACAAGGGGAGCAAACTCACATGTGGAAAAGATATGTAATACAGGAGACAAGGAAAACAAAGCATAACCTTGTAACTGGTCACCCTGTGCCAGAGAGCATCTGGAACGCTAGGCCAACCTTGGGTTTTTGTCTTCTGTGATGTGGCCTTGTGCCTCATGTGTTCCAGGCTGCATAGGCGCTCAGCTGCAACACCTACCATCCACACTACCCGATGGTTGCTGATTATGCCATTCTGCTGGGAAGTTGGAGCTCAGGGCTAAATTAGTCTAAAAACATCACCCACTTCCTTTCTTACAAGTTTTTGCATCTTTACGCAAAATGTGGGTGGAAGCACTGTGATCTCATTAACATCAGTCCTGCAGTAGGGATAGAGAGGCTGGATCCTGTGTCGATGGAGTGCTAGGAGTGTTTCAGATGGGTTTGCAAGAGGATATCAGTGCTCTAGATGCAGGCTGGCTTTGCTCACTGGCACTGTGAGTTCACTTGCAGTCAATGGAAAGAAGGAGGCACTCTAAGTGCCTCAAAGAAAGCTGTCATTTTCTGCAGGTCTTCAGAAGTGCCTCTCTCTGTGTCCTCTGCCCATACAGCAAAGCTGAGGAATTAGATTGCTCCTTTTGTCCCTTCCAGGGCTAAGACACATAAACTTTCATTGAGGTAATAATGTCTCAGTGAAGTATCTAAAGTAGATGGATGAGATTCCAGCCTGAATACTTGAGGCTTTGCAGTAAATGACTGCAAGAAAAAAAACAGTGTCAATAAGAAGATGCAAGCTGTTGAAAACCAAAGAAAAGAAAGTATTGATTAAAATGAGGCTGTATTAGAAGACTGATTTAAAAATAATCAAAGACTACAGCCTTTTGTAATTTTCATTCCTCCTCCATGCCCCATAAGCCTTTATAAAAAAATAGTTTAATATATTGTTGGAAAAAAATTTCCTTATCTTTTCTGTGAGGCTGTGACTCATAAACTATGGAGGGCTGAAAATCATTGTAACACACTGAGAAAAAGCAGTGGGTCCAATAAGACTGTAATGTTAACCCATCAGTTTTCCCTCAGTCTAATTCCTTGGATAGCATTGTCTGAAAAAAAGACAGAGAAGTATTTATTGCAGTAGCTTGAATATGCATCAATTGATTTTATTATACTAGAAAACCTGAGAAAGTATGGTTTATTTATATACAGATTGTGTAAATACACTGTAGGCAAGTTTCACATTTTAATGTTGAAAGAGCTTTCATTAATGGTGTAGTTCTGAGAAAAGGATGTAAAGCAACATAAAAGAGTCAAGATTTGATTTTTACAGAGATAAGTTGAAAGAATAATTCACCTTTAGTAAAAGTGTTTCTTTCATGTTGTTTTATGTGTTGCTCTTTCTACTACTCCATGCATGGTTGCAGAAAATATACATTAAGAATGAATCCCTCATTGATGTGACTTAATGATGTCTATCATTTATGTTTGCCTAATTCTATGTGTTAATAAAAAAAAATAATAATCACCAGAGATCCATAAAATTAAATGGTTGGTTTTGTCCCAGAGCAACTACACACTATGCTTTTACTTTATGTGCATTTCTGACAGAAGATATGAAGTCAGTTCTGCTGAGCAATGTAATCTGATACTGAAAAATATGTTGTTAATTGTATTTTTTTTTAGAAAGTATAGAGTGGGTTGTTTTTTGTTTTGTTTTTTTTTTAAAGGCTAGGAGATTACATTTCAAATACACTTCCAGAACTTTGTATGGCTCCCCATCTTTCTCAGAGACAAAAAGTTACCTGAAGATTTGAAACTGAATTTATCGGCCAACGTCCCCTATTGTTCAATGACCGATATTTGGTTTGTATCGATACTGAGGCTCATCTGCATTTTTGAAAACTCACCAGTTCTGTGAATGAAAACCACGACATCAGGACTAGGCACTCTATTTCCTACAGTCGAAACCAGTCACCTACCAGAAGAACTGGTAGACAGGACCCACATTTCTGTCCTGAATACTCAGACTAAGTTCTCAAACTAAGGCTGAGGACAGAAAACTAACGAAACTTTCGAGTTATAGCATGCGATATACCAGCTATCATTGTAAAGAAGGTATTCATCAGACAGGTGTAAAATTCCGGCTCCTGAGGTAGGAAGGCTCCGTACTCTGAGCTACATTCGGAGAAATCGGTACCTGTAACTGAGACTTCGAGAGGGGTGAGCCTGAGGGATGCCCGAGGTGACGGGGCCCTGCCCAGACCCAGCGATGCCGTGGGAATCCGCAGAAGCCCCTCATTTGTGCCAGAGTGAAGGGACAACCCCATGAGCGCTTTCAGACACGGGATCCTGAAACAACGCCGGGTGCCCCACTCCGCCTAGGCACCGACTGCTCCTAGCTGTCACAGACCTGGAAGCAGGAGTCTCTGCGCCCCAACCCCGGCGGCCTTCCCGGGCGGGCTGTCACGCCGCCGCCCCCGCCTCCCCCCTCGCTGCTGGGTCGCGCACGCCGCCCCTCTCCGTCTCCCCCTGCCCAGCTGCTCGGCCGTCCCGGCGGGGGCTGAGCCGCCGCGCCGTCGCTGCCCCCGCCGCCGCCGAGGCCGGTCTGCCCGCCGCCGCCCCTTCCCTTCCCTTCCCCCGCCACCGCACATGCCCAGAAGGGCGGGAGCCGCGGCGAGCCCGGGCGCTGCGGTGACAGCGGCGGCGCTTTCCCTTCCGTGGGTGGGTGGGGGCCGCGCCGCCCCCCCTGGCCCGGCCCGGCCCGGCGGAAACAGCGCGCCGGCCGCCTGCTCGCCCAGTGCCTTCCCCGCCGCGCCCCGAGCCCGCTGCCGCCGCGGGGCGGGAGGCGGCCATGTCGCTATTGTCTGCGCTGGTGCCCTTGCTCCGGGTGTACTGCATCGGCCTCCGCGTCATCCTGCACCAGCTGCGCCGCCGCTTCCAGCCGCGCTGCGCCCCGACCTCAGGTGAGCACCGCAGCTGGCGCCGCGGGGCGGGGCGGGGCGGCTCCGGGCCGGGGGGCGGCAGCCCCCGCCGCGGAGAGGGGAAAGTTTGCCGCGCCTCCCCCCACCCACCACGGGCAGGCGGCAGTTCCGGGGCCCTGGGGCCGACACCGCGCGGCCCAGCCGGGAGCGGCCGGACAGTGAAGGGAAGGGAAGAACAGGGCAGCCACGACCTTGGCTGTAACGCGGGGTGCCCGGGCCGTGCCGCATCTCCCGCAGCGGGGCAGGGGCTGAGGCACCGCGGCGGCCTCAGCACGGGCGCCGCCGCCGGACTCCTCCCCTGCTTCCCTGTGCCGGCCGAGCAGGACCCGCCGCCTTCCCGAGGGCAGCGGTCCCGGGGGGGCTGCGACTGGCGGGGCGCCCTGCCCCTCCCCGCCGCACCCCGCCCTCGCTCCCGGCACCAGGCCCCGGCCCCACCGCCCCGTCCGGGCCGCGGCCGCCCCGGACGCGAGGCGGGGCGGGGCAGGGGGCCGGGCCCGGGACGGGCGCCTGGCTGCATGCCGGCCTGGCTTGTGGCCTCGGGAGGCGGCGTGGGGGCTCCGTGGGCCGGGGGTCCCCGCTTCTCCTCTTCCTCTCTTTGGCTCTCTGACAGTGTCTCCTGAGACCTCGGCTCAGAGCCGCGCGGGCGCTCCCTCCCTCAGCCCAGGTAGGTGCTTGGAAGGCGGGTAGCGGCGGGCACCTTCCCCGACCCGGGCGCTCCTGCCACCGCCGCCCGCTGTGCCACCACCCCACCGGGACCGCCGCTTTCGGCTTCCCTGTCCCGGCTGCTTCAGGAGGGGAACATACCTGTACTCCAGAAGCTTAGTATTTGATATCGTCTGACAGTCGCTGATAGCCTTTAAGCTGACAAGTGAGTGACACTTGTAGTTTTTTCTAAGGGACGTTAGGTTAGTCGTGGATTTGAGAAGTTAGGTTTTTGCACTTTTCTGATTTGGATCAACAGCGTGATAAATGCTGACTTAGGGGAAACTTAGTCAGAAAAAGAATGATCTGCTTACATTACTCTTGAAAAGTAAAATGTTTCTAAACTTACAGACTTAGAGCAAACTCTGAGTTTGGGCAGATGTTATCGTCAGAGCTGACCATATAGCTGCATTGATGTCCATGCCTTTAACTTTTGCTCTTTATCAGCAAGTGAGCCTTTGTGGTCCTGTCGATAGTTTTAACCAGAGGAACAGTAAAAAAAGTAATATTGCAAGGGCCTAGTGCTTCAGTAAGGAATTCAGGCAGATGAGAACATTGGTATAGAGAGTATCTGAAATACTAGGAAGGTGATGGAAGAAGTACACCACACATTAGGAGCTTATTTGTTCATTTTATCACATGTCGCATCCCTGGGTAGTGTTTTGTCTACTTTTTTTTCATTCCTGATTCTTCTGCTGGGATTCCTTTTCTCATTCTCAAAAGGCAGCAACGAAACCCTCAAACAAATGAGAGGACCCTGGTGACAAAAATGGCAGATGTGCATATGGTTTGAAGTCATCTGAGCGTTTTTCTAGCATTAGCGTTTCTTGGCAGAGGAAATTTGGGTATTTTGCCTAGGGTGTGTAACACTTTCCAGATCTTTTTTCGAACCACAGAGAAACAGCATGACGAAAGTGTGACCCAGTGTTTTGTTGCACTGTGCTCTTTGCTGCTATTGAAAAAAAAAGTGTTGAATTTGGAAATGCCAGAGAAAGGCAATAAAGATCCAACCTAGGAAATGTCACTTGCCTAAGTGGGAACAAGGCAGATTTGACAGATGTGAAAAGTTTTCTTTGAGCCCTGACTTGGGATGTTTTTTTTCCAAGGGCAAGTGGTTTCTTCCTCAGCTAGTTGTTTGTACGCAGTTCCCTCTTGGCAGTTACCTGCTGCCTTGCTTTCACTCGCTGTGTCCAGCTGTTGTTTAAAGTGATTCACCTTAACAACTGGAACCCTTTCCCCCAGCTGAACCTGCTTTCCATTATTAACTTCAAAATAGTGATGTCAATGCAACAAAAAGCAAAACTCTTGTTATAACAAATTTGAATCAGTAAACTACAGTTCCTGTATGAAAACCCTGAGTAGCTTTTTCAGATGGTAATCTAGAGAGGTGTGTATGTTTAAAATTTTCTGTATCTTTTTGAGGGGTTGTCCGTAACTCTCAAAAGTGAAGGCATTTTATTGTCAGAGTGCCTTCCAGGGATGAGCTTGGAGTGGCAAAGGGGAGCTGGGAAGGACAGGACAGGGAGACAGAGATAGCCATTCCTCTGATCTTGGCTTCCTTGGCCCCAGTTTCCATTTCAGAGTTCCCACTCTCTGTGCAGCAGCGCTGCAGATCTCTCTTGGAAGATTTAAAAGAGAGAGATGTCTGCTGGATTGTCCTTTAGCTCCGTGGATGAGTGAAAGGTCTCAGTGCAGCCCTTCTGCCTCTTAATTTTCCAAGAAAAACTTGGTTTCTTATCCTTGTCGTGAAGAAGTGCTCAGGAATTTAATCCAAGTAAACAAAACCAGTTTCACTTTTATTTTTCCTTACTCTAACTTAAGAGTTGCATGCTCTTGGCACGTGTTCTTTTAAAAGTAACCCATGTATTCTTTCACATCCTACTAGAGTTAATCTGCTTTTTATTGATGGAATTCAAGACTTTTTTTTTGGGAAAGAGTTTGGGGTCTGAAATCTAGGTACAGTACAAAAACTTGGTAATTGTTTTGCGTTGCAAGCTGAAAAAATGGTAACATTCTCTATTCAAGTGAATATCCCCCACTTCAACACAGAGTAGGGAAGTTCACCTGAAATTCTGATCTTGAAGCTCAGGGAAGGAAAATACAGAGCTGAAACTACATACAGGGTGTGCAGTCACCGATTGCTTCACTAACTAAAATCAACATAGAAGAAAGTGCAGAAATAAAGGGGAACTTCAGTTAAACTTAAAAATATTTCTCCAAGTACTAATTGCATAAACAGTATAACTGCTAATATGTAGTTTTATTGTTCGGTGGTTTAAATTATTAATAATTTTCTTAGAAATTACTGCTTGGACTTCTTTGCAGTGCTTAATCTTGATTAATTGGAAGGAGGAAAAAAGCCCTGCATGACTAAAGTTCTTGATTAAAACAGTTTTTTAAAAACACAAATCTAATCAGTGGATTGATAAAAGATAAACTAATATTAATTGTGACACCAGGATATTACCAGTGGAAATGTGATCACCGAAAGTCATCCTACTGATAAGAAAAATGGTTCATATAATTAAAATCTTCTCAGGGAATTTATTTGGCATCTTCCTCCTGCATTTTTTCTTCTACTGTACATATTTAATTGAAATTTGGTAGGGGAAACCTAAATCCTGAGTGTTGTGTAGTACTTTTGAAGTCTTTGTAGTTAAATTTGGAACCTGTAATGCCTGTAATGTGTAGAAAACTGTATCTGAAGATAATGGTTATGTGGATTAAGTTAAAGAGACCTTAAAGGTGACTCCTGTTCTTTTTAAAAGTGATTGAAATTTCATACTTTTTTTTATTTCCTCAATTTTTAGTTACTCAATATCCTCATTTGTACCAAGTTTCTTTACAGTTGTGAAATGTTGATTTAGGATCATGCATCTCTTAATTTTGATTCATATTTTGAGGGCTCTTTATAGGAGCAAAGCGTAGTGAGAGCACTTCCTGCTCTAAGTCGTGTGAGCTCCAGGTTGTAAATCATCCAGAGGTGGGTAGAGAACTGACCAAGTAGGAAGGATTGATGGCAGGCAAAAATGCAGTTGCATCAAGCAGTTAAACCCTCTCCCCACGCATGCCCCTAAAAATGTTGTTTAGTTTTAGGATGAGGAATCACTTGCTTTATGGTTGCCCCTCTGCTGACTGAGGCAGAGGCTGTGGGACGAGGATACTCACAGGGTACCATTGCTGTGCATGCACAGGGAGGCAGAGCTAAGGTTGTAGGGTGTCTGCACACCCCACATTTTCTCACATCCCCATGCTTGGTCTCACATTCCAAGTGACTGTCATGCTGGTTTTGGAGCAATTTTGAAGCTGAGCCCTGCCTGCAAGAGTAGCATGGCTGTGCTCCACGACACAAGTCAATGCTAGCATTAATATTTTAGCCCAAGGCCTGCCCTGGAGAGGGAAGTCAAGGGTTTGTGTTAGGAGAATGAGACAGGGGGTCTGAGAAGCATGAGGAGACAGCACAGCCTGCCTCAAGAACAGCAGGGGTGAGGTGCTAGGGCCAGAAAGTCTGGACTCTTCCTCCTCCTGTGGCAGCAGAGTTCACTGCAAAGCCCACAGAGCTGATCCTCTCTGCCAGCTCTTAGAAGCCTTGGTCCCAGTACTGGTGGTGTTGGCCAGCTGCATGGAGGAGGCAAGGGAAAGAAACAGCAGCTTCTCCAGAGGTGCTCTCCTGTGGGTGGGAATTCAGGATTGCTGTTGATTTTGCCAGGACTAGACTATGAGCACTTTTCCACTGAAAGTGGAAAAGTTTACCTCTTCTTGAAGTAAAATGAGAGGTGTGGGGTTTTTGATTTGTGTTTGTAATACCAGTTATGCTGCATAACACTTGATGAGGGGCAGGGATGATGGGAAGTTTATACTTGAGCTTTTACTGAAGGCTGTATTATACTGGCATATCCTTAGCTGTGGCAATGCTACTCTGGGCCACTATTGCCAAGTGCCTGATATATCACAAAATGAAAGCAAAGCTGTGACATACATACAGAATGAAGAGTGGGGTGAGTCTGTAACACTCCCATAAATCTGAAATAACTTCTACTTTGTCAGTTGGTGATGAACTTTTTATGATCTGAGGTGTGTCATACTAATTTTAAATATTAAAGATGCGTCAACTCTTTTATTTCAGTGCCTTCCTCTTTACTTTCAGGAATTGCCAGGTAACTGCAGAGGAAACTATGAGATTTAATGAAATGCCATGACCCTCTGTGCTTCCAGGAGACACCATGTCGTGGATTGAAACAGAAGAGTCTAAAAGCTATGATAATATGTATCAATATGATATGTCAGTGTACTATCTGATGGCATGGCACAGTCACTTCATTACACATTACACCACTTGGTCTTTCAAAATCATCAGTTTTTGTGGGATTGCATACCTTGGTGCTGTTGATATGCACATGTTTGGAATTAGGCAGCATTACCATGTTGAATCAATAGTTTATCCTGGCAACTTAAAGGCACAGAATGAATCACAGTAGAAGGCATGCTAGTAGGCAGAACATTGCCCCTCCCTCAGGAAAAAATGCGAAGTGTCTACACCCAGAAGTAAATCTTAAGAACAAATCCAATAAAATGCTTGCCCGGCATCTCTCATTCTGCTTCTAAACCAACAGCTGTGTTTAGATAAGTATGTTTAGTATTGGTTAACCTGTCTTTGGTTTTCCATTCAAGACATTCAGAAAATGTTGCAAAATACCAGCTGTAGTTCAGAGGGAAAACTGTCTTTCCTTGCGAATACTCACCAACAGCAGAAAGCACCCCAGAGAAGCTTGCACATGTACTTTTTTGGGTTTTTTTTAAATATTCCCTTGCAGCAATATGAAAAAGTCAGTTCTTCCTGCCCTAACCAGCCAGTCTTAGCACCTGAGGATTTCTGGGCTTGGGCACAGGTGCAGCTCCTGAAGAGCAGAGAAGTAGCAATGCTATTGTTTTCAGTCTAATGCTCCTCATGTTCCTCTCCTGTTCTCTTTCTGTGAAGAGGGCTGCATCCATGTCTAACTAATATCTTCCTTCTCCTTCCCAATGCTCCCCAAGGCCCTGGAAAAGGGCTTATTACTGTCATGGTGATGTGGAAGAAATAGAGAAGTGTCAGGGTGCAGTTGTACTCTGCTATGACTTGGCTTTTTGGTATAGTGAGATCAGCTCTGGTGGGTGCCAGCTGCCAGCACTGTTCACAGAGGCACTGTAGGCCTCAAGTAGCACTTGCATGTGCCTGCGCAAGAAGTGTTTTCCTGTGCAGATATCAAGATACAGATTGCCAACTTGCCTTATCACCACAGTCATCTATCTCTAGTGTCATCCCCTCCCAAAGGCTCCCTTCTGTAGCCTTTTGAAGAAAATGCAGCAAAATTATTTTCCAGCTGATGTGGATAATAACATTTATTAGTGCATCCCTGTCTGCTTTTCCTGTAATTATAATACACTGTTATTCCAGGAACCATGGTTGTGAACTAGTACTTCAGGAGATGCCTTTGATTTCAGAAAGAGGACGGGATAGGTGTCAGACACGTATTGTTTATCTGCGTGTAGGTTCAAGCTTCTTTACCTTATATATCAGTCAGAAAACATCTTTACATTTGAGAGGAGCAGATTATTGCCATAATTTGCATCACAGATTCTTTATTATGTTGTTTTTTTTTTAAAGCAAAAGCTGGAACGGTTAGATCAAACTAACAAAACTTCTTTCAAAATAAACAAATAAGAAAACCTTTGCTCCTTTAGTATCAGGTTTCAATTGGAATAAATGTTAACAGCAAAGTTCAGTAATTCTTAGGCAAGAGGATGTTGGTCTAGTTCTAACTAAAGAGGCAGGAAAATGCTATAGCATATGACCAATTTTTGTGACAGTAATTTATCAAGTCTGCGGTGGTGGTTACACTTTCTTTACCCAGAATTAGGAAATTCCAGAAAAAAATATTTACTTAGATCTTCTAGCTCAGTTTTGCAGAATAATGGGCTGTATTAAAACCTCTTTTAATTTCTGATAATCCAGTGGGCTTCTTGTAGGTCACACTTCCTGAAAATTTCATCGTTAAATTTGCAAATATAATTAGTGAGTAGGTTTCTTGATACTTTCACAGAAACGCTGATTTCACGTAGTTGAGTGTGGTCAAACTTGTGCTTTCTCATTGTATCTTTATCTTACTGCCTTTATCAGGTACTCATTAATGAGTGAAGGATCAAAAGGTGGGACGGTGGCCAAGAAGCAATGGAGAATAAAAGTTTAGAAGGTTCCCCATCTGACCTAAAGTTAGTGGCTCATCCGAGAGCAAAGAGTAAAGTGTGGAAGTACTTTGGGTTTGATACCAATGCAGAAGGATGCATATTACAGTGGAAGAAGATCTACTGCCGTATTTGTATGGCACAGATTGCCTATTCAGGAAACACGTCCAACCTTTCCTACCACCTTGAGAAAAATCACCCCGATGAATTCTGTGAGTTTGTGAAAAGTAACACTGAGCAAATGAGGGAAGCCTTTGCCACAGCATTTTCAAAAATCAAGCCGGAGTCATCACAGCAGGTTGTTCAAGATAGCCTCATTATGAAGACCTACCAGAACTATGAAAACAAAAAACATCAGGAATTAACATCTGCAGTCATCAGCTTGATTTGCGAGGGCATGTATCCAGCCTCCATCGTTGATGAACCTACCTTCAAGGCCCTCTTGAGAACAGCGGACCCCAGGTATGAACTTCCGAGCCGGAAGTACTTCTGTACAAAAGCGATTCCTGAAAAGTACAGTGCTATTAGAGAAATTGTGCTGAAGGAGCTGACTGAGGTTCTGTGGTGTGGCATATCCACAGACATGTGGAGGAGTGAAAACCAGAACAGGTCGTATGTAACTGTGGCAGTTCACTTTCTCAGCAGCAGTCCTGCCAACTGCCTGGCTGTGAACTCGCGGTGTTTGAAAACTTTTGAAGTACCAGAGGATAACACTGCAGAGACCATTACACGAGTCCTTTATGAAACATTTATTGAGTGGGGGATCAATACAAAAGTGTTTGGTGCTACAACAGATTACAGTAAAGACATTGTAAAAGCTTGCTCTCTCCTAGATATTCCCGTACAGATGCCTTGTTTGGGCCACACTTTCAATGCAGGAATACAACAAGCTTTTCAGCTCCCCAAACTCTGCAACCTTCTTGCCAGGTGCCGAAAGCTGGTGGAGTATTTTCAGCAGTCTACGGTTGCAATGTACATGCTGAGTGAAAAGCAGAAGCAGCAGAATATTCTCCACTGCATGCTGGTAAGTGACCGTGTTTCCTGGTGGGGAAGCACGCTCGCTATGCTGCAGCGCCTCAAGGAGCAGCAGTTTGTCATTGCGGCTGTTCTCGTGGAGGACAGCAACAACCACCACCTCATGCTGGAATCCAGTGAGTGGAATACAATCGAAGGGCTTGTGGAGCTGCTCCAGCCTTTCAAGCAGGTTGCAGAGATGATGTCTGCTTCCAAATACCCGACGATAAGCATGGTGAAACCACTTCTCCATATGCTTCTGAATACAACTCTGAACATCAAAGAGAACGATTTGAAAGAAATCAGCATGGCAAAGGAGGTGATTGCTAAAGAGTTGTCAACCACCTACCAGCACACACCTGAGATAGACATGTTTCTCAATGTTGCAACTTTCTTGGATCCCCGCTACAAGAAACTGCCTTTTCTTTCAGCCTTTGAGAGGCAGCAGGTGGAAAACAGAGTGGTGGAAGAAGCAAAAAGCCTGCTGGAGAAAGTAAAAGAAAATAGCTTTAGAACTGAGGAGAAATTCTTCACTGTTTCAGAAGAGCCCCCTATGAAAAAAATCATCATCTCCTCTACTCCTCCTCCTACTAGTGTCATCAACAACATGCTTGCAGAGATCTTTTGCCAGACAGGAGGCGTGGAAGACCAGGAGGAATGGCATGCTCAAATCGTTGAGGAGTTGAGCAACTTCAAGTCACAAAAGGTCCTTGGTTTGAATGAAGACCCGTTGAAGTGGTGGTCTGACAGACTAGCACTGTTTCCAGTTTTACCAAAGGTTCTTCAAAAATACTGGTGTATTCTGGCCACGAGGGTCTTCCCTGAACGCCTTTTTGGTTCTTCTGCTAATGTTGTGAGTGCAAAGAGAAACCGGTTGGCCCCAGCTCATGTGGATGAGCAGATCTTTTTGTATGAGAACAGTCGCAATGGGTCTGAGGCAGAACCGGAGGATGAAGATGAAGGAGAGTGGGGTTTGGAACAGGAACAGATTTTTAATTTAAATGACTCGGTAAACATAAACAATAATTTCTTTAATATTCGAGACAGTGGGTTTGTTTAACAGGACTGCTGCGGTACGTTTAATGACAAAGAAAAGAGGTATTTGTCTTAAGTTACCAAAAATTCTTCTGTTTTATGCTATGAATGCTGTAAATATTGAACAGTTGTAACAAACTTGATTTAGCTTCCATTGTCTGTGTTTTTCCCACTGTCTTAAAACATGAATGACTTGTGATCAAACAGCACTGAAGTTAATGAGGAAATAAATTCTACAAAGACCGTGGTTTCTGACTGTGGCCCAGATTTCAGAAAGCACTTATCCATGTGCTTCCTTTCCACTTGTTTCATTAGGAGACAAACACATGCTTATGTGCTTTCTATCATAAAATTATTTTCCTGAGTTAGGACCTTGAGGAAGTTTTTAAAATTTATGCCTCCATTTGTAAATCCTGTGTGACTCAGGATAATAGCTTTAAATTTTGGATTTTAAAATGTTTTTTAAAATCCATAGATCTGAACAGTGAATATTTTTAGAATATATTGTTGGTATGGAATGAAAAAAATCTTGAGCCTGATTTTCACTACCTCATGTCTTAGGTCTGGTCTATGCTAGAAAAGTTCAGCCGGTATAATTCTGTTGGTTAGGAGACTGATGTGTTATTATTTTAACTGATACTGTGCTGGCATAGGCTGTAGTGTGGATGCATTTATACCAGGATAATTTATTTTCCTTTCCAGTGCTGTGTAAATGGTATAAACACTTAAACTGGTATTACTGTGTTCACATTAGTCCAGTTTTACCATTTAACTGCAGCTAAATGGCAAAATTGGTTTCTTGTTTGTTTTGCTTTGTGTCTAAGCAAGCCCTGATTGTAGTCTCTTGTGCTTTTGCAAAGTGGGAACCAAGTGTGGGGTTGAGACAGTGTTGTGTTACCTTGACCTTGTGCTGATGCCATGTGGTGTGTAGCAGTCAAGGCATCAGCACTTTGGTTAAGGGAGAGGGGGAAGGAGAGGGCAGGGAGACGTCTACAGGCCACGGGTCTAACGGTTTGTCTGTGTTATAAAATCCTTAACCTCTTCATTTAATGGGGTCTTTGCCCAGGGTAGCTAGAATATTTTGTTGGCAAGAAAAGCAAAATAAAAAGCTTTAATATTATGTAAATATATTTAAAAGAAGGGGACCCCTCCATTTTCTCTGATGTATTTAGTGAATCTTTAAAATTGTTTTTTGTTATGTTAGCACTTAACAACTTCTTTCACCTGTCTCTTTTCAATTCAGTTTGTAGAGTGGACTTTGGTCCTTCCCAGTCTAATGTTTGAGTACTGTTTCCGATTAGTTGTGTATTGTAACTGCTCCCTTTGTGTCTCCAAGCATAAGTTTTTTAAGCCCTTTTGAGAACTTGACAAACAAGGAGAAAGAAAGGAAACCAACCTGAGACACGCCCCCTCCCCCCCCCCCCCCCCGCATCTCTTGTGAAATACTGCAGTCAAACATGATCAGAGTTCACGCTAGACACAAAGTTGGATGCACCACATTTTTTTTCTGAGATGCGGTGGAGGACTCTTGGCATTTTCCAGTTACAATCAAGGTTTGCTTGGGGTTTTATTTCTGTTAGTGGTGTCTCACCCCCCCCACCTCTGTGTTAAGTCTACAACTATGTTGAGCAATATCTGTCTGTTACTCTTCTGGAGGAAGAAAGTTGAGGTTTTTTCACACTGTGGCACCCATGGACATTGGGTTGTAAAAAGGGCACAGACAGCAGGAACATACAGAAATGAGAATGGCAATGGAATTGAATCTATTGCCAAACTGTTTGTTTATGGTTTGGTTTAATTGCTTTTGAAGTTTGAGGCCTCTGTGTTCTTTGTAGGTGGTGGGAAGGGATGGGTGAGTGAGGAGGAAGAACAGAGGCTAGGCTGAAGGAACAGTGAAGTAAGTAATTGCAACTACATAAACAGAATTTTTTAAGCCTGGGAAAAATGCAGTCACCAGATGGTGTAGCCTGTATTTGGCTGTTAGTAAGCCTGGGGTTTCACTTTCCAGCCTCCTGAAAACTAATTTGCACTTGTACACTCACTGTGCATCCTATTGAATGTTGCTATTCTTGATGTCCACTGAAGAGGTGTTATGTTTTACAAGGTACAAAACATAGGCTTGGCCTAAAATCCCACAAGTATGTGGGTTGTCTGTGAGGGCAACAAAATCAAATTATGGAAGGGAGCAAGATACCTGAGCTCCTGTGACACCCAGGAAGAGCTCTTGGTTTTTATGGTCATCAGTTGCATCAGCTGTTACCACCACTGCAAGCCCTCCTTCCAGGACCTACACAAAATCTGCTGGATCTTATCTTATATAATTGAGGATACATACATGAGCATAATTTAAAGCTGTGCCCTCACAATCTAGGCAAAGCTCAGAGCACCCTTGGTCTGCACTTGGCCTTCCCCTGTTGGCAGTATCCATCTTCATCCTCCTAGGGCTGAACGTAAACAGTGATGCTTACAAGCAGTTTTACTGAGATCAGTGCAGTGCACTACTCTCTTCCTTCCAGCTTCTTTTTATTTTTTGGTATCCAAAATAAAATTGTAGTCGGTTCAGTTGATGTGTCTCAGCATTCTTTTAAAAAAAGGAGAAGAAAAAGAGAAAAAAAAAAGAGCAAAACCATTGTTAGTCTTATCCATTGTCTGTGAGATTTTTTATTTAATGTTCTAAGCCTGGAATATTGTTAAATAAACCAGAAAAATAAGTTAGTTACTAGATTATTTGTCTGATGTGTGGTCATATCTGCAGCACTTTATGACTTTGAACTCTTCCACAATAGGGGGAGGTTGTATTCTAAGGATCTAAAGCTATGCATTTATTTTCCTTTTGATCCTGTAAGTTATTTTTTAAAAATGCTGTACAAATCTTTTGGATTAAAAAAAAATGAGGATGAAAAATGTTGGAAGTTTAGATGGTTTCTCTCACTTAAATACGTGTGGTGTTTTTCATTTATTGACAAGATTTTCTGTTGTTTAGTTGGGTGGAGAAGGAAAATTGAAGAGCTGTTTTAAATATTGCTACAACTTGAGTTAACCCTGGTGTTACTGCCAAGGGTGGGCCCAGAACGCATTTCCTAATAACGCTATTAAGTCAACTTTATGTTTGTGTTTCTTGACAGCTACTTTGAATCCATGGCCTAACCTTTCCTTTTCTCTTCAGTACAGCAGAGACATCTTTTTGGAGGGGCAATAGAAGAACGAACTTCAGCTTTTGAGTACTTTCATGCTAAAAAAAGTGAATTTTTGAACAGGCCGTCAAAGTATGTACTCTGTGTCAAAAGAAGAATTGCCTTTATCACCAACTAGCTGTTGCCAAATCAGGATTAAAACTTAGTGGGCTAGGTGAGGTTTATTGGAGTAGCAATATAACTAAAGGGAGTTTTGTGTTCCTGACCAACCTCCCTCTGCCATCAGGGATTATGTGAAGACAAAGAGAAAAGCCTGAACCATGCTGAAATTGAAAAGGTGAATTTTTCCAGCAAACAATGTCTGAAGTGCTTTCATTTAAAGGAGGGCAATAAAGTTCTGTATTATTTATGGAAAGGGTGTATTGTTTTAAGTTTCTAATGCAGCAGTCTATTAGATTAATTTCAAGCATTTTCTTTTACCAATGTCATGGTGTCCAATTAGATTTATAGGCATATTTGTAAGCAGGCAGGAATATTAAAAGCAAAAGAAACACAAATTGGTTGTTTGTAATATTTTATAGGATTTCTGAAAACTTAAAAGTGACATGTGGTTCTTGATTTTTATCCTTTTCACATGACAGCTTAAAAAGAAGGGGCCACCTGAGGACATAATTTCTGAAGGAGGGGAAGTGCATGGGTATGAACACACAAGTAGTGTATTTTACATATTCCATGACAACTGGGGAAAGGAAATTTTATGCTAGAAAAATTACATTTTAGTCTCTGTACACTGTCTTCCACTTTTGGTAGTCTCCATTTCTGAAGATCTGGTAAACCTGGTTCTGGTGGCGTTATCTAGTCTAGACTGCCTGTTTAGCTCTGCTGAAAGGATTCTCAAGGTCTCTTAAGTTTTATGGTTTGTTTTTTTTTCCTTTGGACCGTACTAAACGGTTTGTCTTGCCTTATCTCCTACAAATTAATGTTCTGCTAAATTCAAAACATTTTTATGAGACATAGGGAAATTATGGAAATTGTTTTTGCTTTTTTAGTAACATTTGGTGCTGTAGAGAGCATTTAAAGATACAGCTTCATTTTATGTCTGCCTTAAGAGCACATCAGCAAAGCATGTCTTAATGATACTATTTAAACTGTAATTTCAAAATATCTCTGCAGTTGCAGTTTATAATGCTGTTGTTATTAAGTAGAAAAGAGTTTCCTTTAGATAGAACAATAAAAATCAATTTCATATATTTTTACTGTTATTGCAGTCCCTTTCGCTGCCCCTGCAGTTGGGGCCACAAAGGAATGGAGTTTAGCATTAAAAAAATGGAAAAAAACTAAATAGTTGCAGCAACTATTTTCAAATAAGAGTCCCTCAGAACTTGGAATTGTTAAAATATTAAGATATTTTGAGCATTTCTGCTGGCATTTCCACACTGAGTGGTATTGATTTCTCTTGCTGCCAAAAGATCACAAAAGTGGTGCTTGCCACCTGCAGTACTTTGAAATGGTGATCAGATGTAACTTTTTTCAGAGGTTTTGAAAAGACTATTACCTGTTGCATACGTGTGCTGATTTCCTTGCATCATGATTTCTTATTTCCAGTGACCTTAGTTCACCAAATCCTCTCTCCTGTCTTCTCTCCCTGACCCTGCCTGGGCAGAATGCTGGGAAGCAGCAGGAGAACTCCAGCTTCCCTCTTCTCTTAGAGACTACTTTGAGACCAGATAAAATTCAGTTTAAAAAGAGTTTAAACTAGGTTCTTATTCCAATTCACGGGGGCTACAGCACTTGTACTGTGGTGTGAAAAGGCAAAGCCAGTGATTCTTCTCCCCACAGTGATGTACACTGGGATACATGGCTCAATTGGACCAAAAGTGCCTGTGTAGGAAATATGCTGGGGAATTGAGCTCAGCACAGCCAGGAAACTACATTCAGAGTCAAAGGCATAATAGGCATGTCAGGGTAGAAACAGTCTCTGTGCTGCTCTCCTTAGATAGAGGTTTAAGGTAAATACTGTAACAAAGATACTGGTTTGTGCTCTACCCTGAAGCTGTTCCTGGGAAATTTTTTGATTATTCAAATAGTTAAGTGTTTAATGCTGACATAGGAAAGAGTGTTCTGTGTCATTTAAATAAATATTTTGTATAGACAATAAAGCTTTTTGATAGATATTTTGGGGGTAACATTTACAGTGGTTTTCCTGGAATAAATGCCATGGTTAGAGGTACACCAAGATTCAGGTATCAGAAGCAGTAGGGCAGGGATACTTTAATTTGAAATAAGTGAGAAATGTTGTCTTTATTTTAACAGTCTTAGTGGAAGACAATTAAAATGCATATGTAAATATTTGTGATGCCCTCATAATTTAGATATATATGTAGAGAATTAATCCATTTGTTTTGCTCAGTTCACTGAAAATATGACTGTATTTGTCCATAGATGCATGTGCGTGATGTCATGTTCAACTGTGTTTCCCCAAACAATGAAGAATAAGGTTATTTTTTAAAAAGGCAGTTTCTTTGATTGCATACAATATTCTGTCTGTTCATTGTCCCCAAGTACTTGCAGTTAGGAATGAAAAACTAATTTTTTATTTCTCCAGTGGATACTGCTTTGCTTTTAAATTTGAGACATTTTGTGTATCACAGTGTCTTTACAGACACTGCAGCTGAAAGGGTTTCATTCTCCCTTTCTTTTTGCTTTTTTTGTTTGCTTTTTTTCTCCTGAGTCATCAGTGAGGTTTACAGTGTTAGGAATTTGCAGTCATAACAAGGAAGATGTCAATTCAGCATCAGGAGAACTCGTGCTAGAAACATCCTGTCTCATGTCATGAATGCAGTGCTCCAAGGGAAACCTTCATCTTCTCAAACACGACCTTCTGATGTGTGTGAGAGAGAAAATAAAGTGCTTTTGTAAGCAATGTACAGTTCTATGCTATGGGTACATTTTGGTGTGAATTTGTGCTCTGGGGTGCACTCAGTGGTTTGGCACCAAATAAAAGTTTCTTGAGCACACAGCAGAACTTATATGAACAGAAGGAATTTAATAACAAATGTGGAAAATGCAATTACTTTACTTAGGGGAGCAGATAGGAAGTGGGTCCATCCAGGGAAAATAACTGAAATTTTATCAGGAGTTGTCAGTTCCTGTCCAAAATCCTAATAGCATTTAAAAATGCTAAATTACTAACCTTCTTGTAGCCTGGCATTTTAGAACTCTGTAAAACAATTGTTTTACATGCTTTTTGGTGTTCACATGCTGCTGGCAATGAACTTTTTTAACTTCAAAAAAACTCCTGCACTCTCAAATGGCCAGGGAGGAGTTCTCATTAATGACATATTGGGGAAGAAGGGAGATTCAAGCTATTACTATGACCTGGCCTCCAGCCTGTGGAAGTGTGCGCCGAAGGGACTGTTTCTGGATGATATTTTGACACATTGATCTACACAGATAAACATTCACATGCAGTCCAAGAACTTGCCACTGATCGTAAATCTGGCTGGGCCCAAGGGAGCGAGTGCTGTGGTGAGAAAAGCAGTCGTGTGGATGAGTGGAGCATGTTCTAGTCCCTCATTCTATGTCACACTTTATTTCCTGTGCAGGCAGCAAGTACCTTGGTGCTGCTCCTTGCTGTGTTATTTGCTGTGTGCCTCCTGTATTTCAAGTGTAAGAACAGGAGAATGTGACCTGCATGTTTTCAGGCCTTGGTGAATGCAGGCCAGAAGTTCACCTGCACTGTTGATGATTTGCTGCCTGGTCTGCATGAGCAGTGGATTGAGGATAATACGGCGTTTACCCCGTGGTGCTGCAAATGCAAGATTGGCATTGCTGCTCAGAGATTCCTGTGTACCTGCTCAGAGAAAGGAAGTAAGAAAAGCACAACTTTGTGTGTGTTGTATATAAAGGTATGACTCAAAGCCCAAGTGGGTTTAAAGTGCTCACATAAACAAGTTCTGCTGTAGTCTTGCAGACAAATCCCCTTGCGCATGCTCTGCCCACACCACCCCACCTCCCCTTCATCAATGTTCACAAAGATTTCACAGTTCTTTTTGGAGAGATAAATTCAGAGATAATACATGAAACTATTTGTCAGTTGTTAAGACCATTGCAATATGATTTTTGTGCCTTTTTTGGCAATGCATGCTAGAGCTGATGGATGATAACATTTTATCCCAGAGACAGCTCTTCCCTGCAGTGAGGGAATCATCTCAGTCTGCAAAGTTGATCTGTTGGCTGAACTTCTGCCTTTTCTCTAGGCTGTTTAGGAAAGTTGCTGTGCACTGCAGAGGGAAAATCAGATTCCTCCAGAGTGTTTTCCCTGTGTTTTTGTGTTGCTGGGGCTGCTTTCTGGTCCGCACATGCCTTAAGGAAGGGGGTGGGTCAGGGCTTTTGCTGGGATTCTGCTTCTTCCCTGGGCTGATTGGCCACCCCTAGAAGAAGATTGTGCAGAAGGTAACACTACTGGGTGATAAGTTCACAAACACCAGGACTAAAAATGATTTGTTCATTTTATATTTATATTTAGGCTAAGATTAAAATGATACAAAATGTGGCCTTAAAAGGAGTCTGCAGAGTCTATGCACTAACTCCTTGGCTTATGTGTCTAAATACAGATTTAGGGATTTTATTTCCAAAAGCAATTAATTTTGCATGCTCTGCCTTCTGAACCGCTAAAAATGCCAGCATCACAATTGTGTCTCTTTTAATATCTTTTAAATAATGATATTTTGGGGGGGACTGTGTATGAAACGCAAACCACAACTTTTTATTTTACATATGTCAATTTTGTCTTCTACTGTGCTTCTTAGGTTAATATCCATAGAATTATTCTGTCTGAAAAAGCTATTGAAACACTTCAGATCCCAAACATAGGTGAGCTTCAGAAGTAAGAGAAGTATTCTCCCCCACAATTCATAAGCTGGAAGGCTTAATTATTCTGTTGTTGAAAGAGGCAATTGTAACCACATTTTACCCAAATATGGGAGAATGTAAAGTGTAAATATTTACATTTTTTGGTAATTCTGTGTAAAAGGCTTAAATGTAAGCACCTCATTTTGTGCCCTTACCTGCATCATAGCAATATGGAACCAGACTCATGGTATTTCAGTGAGGGTACAAGTGAAGGAACAAGCCTCTTTTACTTGGTCATTCTTCTGCGTGTGAAATGTTTCAGTTTCAATGATTTAGTCATAACAAGCATAAAATCAACAGTTTTAGCAGATGTAAATGAGCATTTCTATTGCGTGGATCGTCCTTCCTCAGTAAAGAGGAACTTAGGCTCCTTTGTTAATGTAGAACAAAGGAAAGGAGGGAAATGGAACACTTACAGATGGAAGGTTGGGAATTTGCTTTTTGCTCATGCAGCTGAAGCAGTGATGGATTTCAGAGCCAAGTGATGGATTCCGTCTGTGCATTTCAGTCTAACGATGGGCAGGTGGTATCTTTGCAAGGGATATATGGTCTTTGTCTTCAAGTCAGCACTCTGCCAAGCAATGGCTGGTTGTGCAAATTAAAATTTCTGGCTTCTCTTTTCTTCTGATTAAGAGTCTCTTAATCTCTGCAGTTTTGGGGTTATTTGGCCCAAGATCTTCTTTTTTAGGTGATAAAGCAAACTGTTAGCTTTAGCATCTCTGGTGCTTATGAAGAGATGCTGCAACTCAAGAAAATGAGCTAGAAAATGCAATTGTTCTTTTACACCATAAAAAATGTTGTTTAACCAAATACCACTCAGCCACACTTCAGCTGAGGGCACTGGAGGTTGTAGAAACTCAGCTGAGGAATGTAAGAGCTTTACTGACAGGGCAATTGGGTGGATTAAGGTCTTGAGTCACGCAGGACTTTGTGTGGACTCCACCATGAGACTACCTGTGCAGGACCCAGAAGTCTTGTCAGAAGGCAGGTGGAAGTAGTCACGGACCCCAAGATGGTATTTTTAGAGATATTTTTGTAGTATCTAAGTACTAAGTCAGTTTTCTTAGACCATCAAGACCATGTCAGTTTTCTGGGACCATGCTGTCCCACCACAAATGCTTTACTTGGAATTCCCTTGCACAGTACTGAGGTAGTGTTGAAGTTCCATGGGAACTGATATATGAGTCTTAATTCGACCCAATTGTGGTAAAACCTTTAATGCATTGAACAAATGGATTCTTAGGAAATACTTTGATATCTGTGTCACTAAGATTATGTGCCTTGCTTTACAGACAGGACAGGGATCAAGATTCATGCAGTTAAGAGTAAAAATGTTATATACATGCAGTCCTCTCAGTGTTTGCAGAAAGTGTTGCCTGCCAGTTTCAAGCATTCCATCATCAAGGTTTCCAAATTACAGATGTCATTAGAGACAGTGATTTGAGGTTTGTGGCTTTATCATACTGTATGAATAACTGCATTAAAGCTGCAGATGTGGTGGAATATAGCAAGATTCAAATGGGCATATTGCCAGCAAGGAAAGAAAATATTTGAGAGCTGCAGTTCCCAAAGCAGATAGCCAAAGAAGCAGGGAAGTTTTGCTTCACATAAGGATTGCTTTTAAGAAAAAATAAAGTGAAATAGTTTTGTAATTAACTAATGGCATTTGTTTTCATTTCCTCGGATTTGTGCTCTGCTAGGAGAGCTTTGATACTTCACAGAACATTCATTGGGCAAGAAAATGACATCCCCCATCCTACCCAGAATATCCTCTGAGTTGTGTAAAGCTGAGTTAGAGTGCTTGGCTCTGATACACTTCTGCTTTTTGTTGTGTGCCTGCTTTTTTCCAGAGTATGCTTTCTGGGGCATGGACATTTTACTTTCTGAGGCAATGCCTACCCATGATTGCTAACTTTGCTCAATATTTTAAATTATCCTGGAGAGGTAAAGAAAAAAAGGAAAATTGGACCAAAAAAATGCACTGAACTTGTTTCTGAAGGAGGATTTTGGGGGAACAGTTAAAACATTTTGTTGGTTTTTTTTTGTTGACACATTGGTAACACTGGTAACATGGCTGGTACAAGTAAACACCTGGTAAGCTCTGCACTGAGTGCAGATGTGAACTGATGTGAACTTCACTGACGTGAGGAAAGGAAGTCACGCTAAATCAAAGCAAAGCTCTGCCACTTCCTGACCTCACATCTCACGCTGGTGTTTCTCTTGTGTACAAACCAGGGACTGAAGTTAATGAACCTTATGAGTGTTCAATGAAGTTAGGATGAAACTTTTAATCTGCTATGCTGTGGGCAAGGGTTTGATTGCTGGCTCTGGCTGCCCAGGTGTGACGTGCTGCAGCAGGAGGCAGGTGATGCTCCATGTTGGCCATTTGTACTGAAACTGCTGATTAGGGCCCCTGGGCCGTTTTCCTTACAAAGCCAACCCACAAGGCGTACTCCATTCTAGAAAGGTTATTTTTAAAACTGAAACAGATAGTTCTGTATAACAGTATTTTTTAACAAGCGTGTCAACCAGTCCTGACTAAGGAAATTACAGAGGAGTTGTAGTCAGACCTCATTCTTTACAAAAAGGTTCAGTGGTACCACTGCAAATGGCTTATCAAGTCTGCAACAGTCTGAGAATTACACAGAATGAAAGGACTTTGTAAACAAAAAATTACTGGCACTATACTTTCTGCAGACCAGGACTGACACAGTGATGACCTTGTAATTTTTTTACTGAGTGTATCCCAGTGAACAGAGTGCCTGCAGAGCGGTAACTGTTGTCTTTCTGGCAATTGGTATAACCTTGGTAACTGGAAATGGGACATTTGTGCTGTGAAACACTTCTTGTAGCTGAAGTACAAGGACTTCTTGGACATATTTTTCCAAAATAACAACTTGTTAATGAATAAAGTCATCCAGGTGAGTACAGATATCACCTAGTCTGCTGGCTGGAGCTTTTTCATTCTAATTAATACCACTACTCATATATGCCAGTCTTACTTGTGCGTTCCTAACTGGAATCTCTGCATTGCACGGTGTATAATTTTAACATTAAATAGTCTGCTGAAAATTAGTAGGAAAAAGGTCAAAAAATGCAAAATCCATGTTCTCTCAATGATGCTGTACTTCCTAATTATATATGATACAGATATTTGAAAAGCAACTAATTTGAGTCAGAAGCAAGTGTCAAGAGCTGCAAATGCTGCCATTGGTGGTGCCTAGTAGGTGCTAGCAGAGTTCTTTGCACTAGGTTGTAGTCTTGTATTCTTCCTGTGGTCCTCAGGGGTTACTTTTCGAAGTCAATCTGTTAAAGACATTATGTGTAGTCCTCCAGCGCTCCAGAGAGGAAAGGGATATTTACACATACAAGAAAGAGGATGTAAAACAACAAAATAGGTGGGTAATGTTGAGGCCTGGACTTCAGCTTGAGCAGGGCCCTGTTAGGGTTGTACTACAGTGGTATATGGACTTACTGGTTTATGCTCTAATATAATGACCTTTGTTGCGCTTTTTTGCTATTAACTGTATTTTCTATCCATCTCTTCCACATCTATTTTCAGAGTGATTTATTTTTTCTCAATATTTACTCATTAATACTAGTCAGAAAGTACTACAGTGAGGCACAAGTGAAAACCATGATGTTTTCCCCGTCTTCTAATCCAATTATCAAGTATTTGTTTTCTTCCCTAAAGAAGAAAAAACATATACCTACCCACATATGTATACAGAAAATTATTGCAATTTAACAATGAAGTCCAGTGGTTTCAGCCCAGATTCTACCAAGCTGCCACCCTTTGCTGTAAAGAACAAAGTTATCTTTGCAAGTTTGGTCTGGCTGACAGCTAGCATGTGGTTTTGCTGAGAGCTGTGGGGACAGGGACCGAGGCTGGGTGGCTCAGTTGTCTGGCTGTTCTGCCAGCAGCCTCTCTGCAGGCATGATGTATTCCTTGCAAAGGCATCAGGGTTTGTGTTGGAATGGCTTTGCAGCGTGTTCCTCTGGCTTGGCACGTGGCAGCTTGGAGGGGGAGATGCTGAGACCTCTTCTTCCTGCCCAGGCCCTGACACTTGCAACTACAAAAAGGGCTGAGTAAATAAAGGGCTGGCAAAGTGCCTGTGCTCCCCAGAGAAATGCCACTGTTGTGGCAGGAGTGTAGGTGGTGGCATCCTGGTGAGTTGTTCTGGATGTCCCTCTTTGTTCTGACAGTGCTCCCATGTGCCTCAGGGTTTACTGCAGCTACTGGTTCTTAACTTGAATGCTTCTCTCCTGGATAAACCTGCATGGGGCTGGCCATGCTGGTGTACTCCATGGTGGGCAAAGCACTCCCCTGTAAAGTTACCACAAATATTAGCAGGGCAGCACTTGCAGAACAGCTTATTCAGTAAGATAATTATTTTCTGTTTCCCCAAGCCAAACTGGGAATGCTGGTAACTGCCTTAAGCAGAGTTTGGGCTTTTGCTGGGGCACAGGACTGGTCACAGGCTGCATGAGGACACACACATGTTGGCCAGGTATCTTAGCATGCCTTGGGAATGAGGTAGTACTGTGGCTGAAATGAAGTTGGTGTGACCCTCAGCACTGCTGGATTTTCTGTATGGACAGTTGCAAAGCTTCAGGTGCAATAACAAAAGAAATGCTGATGTAAGGGCTGCAGTAGCTGCTGGTGCAGCTTGCAGAGTTGGCAGGGGCTTACTTTTACAGCAAGGAACTGTTCACCTTTTACTTTCTGCATCACCAGGATTTTTTTCTGGGAGAGGTGCTAACTGGTGGCAAAGCCCCACCAGAGAACCGAGTGTGAGTGGGCTGGCTGTTTACACTGTGTGTTACCGGGGGCTGATGGATTGAGAGGATGGAGTCTGGAACAGAAATTGCATTTTAGGGTCATATCCTTCAAATCACCTAGAAGTCAGTGCACAGTGTAATGCATGTGTTTCAAATGCTTTGTATATTTGTGGAAAAAGGCCTAAAGAGAAAAGTATTGGAAACAGCAGACAGCTGCCAATCAAACCAGTGCAAGCTCTTGGGCTTTTATTCCTCAAGCTCTTTTTTTTTTTTTCCTCCCCTTGATATGATTGCTAAGTTCCTTTATTCTTCTTAAAAAGAAAGCTTCATTCAAATTATTTTAATTATTTAGTACTGAAGAGAATTTAAACACATAAAAACAAAACACATAAACACAAAACATAACTTTGCTGTTTAGTGTGAGGTGGAACAAAAGTACTGTCTATTGGCTTAGAGTCATAGGATCATTTAGGTTGGAAGAGACCTACAAGATCTTCAAGTCCAAACATAAACCCAGCACCACCATGTTCAGCAGCAAGCTATGTCTCTTAAGTGCCACATCCCCATGTTTTTTGAACATTTTTCTGGATTGATGGACCAAGGCAAAGGCTATGAGATTCAATAAGGCCAGCTAATAGTTCAATTCTATTCTAATGCCTTCACCATTTCAGTGAAGAAACTGTTCCTAAGATGTAATCTAAACCTCCCCTGGCAAAATGTCAGGCCATTTTATTTGGTCCTGTCACTGTTACTTGGCTAGACAAGGTCCATCCTTTGAGAGGTAGCTCTGGGTATCAGCTTTACTGGAAATTGCTTGGCATGATGAAAATAGGACTATAAGATCTGTTAAAGAAAGCATTTGTTTTTTTTTTTATTCTCAAAAAAGAGAAAGGAGTGATGCCTTGAAAAATATTTCACACCAAATTGGCTGTTGCAGAGCCATAACATTTCAGCTAAATCCTCTGATCAGGTGGAAAAGAAAGCAGGCGTGAAGCCTGTTTATGCTACCAGTGATGCCTGAAAAGTGCTGGTAGTTCTGGGTGATGTCCTGAGAAGGACTGAAAGGATGCACTATGATGTACCAGCCTGTTTGAACACCTGGTTGAAGAGAGAGTTTGTAAAGTGGCTCTGCAGAAGGGCCAGTGTAATTCATGTAGCTGTCAGCTCCCTTCTAAGAAGCAGAGTAGTTGGAAGGTGTTTGTCAAGACAAATACATATTTCTATATGAAAGGAGCTAATCCCTTAAAATTTTGGCAAGATATTTATGGAAGGTAATTAAATGTAGGAACAAAAATAGGATATTTGTGTCATACTCCTGGAGCATTATCAATAATGGGACTGGTTTTGTGAGTAGTTGCGCATTTCTTCAGAGGAGCATGTGATGCTCTATAATTGAAATATTAATAGCAGATAATGACACTGTGGAATGATGGCCTCTTAAATGGAGACATACTTTAACAGCTTTTAATCTGTGTGGTAAATGCATATTAAAAATCTTTGACAATTTCAATGAAGAGCAATTATAGAGCATGCACAGTAGCTGTTCTTCTAAGTTAACTAACTCCCTAAGTCTCATGAATCTGCACTAGATTAATGAGCTATAAAATTTCATTCAAAATTAAATTTTTTACTGAAAAATAAAAACATCTAATTTAAAAAATAATCTTTCAGAACAATTAGCTGTCTTTATTGCAAAGTAGTTGTTTTCCTGTGAAAACTTCAGTACATATTTTATGAGGAACAAGAAAGATGAAAATTGAAAGAAAATCCATGAGTGTGAGATCACTCCAGCATGTGTTGAGAGAGAGGATTTTGAAAAGAAATCAGTTTTTTCCCAGTAAAGGACTATTATGAGAGAATTAGGAAATTTTATATGTAGTACAGTCTAGACCTTTCTGTACTTGCACATTCATAATCCATTTGACCTGCTTGTGTTATCAAAGAAGAGAAAAATGAATAAAATTTCGTATTTGGAACACAACTGTTGTAGCTGTCTTGAAGATAAAACATGTGCATGCTCCTTGTACTTTCTCATTCCATGTTAGAACTGATTTTTAAGTGGTTTTGAGTACGAAATTGAGCTCCATCCAGAGGCTCGGGTGGCTTCAGTAAAACTATCTTTAAAAAATATAAACTAAAAAAACCCCACGAAGTTCTATTCCATCTAGGATTTTTGCTGCTGGAGGTTGGGTGATGTCCCTGGGAAGGTGGCGTGTGTCAGCAGAGGTTGGGCAGCCTGGTGCAGCTGGGACATCAAGCTTGGGCACTGCTCTGCAAGGGCAGCACCTCTGGGGCTGTCCAGCTGTGGGTCTCCAGCTCACTGGCTCGCTCTGCTTCCACACCAGCCACATGAACCTGGCTTTGCTTGGGGCCACTGCTTTGGGCCGGACACCGAGAGGCACACAGGCACCTCTAGCACTGACAATCCCCAGCCAGCTTTTGCCACTGCCCTGACTCTTCACCAGGTGCTGGCCAGATGAAGAAATAAATGTCCTGGCCGGTAGTGGGTTTGAAGGGTGTGGAAGCAGGGCAGAGAGGGAGACGAAGGCATGTTCAGACTGTTTTCCATGTTTTTATTAAGTCAGTGGCATCTGAGGTTAATCTCACGTTAATGTCAATGCTGTGATGGCTTCTGATCGTTAGTTGCTTCAAAAAATTTTAATAATATGGAAATGTGCTTTTTAAAATTTTGTGTTTTCATAAATTGCAGGCATCTCAGGGAAATTTTTAGTACTGATTGGTTTATGTGCTATGTTTCCTGTTAACTAGATTTTTCCCAATATTCTCTAATCACCTTGTACCTCTCTTCCTGATTCTAATTACTAGAGCTTTGTATATGATAACAAGCACTTCAGATCACAAGTGATTGCAGTGTTTTGAAGTGAACTACTCCAGAAACTTTCAATTACCTTTTAAATTTTGTATACCAACTCGTGACTTCTGCTTACTTATTTGATGGAAATACTGTCACCCTGAAGCTGTGGGAAGCAGAAGGGACTATTTGAGTGTTTGAGTGACAGCAGAGCAGTTTTGTTGGCTGGAAGAGGCAGATCTGAATGTGACCTTCAGGTGGATGCTCTTAAGCTTGATTGGGATATGGAAATTACATTATCTGTCTCTGGGAAGAGAGGAGATGCAGTTTAAATCACTCTTGATGAACTTTCCAATTTTTTTTTTTTTTCCTTCACACACACACACCCCTCACATTCCCAGAATATAATATACTATAGTAAGGGAATATTTAAAGAATCGACTTTCCCAGCATATTGGTTGCCCAACTGTATCTCTCCATCTGTGCTATGAGCAAGATGGAATGATTAATTCAATCTTTTAATAGCATGTGGTCAGAATAAGAGATGTTGGAATTCACAAGCAGTAAAAGTAAATGCTGTAAGGATGATATTGGGGGTTGTGATACAATATATCCTGTACTATCTAGGAATATGATGATACTGTCAATACTGTCGTAAAAATAAAAGTTAAAATATTTTGTCTTTTTAAAGATATCGATCACAGTGCAAAGTATAAATAGTTTTTTGTTGTCTTTAATTCCTCTGGTGGAGTGCTAAAATGCAGGTAGCAATATTTTGCTTTTGGTTTGGATTTCTAGTTTGACCATAAGTAATGAGATCATTCTCTGCTTCAGTTTCTGCATATGAAAATGCTGATGAATCATAAAATCATCAAATTAATTTAGGTTGGAAAATTCCAACAGTTAACCCATACTGCCAAATCCATGACCAAACCACGTCCCTAAGTGCCACATCTACATATTGTTTAAATACCTTCAGGGGTGGTGACTCAACCACTTCCCTAGACAGCCTGTTCCAATGTTTGATGACTCTTTCAGGGAAGAAGTTTTTTTCCCAATATCCAATCTAAACCTCCTCTGGCATAGCTTAAGGCCTTTTGCTCTTGTCCTGTCACTTATTACATGGGAGAGAAAAGATCTATCCTCCCCTTGCTAAAATGCCTTTCAGGTAGTTATAGAAAGCAATAAGGTCACCCCTGAGCCTCCTCTTCTCCAGGCTAAGCACCTGCAGCCCCCTCAGCCGCTCCTCATCAGACTTGTGCTCCAGACCTTTCCCCAGCTCCATTACCCTTCTCTGGACATGCTGCAGCACCTCAGTGTCTTTCTTGTCATGAGGGGCTCAAAACTGGCCACAGAATTCAAGCTGTGGCCTCACCAGTGCTGAGCACAAGGGCACAGTCACTGCCCTGCTCCTGCTGGCCACACCATTGCTGATACAGGCCAGGATGCCATTGGCCTTCTTGGCCACCTGGGCACACACTGGCTCACGTTCAGCTGCTGCCAACCAGTGAGGATCCCCAGGTCCTTTTCTGCTGGGCAGTTTTCCAGCCACTCTTCCTCCAGCCTGTAGTTCTGCATGGGGTTGTTGTGACCCAAACTCAGGACAGCTGGCCTTATTGAATCTCATAGCCTTTGCCTTGGTTCATCAATCCAGCTGGTCAAGCTCTCCCTTTGTAGAGCCTTTCTGCCCTCCATCAGTTCAACACTCTCCCAGCTTGGTGTCATCTGAAAATTGGCTGAAGGTACACTTGATCACTTTATCCAGATGATTGATAAATATGTTAAACAGGACTGATGCCAATACTGAACCCTGGGGAACCTCACTTGTTACCAGCTACCAGCTGGATGTAGCTCCATTCACCACCACACTCTGTCTATGGCTATTCAGCCAGGATTTTACATAGCAAGCAGGATGCCTCTCCAAGCCATGAGCAGCCAGTTTCTCCAGGAGAATGCTGAGTTTCAGCAGATGCTGAATATCTGATTTTCCACATTTTCTGAGCTTTGGGCTCTTCAGATGTTCTCTAGACTTAAAGGTTTATGGTGGAACCTTCCATAAATGGTGTAGGGACTTGCCTGCTTTTTTTTCTACAGTATCTGGGATTAAGCCAAGAATAACAGCTGTTCTTTTCTTCTCCTTCTTCTCCTTCTTCACTTTCTTCTTTTCTTCTCTTTCTTATATTTCTTCTATTTCTTTCTTATTTTTATTCTTTTTCCTTTTTTCTTTCCCTTTTCTTTTTTTCCTTTTCTTTTTTTTCTTTTTTCCTTTTCTTAGCTCTCTGTTGTGAAATAACCATCATTTACAGTTTTCTGAAATGAGGTTTCTGCTCTGCAGTCAGTTATGACATTTGCTCAGTCTGTAATGGAGTGACAGCAGCATCATGCTTTGCTGATTCATATTTTCTTCAGCATTCCAAATTTACGGCCATTACTCATTATAGTTTTTGGTCAAAACTATAACCCAAATGCTAATTTTTCACAGACATGAAATTTTAAAACCTTAGGAATTCTGTGCCACATTTCATGCAGATAACTGTCAATTTTTTTGAGATATATGGGATGTGGTCTTTCCAAAGGAAAACCTTTTCTGAGATTACTCACATTGAATTTTGTTTGTTATTTGTGGCTTCTTCACTGGATTTCTGAACATGATTTGGAAAAATACAACATTTATTTGGGATTTTAGTGAGTGGGAAAAGTGTCTTTGAATGTCAAATGTTTGGTTAAAATGAAATTTTCTCTGTAGGGAAATAGCACTTGGAAACAGGGAATTGCACTTGGGAAGGCTTTTGTGTGCTCAGGGTATGGCTGAGAGCAAGGACTTGAAATGGTTTCTTTCATCCTGAGGGATGTAAAGCATTGTCAGATGCAGCTGCATCTACTCGTTAGCTGTTTGGGAAATCTTGGAGCCTAGACATCTTCAGTTCCTGGTAGAGAATAAAAAAATAATTCTAATGTCTCAAACTTGTGCAGGATGGGAAAATGCATTCTGCAGCTACTCGACTATGCAGAGCTATTTCCATTACCCCTATTTAAATCTCCTGGGATAAGCTCCTCTTTTTCATCTCTCATTTCTCAACAGGAAAAAAAGTATAATTACATGATGACATGACTTGAAGAGCATTGGGAAGTTTTACATAAAATGACATTGCCCAAGGTATTGCAGAATTACATTTGCCCAGAGGGAGGGAGTATGGGAGTAAGTATCAGTAAATCTGTTCAAAAGATAATCAGATGCTTTTTTCTTGATTTAAAGATACACCTGTACATAACTTCCCTATCTTTAGAGTGACTGGAGTGAAAGAGAAGAAAGCCAAAGAGTAAGACTTAATAGGTAAATATATAAAAAGAATGAAAGATAAGCAGAGGAGAGAATACAAATGGAAAAATCTGCTTCTCTGTTCTTGTGATAGTATTTTCCCATGCAAAAAATTATATGGGTAAATGGAGCCTTTAAATATATGCATATGTAGGGAAGATTAGTTTCTTCTTGGAGCTAGCATCGTGTTTCTTCTCCTGATATTTTTAACAAATCCAGTAATCTTTCATATGCAGGCTGTGTCTGTTCAGTATAGTGTAAGGAATTAGTGGGATTTCTTCATATTATTGCAACAACCCTTCTGCCCTTATTTCACAAAATCCAACATTATATTTTTGTGAAGTGCCTTTTATGACTGAGGCTGGAAATGCTCACCTATGGATCACTGTCGCTGAGCTGAGTTTGCGCCTTGTCAGTGACAGTGCTGTCCCCCACGCCTCTCCTGTCCAGCCTCATGGCAGCAGAGCCTCCCTTCCAGGCTCAGACGATGTTTCCTGGCCTCATCCAAGTCCCCAGCTGGCATCTGTCCCAACACAAAATGATTGCACAGTGCAGCAAAACATGCCCTGTGTGGTGTAACACCAGCGGGTAGTCAGGTGCCAGATATTTTTGTGAAAGTTTGTCAAATGTACTATCAGCCTTTTTCTGAAATAATCCTTAAGACTAGTGTTTCTCCAGAAAAACAAACAAACAAACAAACAAACAAAAGTGGCTCAAGCCAGGAATAGCAAGAATATGTAAGACAAGGACTCGTGTGTGCTGGCAGAAGTTGCTCGATGTCTGTTGGGAGCTTGCAGAGCAATAATTTCACTGATACAATTAGTACTTGTAGAAGTAAGGCAACTTTTCCATCTCATGATTCCTTCTCTATCACCTCATGGGATCAAGTGCTCTCCTTTTCCTACGCACTCAGCTGGGAACTTTACTCACAAGAGCAGATTGTGGGCAAACTTGGATTCCTGATTAATTTTTAGCAGATTTTAATGCTGCACTGTGGTATTTTCCATCTGACTGATTTGTATAATGATGTGTTCAATCTTTCTATTTTGCACTCATAAAAAAAAAGTAAAATTCAAATATCTTATCGTCAGATGAATTTTGGCAAAAGGAACAAAGTACTCAGGAATGGCAAACATGGCCAGAAGTGATATTCACGACTCAGGAACTGCACCCTCTCATCTACTTTTGCTTTCTTTTACCTTAGGGCAGCTCCATATTTGTTAGGATCTAATTTCCTAATATCTCTGTCAAAATCAGCCTGAACTTGTATTATAAAAAGCTTAGATATGTGCTTCATCAAACCATTTTTCAATGCAGCCTTATTTCCCATTGTCTGAGAGAAAGGCAATTCAGAAATGCCAAGAAAAGTTCCTGAATTAAAAGTCTTCTGCATTCTCATCCTCCTCTTTCTTGGGGAAGAGGTGGCAACATCCAGCTTTTTTTCTGTGTATGATCCATGATCCTGAGGCAGAAGGTCTGCATAGGGTTTACTGGAGGAAGAGGTTCTTCACAGAGTGAAGACAGCATAAATCAGCTGAGACAATTACCATCTATATCATTTTTGAAAACTCCAACTATCTTTTTCTCCAAACAGCCCTTCTGCCAAGTCTAGCAGCATCACGGAGTACAAGACTAACATTACTGAGCATCCTATTTGATAAATAGAGCAAAAGCACTCAGGCTTCAGTCAAAAGATGTGTGAAAATTTGTCTTCCCTTGACTCCTGTAACCAGGAAGGACTTTTTCACTTGCAAACACACCAGTCATATGCTCTGAAAAACAGGGCACTGAAAATACATGTGCAAGTGGAGAGGAAATATTTTTTGATTACTTTGGCAACAGCTGTAACTTACTTTTCTAGCAGTCAAGATCAGTGCCTTGACTTACCCCACCAAACCATGGCTGATTTATATCTGTAAGTACCAGTGCCTGTGTCCTCACTGGGGTCATTTTTTGGCCTTGAGGACAATATCACCATGCAGAGATTTATGATTCAGGTGTATTAAATTGCTTAAAGCTGTATCTCTTTCACCTAAATACCTGGAGGTGGGGAGAAGGTGAAGAGAGGGGAAAGGGGAATGAAGCACTTGAAAATTACCTCATCTTGACAAAAAGCCTTTTCCTGTGTCTTACTTGAAAGTCTAACACTTCCTTCTGCTTCCCCTTCCACACCCTGCTTTCCACACACACTTCTCCCTTTATCTGCATTTATGCTGTCTTTCCAAGAATCGCTAGAAGAAATGCAGATAGGTGTGTCATGCAAATGAAATTTTTAGTGTAGCTTTCCACTCCCCTTCCCACTGTTGCTAGAGAGAGCTCTTTCTATAGAAAGTGCTCTTTGAGTGCCAAAGCTCTTGCTCTGAACAGCTGCCTTATTTAGGGTATTGTTATTTTTCTTTAGCAAAAAATATTCTTTTCAGGACTGTAATGCTGGCATCATAACTTTCATTTTACTACTGCACCAGTTTATCTTACATTTTTTGTAATATGTGGGGGGCTTTTACTATAATTAGGTCTTGCTGTGGATACTCATGCTCCAAACTGGTGATATTGGACTCTAATAATACCTGCTGCTCTCTAATACCCCCTAAGGCTTCACAGTGTGTTCATGAGTTGAAAAAGCAAGAGAAAAATGAGCTGTTCTGCTCATTTGTAGTATGACTTTCACATGTATTAAATGAGATATCTAGGAAAAATTCCTGTAATGGATTTTGGGAGCTTATATCTCAGCCTTCTGTGAAGGGCTTGTCATCTTGCCTGAAAATGTTATCACTTCATCCCTATAAGCAAGCTGGCATGCTTATCAAAAAGCTAAGCAAATGTTATAAATTTAGAGCAGCCTTAAGTTTGTTTTTGTTTTTTTTTAAGTTGTTTTCCTTGGCAATTAAAAAAAAAAAAATCATTAGTCTGGCTCAGCAGATGTTTGCTGCTAACTCTGAAGAAATGTCACTTGTTCCTGTGTTGACAATGTCAGGAAGGGATGAGTATACACATTAGCTCCTTAGCTGGCTGAGCACTCTGCTTCTCTAGTTGGTGTATCTGCCAACTCCTCTGCTTTTGTGTCATTTGCTGCCTTGCTGCACTTTGGCCATTTGTCCAGGCTTTCTGGAAATGTGATGCCTTGGCTGGAGTTACAGCACTGGTTGGGTTCCCAGGTGATCAGGCAGCCCAGACAAATTGCTGCTGCTGTGTGGGAACTCTGCTATGTTGTGGAAATGTCCACTTCATGGGGCACAGGCAGTGAGTGCATTCCCCTGAAATACAGGGATGGAGCTTCTGTGAGTTTCCAGACTTGGTGTGAGTTGTTGTTTGTTGTTTCGTTGGCATCCAGCAGGCTCTGTGTGTGCCTTGCGGATCAGTTAAACAAGAGACTTAGTCCTATGTGTGCCAGGGGTTTTGCTGTGCTTTTGTGAGCAGTCATATTCCCTGTCAATGGCTGCATGGGAGCCTTATTAAATTAGGTCTTCCCCTGGCTGCTGAAATTCTTACAGCCATCTGACTGCTGCCGTTCCATTAATAGCACTTTGAGATACCTATGAGTTTGTAGGGCAAGGGACACATTTCCATGGTTTGGTTTCTCCTGCTCTTCTGGTTCTTCCACACCTTTCTCTTCCCATGAGTAACTCCAGGGCCAGCCTCTCTCTGATACCTTCATTTCCTCATGATTCTTAACAAAAGCTGGGAGGCTTGTGACCTATCTGATGCAAAACTCCAGTTGTGTTTGGGAGCAGATGCTGTCCCTGGACAGATAAATCTCCCTTACACAATGCATCCAGCCATTCGAGGTAGGTTGGACCTGTTGGCCGTGTGCCTGTGGATCTGCATGTGTGCATGACAGTTGTTCCCAATGGCCCCAGCTGCTGAAACCAGCAGGACACCTTTCCACAGAAGGACTAGTCAGGCTGGTTGCCACCTACCTGGTTTCCAGCCTTAAAGGCCTTCAGTCTTGATTGCATATTGATGTTCATTAGGACAGTGATTGGAAGCAGCAATGGCAGAAAAGATTTTGGTGTGTAAATTTGGAAAAACAATTTGCATTTGAAAAATCACCTGCACAGGCTTAGGACAGGCTTGAAGCAGACACAGTTTGTCTGGCTTATCTGTCAGGATTTGAGTACCTAAATTGTCTTCTATTAGGATAGTCCTGGAATGACATTTAAATCCAGACCCTGTTTGCCTGGTTTCTGCCAAACCAGAATTTTATGGAGACGTTTCTTTAAGGCACGCACAAAAGGCTGTTGCTAAAAGCTGCATGGATTCCCCAGCAGTTTACTGATTGCCTCTCAGAGTGGAAAATGAATTATTTTTCTACATCTGTTTAAGGACTATCATCTCCGCATTGCCAGGGTATAAATCAGGGAAAGAGAGTTGGAATATTTTGCAATAGGAAAAAGTACTCAATAATTCTGTGGAACACTGAGCTATATGATTTTTTTAATCCATCTGGAAAAACTCGATTGTGCCTTGTCCTGTGATGTTAGATGAGGACTGGAAATTACAGCTTGCCCTCTTTTTCTCACTCGGTGTTGCTATACAGGAATGGCTCCAAACTTGGATCTTGTTATTCAGTCACGAAACTAAATATTCATTGTTGGTTCTTTTATTTTTTTTTCCATCTGTGCTTCTGCCAGTTACCTTCAGGCCTAATGTTTGCATGTAAATTATTCAGTTATAGGAGGAATGAAAAAAAAAACCAAAACTGTTGGGATTTGTCTGTAGGGATCTCTCCAGCACAAATACCACCAAAGTTCCTGCACTGCATGGCCAGTTCAGGAGGTGCAGGCAGGTCCCAGTGTGGCATCTCACAGGTGGACACTGACCAACTTTTTGGATGCCTTCAGCTATGCTCAGGTCATGTCTGATAAGTACTGGTGACTGATTCAGATAATCTAAATTCTACTCTTGGCCTTCAATGTCTTAAAAAGAAGGTTAATGAGGAAATTAATATAAAGATATATTTTAATGTCCACATGACCCGTAATATGCCACAATGCAGATCCTAGATTAGTAAGGTTGGAGATGGAACTTTGTAAAAATTTTGATGCAATTTGCTTTAAATAAACTTCTAATACGTTTTTCTTTTTTCTTTTTTCCCTTGGGCCTCAAGCACAATGTGCTGTAAAGGTTTCAGAATACCAAAGCAAGCTACTCTCAAGGGAAGCTCTTCTGAGGTTTGCATTTTCTGTGTTCACATGGTGTATTCCTGCAAAAAAAGAGAAAGTTTAGTGCTTTTGTTTTGATTTGGCTACTTCAATGACCCTCATCCCTGCCCAGAGCTGAGATTTTGATGGCAGGAACTGGTCATTGATATGAAATTGGTCATTGATATGGGTCTGCAGACTGTTGAATTTCTCTGTGATCTTTGCAGCTGCAGGGGAGTCCTGACAACCCTTTTTTAGAGTCCCTTGAAAATGAGTATTTTTTAAAATTACGGAATTTTCTTACATTCTTTGTAGTGTTGAATTTGTGTGAGAATGTCTCTGTACATGGAATTTATTTCTGCTTAAGGAGAAGGATATTTAAAAGGAAAAGAATTATTTTTAAATAGCCTCATATCAGGACATAATAAATCAGCCTTATTTTTCTGTTTTAGGGTAATCCACTTGCAAAGTAAACAGGCTTATGTCATCCAAATACGTTGTAATGCAGGCAGAACCTGGAGCTTGAGAGAAGCTTCTCTCAGACACTGGTGTGATACAGGAGTAGCTAAGGACTGCAGGCTGGTTTCTTTGAACACAAAGGGAAATTAACAGCTACTGCTTGGTCAGGGGATTTCATTAGCACAGGGCTGTACCGTTCTCATGTCCCACGGAAATATCACAGGCATTATGCCTCTGAACTTGAGATAAATATCTACCTCCTTACCAGGAGCAGAGGGAGAGAGGGAACTGGGGTGGTTTAAATGAGATGCAAGAAATGCCAGAGGGAACCTCTCTGGGCATTGCGAAGCTGGTGGGTCTCCACTGCCTCCTGCCTGCCTGGGGGGCTGTGAGGCTCCAGCTGCACTCAGCTCAACCTCTCACACAAAATAAACCAGTATCTGCTGAAAACCAGGCTGAGCCAGGTCTGCTTTGAAAATTACATGCTGAGTTTCATCATGGAAGTGGTGTTTTAACAGTGAAAGTTGGGTGTACTGTGAACTCCACATGATATTGGAGTTCTAGAGGGAGCAAGGCATTAATAAACTGCCTTTCACTGGAGTTACCCTGGCTCATACACAGAGCCTGTGTTTGATCTGACCACTTTTGTTGACATAAATAGTAGCTGTGTCTCATTTCAATTCATTTTACATTAAGATTCATTTTACATTAAGACGTGACTTGATGGAAACTGTACATTTTTTATAAATTAATAACAATTAAGAATTGAGGAGGTTTTTTTTCTTCCTGTCGCACTCCCCTCCCCGATGTATTTCAGTTTTTCTCTTTGCATTTTCCATTTTGACTGAAGTGAGTGGATAGACTAAGTTGTGCCATGCAGTGCTGTGTCTATTCAAAACCATGCTATGTGGAAGTTGTATACTGTACCTCTTGGAAATAAAACAGATAATGTCTACTTATCTGTTTGTCTGCAGCCCTCATTTCTCCCTCCCTGTCTGCTTTCTTAGGTCCTTGGAGCTAGCTGCTACAAGCGGGCCTGTTTTAAATCTCTCTGTAATGTAGGATCTCACAGAATGCATTTTTTACAGTGGAGTCTTTAAGTGGCCATTAGGACCAAAAAATTGTCCTTTTCTTTGCACTCACCATGGGCAGGATAGGATTGGACATCTTCTTTCATCTGCTAAATTTTGTCCTCTGCTAAGAACCACTTCATCACAGCAATTCCTGTTACTTTGCTCTTCTGACTTTCCATTTTCATCTCATGTCATTCTCCCTTCCCCAGTCCTGAATTCTTTTTCTCCTTTTCTTTCATTAATTTTCCTCTAAGTGAATTTTGAATTAAAATGTCCCTTTTTATTCAATAGGTAGGTATGGTGGTGCAGTATTGGAAATGAGTGACAGCACCTGTATGCAACACATGAAATCCAAATGTCAGGTCAGCAATGTGTTGGGAGGCCAGGAAGCAAGGGAGGCATGGGGAGGCAGAAGAGGAGGAGAAGGTACTCAGGCCCAAAAGAATGCATTTTCTCTTGATAAGATTTGGACATTTTGTTTAGAGTTTGTGATTGGAAGTATTTTTGGTGGAAATTGCAGGGCTGTGTATAACTAAATTGAAGCCCCTTAAGAAAGGTCCTGGGGAAGTTTTATTTAGCTTGAATTATATAAGTCATTACATCTATGTGCATGCATATCACTGTAATTAGATAATTAGAGTTAACCTTCAAAGAACTGTAAACAAGTCCTGTTCTTCATGGATGGGAAGAACCAAGTCTTACCTGAAGAGAAGAGAAATTCATGTTGAATCATGATGGAAAGAATTATGTGTTTCAGAAAAGGTGAAATGTGGATCCTTTTTGAAGTTGCTGTGAAAAAATAAGCTTGTATCAGTGCTAGTCCTGTGTTTCATAACTATGTAAAATATGAGTTGATGTTGTACAACAAAGCAATCCCCTAAAAACCTAGAAATCAAAATAGAAAGTCCTTTGAGAAATGAAAACTGGCACCTTTTTAACATTTGTTATCTATAGCATTGCCTACAGACACTGTGCCACAGCAAAAGGAAGTATTCAGTACCATTTTTCCTGTGCAAATACCTCATGGCTTCTACTCCAAAACAACTTAGAAATTCACCTTAGTCACCTAAGGACTACATGGTGCTGCACATGAAACATTCTCCACCCCAAAAAATTGTAGTTGGCATAATTCACGCCTTTCCCAGGCGGTTAAGTTATAATGCCTCTGCTCTGCTTTGGCTGCAGGATTCCTTCCATGGTGGGAGGGTGCAGCCTGCTCCCAGTGTGAGAGCTTGTAGCTGGAATGGCAGCTGCTCTGCAAGGGCCAGCCCAGATGCTTCTTGGCTCACTTGGCAGGCTATGGGCTGCCTGGGGATGCAGGAGACACAGGCTGTGTCTAAGCCACCCCTCTAGCAGAGGGAGTTTGGGAGCATTCCCTGCCTGCCAGGCTGTGTGTGGGTCAAGGAACACTTGGAGTGGAGGCAGAGTGAGGCTGACAGCAGTCCCAGGGATGCTGGCTTCTGAGGGAGAGGGCTGGTATAGGTGGGAAAAGCACTTTTACGCAAGACAATTGCTTCCTCCTTCCTTTGGGGCTCAGGGCCTTGTGATTTTCAGAAAAGAAAGTGCTCAGGTATGCAGAGAAATTGGGTCAGCTGGTGTACTTTTGATGGCTCACCTTTGACTGAGATCTTTCATCCATGTTACTGACAGAGGCCAGTCTCTTGTCATTCTAGAAATTTTCAGGGTATCATGCTGCCAATTGCGATTTTTTCCCTGTACACATGGAGTAAGTCATCCCTGAGCTGATATAACTGCTGCCACCTTGCTCAGCAACAAAGTCATGGTGGAAATTTTAAAGGTCAGATGACTTCAGGATGATGAAATGCATGCAAATAGAAATGAGAAAATTTCTGAAGTGGGTGTTTGCCTTTTGTGTCGTCAACCTCAGTCTTCCGTGAACTGTTAATACTGGAAAATTGTAGTGCAGTAAATAATGGTGGATGTTCCATAGTTTTTATTTCCATACAGAGTTTGCTCCCAAGATTGTTTACTGGCTTGGCTTGAGCAGTCAAGTTAAGTGTACACTCTGTGAAATGCATCTAAACTTCTTAATTCTGTTACTACTGTGAACTAACCTTGTGTTGTTTTTTTTTCTCATACAGTTTTCCCTACACAAAATGGAAAGGTTGCTATAGTGACTGGAGGCACTAAAGGAATTGGTTACCAAACTGTGAAGCATTTGGCAAGACTTGGCATGCATGTGATAATAGGTAAAGTCATTATTTTCTTAATATACTTTTTCTTTCACAAAGTTTCTTTTTTTTTCTTTTAAGGTGTATTTTCTTTCCAGCATAAGTAAGGCTATGTCAGAGGAATGTTGGAGAACGTTTAGCTAGCATTTAGCAAAAATAAAGATTGATTTATGTTTTGCTTTGCAAGATCTTAAAAATAATAGTGGATGAGATTTTTTTTCTCTAGGGCTTGGAAGAGTTGTACTACCTTATATAAGAAGTAAACGATAAAAAACCTTAAATATCTGAGTATTACAAAAATATTTTAGTTCCCTGTTACAGGGATGGGTCATGCATCAGTGTTAGGGTGCACATATTCATTAAGAGGAAAACAAATTAAAGACTTGAAGGAATATTACAGAGTTTAGTAATATGATCTGTGGGGGATGATCTGTGTTATAAGGAGAGAGCCTTATAGCCCTTATAACTTCATCCACATAAAAATTGAGCATTTAGTTCTCAGTTTGTCACTGTAAGAGGCCTCTGTAGGCAAAACAAGGAAATAAATACCTGGAGATTCAGTTGTGTCAGTCTGAGATGGATAATTCACCTTCTGTAGGTGCCTGTTTCTCTCCATGGATAATAAAGAATTGATAAGGCGACTGTGTTAGAGTGAGACATTTGAAGTTAGGTGAATTTCTCTATGAACTCAAAAACCATCCTGTGTGCACTATTTCTTTCTACTGCAGACACTGTTTAGAAGACTTCCTATTTTTTAAAGCTCTCTCTAATACATATATGTATATTTATGCACTAACATGTCTACTAAATCAGAATGTAGTATAATGTATACTTACATGTTTAAAATGCTGCATTTTCTCACTTCATCTTTCTTTAACTAGATTTTTACCTAAACCACTATAACTTTTATTCCATAGAGTCACTGAAGATTGCTGTTTCATTGTACACTATCAAACTGGTGATGCCGTTTCGTTCAACTTTTATACAGAATTTTCTCTCTCTAAGGCTCTGTACACATATCAAACCCAGTCCAAACAATGGATGAGAGCATAGTAGCCATGTACTTTTAGTGTAGTGCAGTCAGTAACATTAATGGAGTTGTCCTGGAATCATACAGGTAAGTGGAACACCACTTACTCATACATATTTTAATAGATGTGTCAAACCCAAGCGTCTCCAAAACACAAGTAGATGCTGCTTTAATAAAAAACATCTAACATAATAAAAAATATCTAGCATAAATGCTAGATGTTGCTAATGTAACTAGATGTAGCTAATGATGTCAGCATTAATATTTCACTGAAATTGATTTTCATCTTTAAGTTGGACTGCAAAAATGTACTCAGTGGGAAAACAAAAAGGGTAATTTTCTTCTCTTTGCATAGGGTCATGGAAGCATAGAACATTCTTCTTTTTTTTAAGATTTATTTTGTATCACTTAAAGTTTAGTATATTACATGTAAAAAAAGCAGAGTGTGAGAGTTTCAGGAATGGGAAGGGGAGGTTTAGGTGCAGAATACCTAAACAAGTTGAATTTTTTCAACTCACAATCACTCCCTCCTGAACCTCATTCACTCAGACTCACTTTCATAAGCATGAAGATTTGTGAACTCATGTGATCCTGTGAGCATCGCCTGAGTATGGGAAAAGGTCATGCCAGCCAGGTCCTGATCCTGTCTCCGTGATTCTTCTTGATCAGAAATGACAGGCTAGTTTATGGTCAGATCCACCACAGAGGTTGTGCAGTCTCCTTCTCTGGACATATTAACAATTTGTCTGAATGCGACCTGTATTGCTTTTTCTAGGTGAAACTGCATTAGCAGAGGGATTGGACAGAGCTTCCTTCCAACCACTACCATTCTGTGATCTTTTATATTTCTCAGTAGCTCTCAGTACATTTTTCCTTTTCTGCAATATATAGGCTCTATCTACAGACTATTTTTAGGCTGGGTTAACAGGAAAAGTAATGATATGTGTATTATGCTGTAACCTGGAGATGTTATCCTCCTGATGGCAGAGTGCATGATCATCTGCTGGCCTTGACATGCACAGCACAGGAACAGTGTCCTCTAAACATGTCTTTTGTTTGTCCATAAAGGGCATTATTTTAACACTTTGCTCTTTCTTTTTGTGCTTACACACACACACACTTCTATTCACTCTACAGTTGTATCAATCTTACTATTTGCTTTAAGAACCCCTACAAATGTAAATTTAATGAAATTAATTATAGGAAGCATTTGATGAGTAAGTCTTCCAGCTGATTCATTTATTCCGAGCAAACTCTGACCTAAAAACTGAGCCCTGTGAGTCACAGCTATCTTCTTTGCCTGTGAAATTCTTCAGACCAAAGCAGCCCTGTCAGTAGAATGGATAGTCCCAGGCGCTTTTTCAGCTGCAAGATCATAACAGTCTCAAGAGCGCATTAAATGCAATGACCTTCCATCCTTGCTCATAACTGCTGGGCCCAAGTGTCCAGAGTATGTTTGAAATATCTGCTGGCACATTGGCATGCATTAGCACATTCTGCTTCAGGCCACTCAAGGCTCAAATAAGACAGCAAGTGTGCTCAAGCTTTCTCCTCTAGAAATGTTTTCACCTTATGTTTGTATATAGACATGAACTTCTGTGAAAAGGATGTTAAGTGAATTTGGGCTTGCAAGAGAGACTCACATGTAGCTTGCAGTCAATCATGCTCAATCACTGAATGCTTGTTTCCCATTATAGGAACTGTAGCAATAAAGGATGCTATCCCTGCAGCAGGCAAATGAGTCAAGCCTGAATGTCTGATGTGAAAAATGATTCACCATTTGTGATGGATGTGGTTTTGATTCAGTTTGACATTCTAGAGGAGTAAATATTTGAAACAACCTACTTTTAAATCCAATCTACCAATGGAATGAGGAAAGCAAATAAGTAGAAAGCATGTTACCTTGTGGAACGTGGGTAGGCACTGTATGAAAAGGCAGTACGTTCAGTCAGAGCCTTTACAAGTGGTTTCATAGTTCTTTTAAACCTTCTTCCTTTCCAGCCCCAGCACTGGTACACAAGACTCCATTCCCCCACCAATGGTTTTCCTCTGCAGGTGCTGCTCACCCTGCCCTCAGCCTCTCCCTGGGAAAGGGGTTTTGACAAATGCTGAAATGATGAAAGTACTTTTCTGTGTGTTTGTTGGATAGATTTCACTGAGGTTTTCTGCCAGGCTGCTTTTCCTGGTAGCCTTACTCACAGTCAGCAGGGCTTTTGCTTTAGGAAAGTCTCATGGCAGACAGAAAACCCCTGGTAGGGAAGACTGATGGCTGTGACGAACCTTTGGGATCAAGCCACACGGAGAGTTCCTGCTGCCTCCTCTGTGAATTACTAGTTGATAAATAAACTTGCAATTTCATTTTCAGAGGTAGAAGGCAAATGACACACTGTATTCATCAGTGACTGATACTGAGGTAGTGTTTTGTGTGCACTTACAAATAAATATGCTCTTCACAATGAGGACATTGGAAATCAGGATATCCCGAACATTTCTGTGACCTCCCCCAGCCCAGGGCATAAAACCCAGTAGTTTCAGCTCTGGTTCAAGGTGCTTGCCACAGTTTTGTGGGTCTCAATTTAGACTGATAAAAAAAGCATAAACTATTCATATTTCTTCCATCCTTGTTCACACCTGTTTAATTTTATGAGGATTCTGTGTGCACATGTAAAATTGTTGGCTCAAAAAAGGAGAGTCTAAATTTTATTCTTAATTTTTTTTCCCTCAGTACGTTAATAAAAGAAGGCTGAGATAATGTGATAATATCTAATATAGAAGTTTTGATAATTCCATCTGAAAATTGTGAATGAAAATCAAAAAGTTTGCACCTTTACAATGTTACACATATGCTGCTTGTTATAAAACACCAGGTTCAGAACAGTGCAATCAATCTTTAGTGTCTGAGTATATCAGTGTCAAAGATTTCTAAGACATGCTCACACTTTGAAGGAAGAAGTTTCATTATATTTATATCTGTGTATATATATTCAGGTAACTTATTTGAGCTCTGCAATTTTGGCTTGAGCCATGCAATTTTGGTGTATATAAATGTACTTCCGTCACCAGATTCGGCATTTCTGTGTGACCCTGGTAAGCCCTGCAGGAGATCAAGCAAGAGATATTTCTGTCATTTCTTTGATTCCCATTAGTTTTCAATTTTCAAGCTGGATTCTCTGCATCACAAATCAGACAATTCTTATATTGTATAATACTACAAAGTGACTTTAGAAGGATAATGAAATCCTAAGAAGATGGTGCAATTATTAATTTTCAAAGACAGCTTGATTTAATTTCAATTACTGAAAATTTCTATGGGTTACTTTAATAGTCTTTTTTAAATGTACATAGATCTATGAGATGCTTGGGTTGTTGTTTTTTTTTTTTCCTTGAAAAGTATTTATCTTCCTAATTTCAGCCAGGTTTTTTAGGCCTGAATGAGTTCCAGAGCTAGTCAGGAAGTGTCAAAATGTTACCAACCTATAAAAAGTGGGTGATGATTTCTTTTTTTCTGTATAAGCATAATGGAAATGCATGTGGATTGCTTTATAATTGTAATTCAGTTCAGGTTCTATCATATCTGTGCACTGTAATCAGGGTTATGAAAAACTCTGTTTACAGTACTGTTACTTGTGCATCATACATGTGCACACAGCCACACACAGTCTTCCAAATATATATGAATTTTGTCACTTTAGTCCCTAATTTCTGTTGGAAGACTGTCACCCCTGTGCTTGTTTTAACATGTGGTGCTTTCAACAAATAATTTTGTAGGAGGAGCACATAATGAAGTGACAAGTCTATTGAATTGTATCAAACTATTCAAGGTGATAAAGACCAGGGATGTGTGAAGAATTGCAGGAAGACCATAAGAAGCTGAGTGTTAAAAGGCATGTGCAGCTCAGTGTAGATCAATATGGAGTGATGGACATGGGGAAACAACACCAGAAAAAGACTTTATGGATTCTGTGTTGACCATCATCACTTTGGAAGCAGATCTCAGGGTCAAAAGAAATCATTCTGTGAAACTCAGCAGTGCTTGATAGGGTGAAAATCAAAACAAATATTAGAAATTGTTAGAAAATGAACAAATTAAACAGACAACTTGAATTGATTCAGCTGTATGAATCCTTTGTGGGCCAGAACCTTAAGTGCTATGTTGTGTTCTGGTCTGCCTATTGCAAAATAGTTTTAAAGGGTTTAGAGGAGAACAAGTTTTATCAGGGGGATGTAAAGGCATCCTTTTGAGGACCAGCCAAATGGACTTGGAGTCTTCAATCTGTTCACTGTCTTTGAAACATATAAAATGAGAAGCTAAAAAGATAGAGAGCTTAAAATAGTATGGAGATAGTTACAAACTTAGTATAAATACAGTACTGTACATCAAAAAGAAATGAAAACAGTCTAAAACAGGCCACTGTGATTAAAACCAAAATCCATCAGAAGCATAAAAAGTATTTCTGGACCCCAAATCATCCTTAGTAAAGGAGAAGTGTAAGGTGAACAAATACAGGGGCTGGGCAGTTTTTGGAAGAACATAGGCCAGTAACTGTGTTTTTTTATATTGAAAAGTAAGTCAGACATTTAAAAAGATGTAGAGTTAACTATGTGTTAATGAATTTTGGAAGAGTTAGTGTATTTTTTCTAGGTGTTTGTTTTATTTATTCATTGAAATATTCAACAACTGTGTGAATTAATTTAATCCTGATTTGCAAAAGCTTTTGTTAAGATTCATGCCAAAAGTTTTAAAGTGTCTGGCCTCTCTTGAGATAAGAGAAAGATATCTTGTAGGTTAATAATAGATTAGGAGGCAGAAAACAATATGGAGAAATTATCAGTTTCAAGTTGTAGCAAAGGTACTTGTGGTCCCATAGACAGTTGTTCAGTACATTTATAAAAGATAGATACAGAATATAGGGTAAAGAGTGAGATGATGCATTTTTTAAGATAGGTTTAGGATATTCAAAATTATTTGACTATTGATAATTAAAGGATTTGAGTTCGTGACATGAAAGGAGAGGCTGAGAGAGCTGTATTGAGTCTGAAGAGGAGAGAAGGACCAGAGGGATCTTTTCCAGTGCCTAATGGGAAAAAAAATCTTCTTTATTTTTTCCTTTTTTTTTTTTTTTTTACATTGTGGATGGTCAAACACTGGCAACAGGCTGATGAGAGAGGTTGAGGAGTCTCCATCCCTGAAAATACCTGAGATCTGACTGGACGTGGTCCTGGGCCACTAGCTGTAGCTGAGGGTGAGACTGGGTGGCGTCCAGAGATGCCTTGTGAAATTTTAAGTATTATGAAGAATAGGAAATAATATCCCAATAGTGAATGACTATGTTATGAAGGGGTGAATAAATACAGAGTGTTAGTAAATGCAAATACAGAATATGAGAAAAAACAGCCACACCTATGTATTTACAAGAATAGGACCTAAATTAACTGCTACTCAAAGAGTTAAATAAATATTGTGATTTACTGTTGAAAGCTCTATGTACAACATCATCGATATTTCATGCCAGTCATAAAGGCAAATAAAATTATATTACTTAGGAGGAAAGAAGATGAAAACAGGACAGAAAGCGTCCCTCTTCCTTTATAGAAACCATTGGTTCATCCTGTTGTGCATAACCAAAGGAGTCTGGTTAAACTGGAAAAAACTAAAGAGTGATGGTTAGGAGTGCAGGATGGCTTTGTACAAGGTGGGGCACAGAACAAAGTGCTGCTGCTTCCAAACAGATGACTGAGGTGTGGTATCATACAGTTATGAATGGTGTAGGAAGTGAACGAGAAGTGGTCATTCCCTGTCTTATTGTACACAAAGTTGAGAATATCCAACAAAATAAAAAAATACAACAACAAACAAACTACTGAAGTACAACCTTTTGAATGTAATTAAGTGTGTCATTAAATCACGGATCCTGCTGTCCCAGAACTCTTTGGTGGCCAAGCACTTGAATGAACTGAAATTGCAATTAGGTGAAGCAGTGCAGGCCACGTTCTTTAGGAGTCTGTGTGTGACCTTTTATTCAGGAAATCTCTGAAACTTCTTGCTTCTGGGAGGGTGTATTGGAAAAAATCACTCCCAGGCTTATTGCTGTCATCTCTTTTCCTTAAGCATCTGCTACAGGTTTGATGGAATTATTGGAAAGAGAGCACTTGTCTAGATGTATCTTAGGTTTGAAAAACAGGGTCATTCTTAACCTCTTGCTGGAACAGATGGGTAGCTGAAACCTAAGGCAATAATGATGACTTTTTTCCTTCTTTGCAAATCAACATTCTCCCACTTGCTTATTTTTATTTTTTTTTTCAAAGGAACACTTACAACGTTTTTACCTTTCATGCAAAAAAAGGCATATATTTAGTTGTGACTGCTGTATGAAAAATGACATAAGCTGGATGACACAAGATGTGTGCTGTCTCTAGACACAAGGAAGTTTGTACCATGTTCAAAATTTATTTTTTATAGCTGATCACATCCTTATACCTAGCTTTATTGAAATCCATGCCTTAAATGTTTTATGGATGAGATCCAAGGTCTGTATTCCTTTTACCTAAGATTTTATAAATTCCTTTAAAAGAAACCTTATAAATTCCTTAAAAAAACCTGCTCATATTTTATTGAGTTCAAATTTCTCATCCTTGGAGATTTTGGAGGCAATCATTCCTCTCTTTTAGGCATGTTTTATTTGTTGTGCACACTCATAAAAGCATAATCTTCCTAACACCAGTTGATAGGATTTTGCTTTTCTCTTGAGGCACTGGGTGCCCTCACAAGCCCTGTCTTCAGGCTTGTGCTTCAAAGAAATCAGATCCCCTTCGATCATAATGAGTGAGGATTATGCTGCTCTGAGGAGGCATCTTGATTCAAATTTCCACTTGGAAACTTTCATATTCTGTTGCACAAAGACATCTGTCTAACCATCATCCTTTGCAATTCCTTAACCAGGTGGTATACACTTATGCAGGGTTGATTGTGGTAACACCAAGCTTTTCCTGGTAATGCACATATACGTAAGAGCTTATGTGCACCACTTCTGAGCCACTTGGGTTGCTTGAAGGCAGTGGTGGGGCGAGGGAAGGCCCATGGGCATGCTGCATGCCCTGGAAAGTTATCCGTTGTTTCAGGGATTAACAGATCCGTAATCATGGCTCCATAAGTCAAGAGACGAGCGTTTATCTCAGGCACTGGTGAACGAGGGGGTCACATGAACGAGGGGGTCACACTTGCCAGCAGCTGATGTGCCAGCGTGGCTGCCCTGCTGTGAGCAGCTCTCACACCTGCCCTCCCTCCTGGGCTTCCGTGCACTGGGTTTATTGCAGGCTTTGTGCTCAGGGGGGCTCTCAGGCTCCAAGCTGGAGGGGTCAGGTCTTTCTCTGGACACCACATGCTGGTTGCCTTGAATCTTCTCAGTGCTCATCTCCCAAAGTTTTTTTTGTCTTCATTTTGTGCTATCTTACTGAAAGTGAGGAAATTTTTCCCTTGATAAACTTAGGTAAGCAAGAGCTTTTTGGATTTGTGGGTTTATTCTCTCCAGACAACTTTAAGCTTTACAGGCTCTATTGTTGATCACAGACTATTTTAAATTTCTTTATAATGCCCTGAAGTACAATTCCTTGAAACATCAAGATTGCAAATACTTAGTTTTGCAAGACACCATTTGGAAAACCTCTTGCTTTCTTTATCAGGATCAGTCTTATACATAAATTCAGTGTGTGAGTGGCAATTACTTGTTTGAAGAGATAGTCACATTCAAAGAAATTAAAAATACTGTATAAAAAATACATATAGATAGAACCCCTAGGCATAGAATCCCTTAACTACATAATGTGATATAATGTGGTTTTGGCCCATACTGGGTTTCTACAGGCCGTGCTCTTTTCAGCCTTGTTCAGACCGAGCAATCTCTGTGATAATTCTGTTGAAATCCCTGAAATAACTTTCAGAAGATCTGCTTAAGTGACTAAGATGACAGAGCCTGACATTTAGAATAAGATCCAAAGCCTATTGGTGCTGATAAGAATTTTAATATTTACTTCTCTGATGGCTTTATATCAAATTGCTTTGACTTGTGGTGTTTGTGTAAGTGAATGTGGAGGAGATAAGTAATTTCCTTTGACTAAAAGTTGTATTTAAATGTTTTCCTTTTTTTTCAGTATTTTATTAAGAATTATATTTTTTATGCCATTGAAATGATATCTGATTTTATACAAGTGCATCTGTTTAGAATGAATTTGTTTTTATATTATTAGGGTTTTTTTTCAGAATTGATTTTAGTCAGCGTTGTTATTGGATAAGTCTCACCCAAATTTTTCACTATTCTGTGTGGACTAAGTGGAAAAAACCCATCAGGTAGGGCACTGAACAGCTTGCATAAACAGTTCTTGAGACAGCTATATCTATTTTGAGTTCCCAGTAGACACTTTAAATTAGCATGAATAGCAAGATTATTATGGTTTTGGGTACTTTGATGATCTAAGCTCCCAAGACAATGAATCCCTCTTTCTCAAAGCTTTTTTTAAGATTCCCTCACTGCATAAAATACATGATCTCTCTTCCGTTTCTTACCCTTCACTTCAAACCACTTGAATTCAGAGTAGGCAGATCTTATGCTAAGGATGCTATAACACTTCAAATGGATAGATTCTGGTATATGGAACATATGGAAATTATGGTGAATCATACAAAAAATGTCCAGCCAGAGGATTATTTTGTGTATCAAAAATTTTTTTAAAGAATCATGACAAATATGATATTGAGGAATTAAACCAGCTGAAAGCAGTAAGAAATTTGACCTCTTCTAGAAAACCATTCTCCTCCTGAGTTTAGGGTGCTGTACACCTGTTCAGTGCACTTGAAGGTTGTGCCCTTTAGTGACCCAACTTCATCAAGGAGATGCAGATTAGTTTTGATTTTCCCAACTCAAAGCTGACTGTGTTAGCTTGGTGACTTAAAAAGCTTTTTTTTAAAAAAAAATTTGAATAATTAATATAGCACTTAAAAGGATCTTTTTGATGCCTACCACTCACTTTGCTTAGAAGATCCCAGAAGGATGTACTAGAAGGGAAGCAGTGCAAAAGTGCAATGTCCCTTTCCTCTCCCACCCACCCTTGGCAAGGGGCTGCTGATCTCCTTAACCTAACTCAGAAGCCTGGATTAGCCTCTCATTTTCATGGTATCTTCTGATCCAAGTGTCTTTGAACTTTTTGTAAAGATTTTGGTCATTTGTTCAGTGTCTTCTTTCTTACAGAATTTTCTTTGAAAGAAAAATTTCAAAAATCTCTATTTCTGTGGCAGTTTTCACTGAGGCTATTTCAATTTTGCAATACTCCCGCCTTCAGCATCTGATTTTCAAACTCTGTTGAATCAGGCTGGAAACAGACATCTGAAGTGACTGCTTAGCAAAATAATTATATTTTTTTCCCAGTGGTCTAGAGTGAAAAATATGCAAATATGAATAAAATGAACTCATTTGGAAGGCACTGAGCTTTAATGAATAACCATTTATATAACAGCAAAATAAAGCAAATTAAAATTTGTTGTGAACACAAGCTCTTTTAAAAGAACAAATTAAGTGAACATACTGAGAGTTAAATCAAGACACTGGAGGCTTTAATAAGCATGATCTCTGCATGAGAGGTGCTGAATAAAAGAGGAATCAAATAAGATCTTCACAGAATTGGGACAAAAGTATTTTTATTTCTAGCATAACACTATCCAGCCTAATAACAACACATTGAGTTTGAAATCCTACCCTAGTATATTACTTGAGGTGAAACAGTGAGGAAAATTGATCTGCTGCCCATAAACCCTGTGCACAAATTCCCCCAGAAATGGCAGTTTCACTGCAGGGTTTGTTTGTTGATGCTTCTTCTATATCTGGGAATTAGCATCAAACTGAATGCTTTTCTTCTCTACAAGGCTGGATGGTTTTAAAGGGGGAAAAACAGCAAGAAGAAAATACTGCAAGTATCTGCTTTGTTGTTTTGGGATTTCCTTCCTTCCTTCCTTCCTTCCTTCCTTCCTTCCTTCCTTCCTTCCTTCCTTCCTTCCTTCCTTCCTTCCTTCCTTCCTTCCTTCCTTCCTTCCTTCCTTCCTTCCTTCCTTCCTTCCTTCCTTCACCCTCCTTCCTTCCTTCCTTCCTTCCTTCCTTCCTTCCTTCCTTCCTTCCTTCCTTCCTTCCTTCCTTCCTTCCTTCCTTCCTTCCTTCCTTCCTTCCTTCTTCCTTCCTTCCTTCCTTCCTTCCTTCCTTCCTTCCTTCCTTCCTTCCTTCCTTCCTTCCTTCCTTCCTTCCTTCCTTCCTTCCTTCCTTCCTTCCTTCCTTCCTTCCTTCCTTCCTTCCTTCCTTCCTTCCTTCCTTCCTTCCTTCCTTCCTTCCTTCCTTCCTTCCTTCCTTCCTTCCTTCCTTCCTTCCTTTCCTTCCTTCCTTCCTTCCTTCCTTCCTTCCTTCCCTTCCTTCCTTCCTTCCTTCCTTCCTTCCTTCCTTCCTTCCTTCCTTCCTTCCTTCCTTCCTTCCTTCCTTCCTTCCTTCCTTCCTTCCTTCCTTCCTTCCTTCCTTCCTTCCTTCCTTCCGTCTTCCTTCCTTCCTTCCTTCCTTCCTTCCTTCCTTCCTTCCTTCCTTCCTTCCTTCCTTCCTTCCTTCCTTCCTTCCTTCCTTCCTTCCTTCCTTCCTTCCTTCCTTCCTTCCTTCCTTCCTTCCTTCCTTCCTTCCTTCCTTCCTTCCTTCCTTCCTTCCCTCCTTCCTTCCTTCCTTCCCTCCCTCCTTCCCTCCCTCCTTCCTTCCCTCCCTCCTTCCTTCCCTCCCTCCCGCCTGCCTGCCTCCCTGTCTGCCTTCCCTCCCTTCCCTCTCTTCCCTCTCTTCCCTCTCTTCCCTCTCTTCCCTCTCTTCCCTCTCTTCCCCTTCCCTCCTTGTTAATGGAATTTAGAGATAACAGTTGTACAGCTGTATGACTCTAGATTTTATGTATTATCTCCATTATCTGGAATGTTAAATATATTTATTTTTTGACTAAATTTATTTATTTATTTTATTTATTTATTTTATTTTCCTCCAACTGTGGAATTCTTCATTTTGGAAAAAGAGCAAGGGGAAGTCTGTTTTAACCTATAGGGAAGTTTTTGTGGAATCTGGATGTGATACAATTCACTTTACCCACAGACTCAAATCTCAAGTCTGCTGGTCCAGTTTTATATGGACTATTCTATTTTCTTATTTTATATGAATAAATGAGATAAACTGGCAGAAGTTGTGTGCATTGCAGTGCATTTGTGCGGCCCTCATTGAAGGCCTCTGCTGCCTGACAGGAAGCACACTTTTCTACCTGAAACTTCTGGCTTTACACTGGGGTTGGCACTTCATAGTGGCACTCCTTAAATTGATTGCATTGATAATTTTTCATTTCCTGTCCTTTAACAGCTGGAAACAGTGAAAATGATGGCCAAGAAGCGGTGAGGAAAATAAAAGAAGAAACTTTGACTGGAAAAGGTACCATATTATTTTCTTTTTTCTGTCATCTCCTTTTATATGATGTCCCCTTGTTTATTGCTAAATTTTTTATTAGAATTTGGGGCACTGGAACAGGTTGCCTAGAGCAGTTGTAGATGTCTCCTTCCTGGAAGTGTTCAAGGCCAGACTGGATGGAGCTCTAAACAAATTGGTCCAGTGGAAGGTGTCCCTGCCCATGGCAGGAGGTTTGGAACCAGGTGCTTTTTAAGGTCTCTTTTCACCCCAATGATTCTGTGACTCTATGAACTAAATTCCTGAAATAAATCTGACTCAAGGGTAAAATGCATAGGATTTTTTAAAAAACTGTTTTCAGCCTTCTTTAACTTCACTGTTTGTCACTAAAAAAGGGTTGCCTGCAAGTTACAGTCTGCCTGTGGATGTGTATGTGGATGATATAATAGATGGGAAAAAATTCAAATACCAGTAACTTTTGTTAAGGGGAGGATGACAGCAGGTAGGAGTGTCTGCTTTGTTTCTTTGCTGGTTTTTGGAGCTAATAGGTTTTTAAAAGATCAAGGCTGGTTGACTGGGTTATTTGACATGTTAAGAGCTTAGAATACTTCGCAAAGTAAAACAAATAAATGGACCTTTTATATCATGCCTATATTTGCACTTTTTTGTGGTTCTCTGTTCTTTATCTGATGATCTATCATGTTTGTAGAGGTATAAGGTTAGCATAGCTTGATAACTAAGAGAAAAGGCATGTTCCACTCTATCTGCTCTGTGATTGTAATTTGCAGTTTATGGTGGAGGTTAGTGCAGCTCATATTTTTGTCATTGGGTGTAGTTCCTAATGGTGCATGATGATTCATTCCTGCCACTTTGATGTATCATTTCCTGGCAAAATCATAGGGCAGTGTTGCTAGTTCAACATATTTAGGATCTTCATGGCTTCTTCTGAGATCTGATTCTGTTTTTGTGCCTCTAATAATTACTGTTATGATGATAAAAATACATGTTAATTATTGTGTTAAAAAACCTTTCATTAGTATTTATCTTTTGACTTAAATAAATGTGCATCCATTATAGCCTCAGGACACATGTTTGCTAGTTAAAAGCATCATAAATTAAGGCATAGTTAGAAGGATCATGAAAGGAAAAAGGTAATTATTACATCATTAAAATATTTTGCTGGAGTTTCTGTACAGAGACCAAAACCAGTTGGAATTAATTATGTCACGTGACTTGCATGAAGCTGAATAAACCAGGGCCCATCTTATTTTCTCCCTTCTGCTTGATCACAGGCTTTTCTAGCACTCCAGCATTTCTAGATTTTTCTAAGTAAAGTAAGTTATAGCCGTCAGTTATAAACTGTTAAGATACAGATGTCAGTTTCAGGAAGCTGAAAGTGTATTTAAACTTGGCTGAAGTTGTTCCTCATTGTAATTATTTTGACTGAGGCTTAAATAATCTCAGGCCCTGATAGATTTGCCTTAAAAATAATTTGGAAGAGTTTTGTCTTTTCGGAATTTTTCACTGATTGAGAGAAATTTGTATTTACAAGTGCAACATCCTGTACAGAAGACTTGTGCAGAACTGAATGCCACCTCTGTGTTACTGTGTATCAATGAATTTGCACTTTGTTTTTAATAGGATGTGTGTGTAGATACTGTGACCAAGACAGGGCTGTGCAAGAGCATCACCTTTTCAAAAGCTACAGTTCAAGATCTGTTTAATCACTGCTTAAAACCATTATTGGTTGTCTTGGTCCTTTTCCCCTACTTTTTCTTTGAGCATTTTTCATGGCCCCATACGAAAACACTGCTTTCCAGAAACTGCTCTCATCAGGAACATCAGACTCTTGAAGGAGAACTACTCAAAATATTATTGTTGGGCAGCCAGTGTGGCAAGGATTGGGACAATATAGCTATTATGGACAAACAACATGAGTGGATGCCATTAGTTTGTTATCCAGATCTCACATCTCTTAGAACAAAGAGAATCTTCTTGCTTTTTATCAGGTTAGACAGCAAAAGGGAGCAAAAGACCTTGTCCTCTCCTTGTTGCCTGGCTGAGCCCTACATAGCACAAACATCCCCAGAGACAGCTCTGGGAAAATGCCAGGTTTATTGAATGCAAGTAATTACAATGTTTTTAAGGCACTGTCATCCTTCTCTGTCATGGCCCACTGTCTGTCTGGGGCTTTGTCTGGTATCTAAGGGTAAGTAGTCTTACTTGACATAATCTGTACTTCTGGGACAAGTGAGATTCAAAGCATTCACATAAGTAGTTCCTGTGAAGCAGCTGATGAGCAATAATGTGCTAACAGTTGCAGAGGAGGATAAAGGACAGTAATAAAAAGGCTATGCATGCAGGTGATGGGATTTTTTTTTTTTGTAAAAGCATGGCAAGATATGAAAAAAGGATGGACAGAACTTCTGAATACAGGAAGGCAGGAAGCCTGGTTTCCCATGCTGGAGGCATGGAAAGCAGAGCCAATGCCAAAAGAGAGTAGAGTACTGGAGAGGAAAGCAGTTGCAGCCATTCCCCTACAAATCAGAGATGCTAAAGGACTCGGAAAATCTAAGTAATGTTAATGTAGCACTTCACCTCTTCCTTCCACCAGTCCTCTCCCCTGGTGCTGCATCAGAAACCTTCTGAATACTGAATCCCTGCTGATTCCAGACTGTTTAAGTTTCCTTCTTGGTTTTGGGCCTCTGTTCTGGGTAACCTAGTGCAAAGTGTAAGGAGGGAGGACTTACACGGGAGTGGAAGTAAATATGCTACAAATCCTCGGGGCATGATAGACCCAGTTAGCTTAACCATCAGAACCTCCTCCATGATAAAGAAATCACAGCCCTCAGATATCCAGAACAGGCCAGAGGTAGTGCTGCATTGTCATTAAAATTTTCACATGGGCACTATTTCCAAAAGACCAAGGGCAACACATTGCTACACCCTGAATCATAAAGCTGGGAGAAGCCAAGATGATGTGGACGTTTATCTTGTTTCCATTTGTTAAATTGGGAACTTGTGTTGTTAATAGTAGCAATTATATGGCTGGGAAAATCCTTGATGGCTCGGGATTGCCTCAGAGACATTCTGATTGGATAAGCCTGTGTAATTTGCACATAGGGTGTGTCTGTGTTAGTGTGTGCCTTAGATCAGTTGGGTGCTTTTCAGGCAGCCCTTAGCTCTTGGCTGCTTGCTGAGCACAGGTTCCTATCAGGAAGGGCACTGCAGGCCCTGGCCTGGATTCCCTTTGGACAGAACTAGCCTGGGAGGTGAGTTGCAGCAGTAACAGATCATTACTGCATGGGGGCAAACCCAAGAGTTTATCTGAACTAAGCCTTCCACAGACCTGCAGCAAGTGCCTATGTCAGGTGCCCAGCTCAAAATGAGTTTCAGAAATGGACTTCTATTGATCCTAACTGCTTGCTGATGCAGCCATAGCCATAGTTACCAGTCGTGAATAAACTCCTTTGAGTTGTAGAAATGGGAGGTTTCTGTAATAAACTCAACTTTCAGTGATGCTGGAAAAGAATCTCTCTGTTTACATAATAAAGTTATATCTCCTGACTCAGTTACCCTCAGCTTATGTCTCTGCAAATAAAAGCTGGCTCTAGCCTGATGATTGCAAACATACAAATGTTTAAAACTCATATATAAACATGAATGAAAGCTTCATTCATTCCAGCAAAGGTTCATGAATGCCAATGGAATCAGCAATTAGCAAAACTTTATGCATAAATATCACATAGTGCAGTACCAAGGGAAGGCTCTCACAACTGGAGTGTAGGAGCTGGAGCTGCAACTAGAGTCAAAGGAGAAAAAAATTAACATTTAGTGAGAAAAGAGGGTGTAAAAGTCATATTAAGTGTAGACCTCTTCAAAAGGAGAAGCCTGCGTTTAATCTCACCCAACATTTTTGCGGCAATTCAAATAAAACCACAATTATAAAACTACGAGCTAAATTCACAGTGTTCATGATACTTCCATTTGAAGTCAGGTGAGAAAGGAAGAAGAGACTTTCTCCCTCAGAGTCAGAAGAATGCAGAGGTTAGCACAGTGGCAACCAAATTGTGTCATTTACAGTCTGGCCCACATCAAGACAGCGTGGGCCAAATAGTAGGATGAATTGTCTTAAAAACAATTCATGTGCATTTAACAAGCCTGGCTTTTTCCCAGAGCTTTCTCTAGAGATGTTTATGCTACATGTGGCTCAGCCAGGGAATAAGGAGATGACAAGGTCTCTTGTTCCCTTTTGTAGTATAACTTTCTAAAAAATAAGGATTTTTTTCCTTTTTATTAGAGATCTGAGATTGAAGAATTGACGTGAAAGAAGAAGGGCTAATATAGCCAATACACACCATGTATAATTACAGAATAACTTGTGGGTGGTTTCTCCACCAACATTTGCTGTATGTCAGGCACCATTTTTAACAGAGCAGTCCAGCTTTTTCTGCTCTGTACCAGACAGTTTGTTGTTAGTTTTCCCTGCAGGCTAGGGGAAGTCATCTGCTGAGTTCCCAAATTCATAAACTTTAAACTTGGTGGTGGTATTCCCAGCATGTTAGTGGGAATTGTCTTCAGCAAAGAGTTAATTTCAGCAAGGACTGATGCCTTGTTAACATGTGAAAAAATGTCTGCCAGGAGTTTTTCTTTTGCATGGCATGTCAAAGATGTCATTATGGAAGTGGTCATCCAACCAGCCAAAAATAGTGGAAAATATTTATATTTGAGACATATCTTCTACAAAGTATGCATAAGCATGCATGAGTTTATGCTTGTTTGTGACGCTTTTTCTTTTGTGGTGTAGTTTTGAGTTGTAAAAGCATAACATCCTGGGCTTGTGGCTAGACTTAATGTGGCTACTTTGTCTTTTCTACCACATCCTGCTATTGGAATATCCTTTCTCTACCACTGCTGATGCTGAAAGACCTGTAGGATTGGTTAAAAGAGCTTCCTGACAATAACAGTGCAGTTTCCATCTGTGTGGTTTCTTTTCTCATGCTGGTGCATTATCTCCAGTTCTTGGCTTTGGCAGGTCAATGGCTGCCCTCAGTTAGAGTTGTACAGCTGAACTCCAGGCTTATGAAGACATCTTGAAAGCCAAAAATGGTGGAATGAATGAGTGTAAAGAAGTCTCAGTCTCACAGTATGCCACTTTGAAGGACTCTTTGTGGAACAGCAGAGTTTTTCTGCTTTGTCGCTTGATGACAGGCATAAGAACCTTGCCTAAACATTAAGATTTCTTTTCCTTCCATAGCCTCATCTGAGGTTTTATCAGGTATATTCAAGCCATCAGAAAATATTTGAATTTTGAAAAAATATTGGATGTGTTAAACTTAATCTAAGTTTGTGACTGGATCCTCCCCATGCACAAGGGATGGAAGTCTCCTTTCTGGAGACCAAGAAAGTGATGTATGGGCTGATACTTTTTTCTCTGTGGTCACAGCACTTACGTCCCTTACCCAGTAAAGCTGGTGACTTTTTGCTACATATTAAGCAGGGAAGATTTTAATCCACAGAAAAGTGTCTCCAGAGCCCTCTGATAAAATTGCTTATGTGAAAAGCTTTCAAATCAATTATCCTGCTTTTGTGTTTTGTTTTACATAATTCTTTGATGCAAAATCATGGTTAAATTTGTTAAGCCTGTTTGCTCCATGTCTTTTCTTGTTCTTGTTTTGACTTCCAGTGTAACATGATACAAGATTTCTCCTCTCAGTTCTTACAGATATTTAGAACAGTAGAGAACCCCCTATTTTTTGGGTTTCTTAAAACACTTTGGAAATTGAGTGGTCATGTTAACAGTGTGGCAAATCAGAAATTAAGAGCGATATGAATATGGTTCACATAGTTGAAGACGAGTTGCTTATCTAGATACTGAGATGGAGATAAAGCCTTTCAAATGTGAAATGTATTCATAATGCAGGCACAATCTCTGCCTGTTGGGTTCCTGAATTCCCATTTCCATTGGAAATGTGAAACACATTTCATTAACAGGCTCTGCCACTAGGAAACATGATTTTCTCTTATTTAAATCATCTCTAATTGAAACTTAGAGACAAAGAAGTGCACAGGTGTAGCTGTAGGCAGAAAAACAAAGTCCCGTCAGATGTCTTGAAATGATTTTCTGGCTGTAAATCACCAGAGCTTTGTGTGACTAATGGCACCAAAGCTCTGAGGTTAGGATTTTGCTGATTGTGCTGCCCTACTGAAGGCAATCTGGAGAAAGGCAGTTTCAAATTAAAATTGCCTCTTCAAGGCTGGAAAAAGCTCCTAATTCAGACTTTTACAGGATTTTGATCCTCTTGTATGCACTTGTAGAGTCATGATGTTGTGCAGTGACTGAATAAAGGTGCTCCTGGGTTTGTCACTTCCTTTAATATGCCATTATTTTTTCCCATCTCAAGCAGTAGTTGCAGGTAGGTTGTGTGAGCTATTTCCAGACCTTGACTGTTTTCAAGAAAATTGCCAGCATATACTGAAAGACAAAGCCAAGGAAAAAGCAATTTGTTTTTTCTCTGGAATGCTTTCATATTTCTCTTCCAAGAACTACATTATATAGACCTATCTTCTGTGGGTTACATGTAGGGCTTTAGAAGTTAATTTCCTTATAACAAGTAGAATATTTTATGTGGAAATGACATTGGCTTCTGTACTGGGGATCCAGCTGCCAAGAGCATGGAGAGCTCATGGGCTGAAGTAAACTTGGAATTAGCAGAACCTGTATGCTGTGTGAGCAACCTCCCAGGTATGAACTGCACATCAAACAAGAGATGCTGGTCAACCTGAGTGTGCTGGTCTTTTCTTGTCAGCTCCATCCTTACAGTATGGTAAAGCTCCAGAGGAAGTACAGCTAGAGAGGAGCCTCTGCACCTCTGAAGGACCAATGCCAGTGTGCCCATGCTTAATTTGTGCTTCAAGGACTATGTTTCAATGGAAAAGAACTGAAACTCTGAATAGATGTCCCAGTTCTTAAATGAGTTTTGAGCCAGGCTCTCCCCAGCAGTGCCCAGTGACCGGGCCAGAGGCAACAGGCACAACCTGAAATGCAAGAAATTCCATTAAAAATAGAGGGGGTTTTATTTATTTATTTATTTATTTATGTGTTTATTTGCTTTAGCATAAGAGCTTTTGGATATCAGCACAGGTTGCCTAGAGAGTTTGTAGATTCTCCATCTTGAGAGATGTTCAAAAACCAACTGAATACAGTCCTGGACAACCACCTCCAGGTGGCCCAGTATGAGCAGAGACAATCTCCTTCCAGCCTCAGCCATCCTGTATCTTTGTAAGTCTAGCAAATTTCAGGTGCCAAACCCACATGAAACCCTGTCTGCTTTGTGTGTCCAGACCTGAATACAGGTACTGTAGCATACACAGCTTCCAGGACTTCAGGTCCTTCCAGAAACTGTATCAGTGTTCACACAGTGCCAAAATTAAGACTCTTATGTTCATGTAGTGATAGGAATAGCAATAATTTGACCTCAATGCAGTCTTGGGAAGCAAGTATTTGAAAAGACCTTCATAGCACTGTAAAAAATCACATCTGTGCAAGTAAAAAAAAAAAACATTCTGTGGAAACAAAGGGAAGAAGTGTAGGAATGCTGATGTTTAGAGTAAGAATGACTCTGAAGCAGCTTCCGTTCTTGTTTCTTTTGGTGTTTTGGATTTTGGTTTATTTTACTGTTGTTGCCATTTCTGGTTTTGTTGCTGTTGTTTGAGTCTTTTTTTGTTTGGGTGGTTTTTGTGTGTTTTGTTTGGTTGGTTTCTGTTCTGTTCTTGTTTTTCATTTGTTGGGATTTTTTGTTTATTTTTTTTTTGTGCAGGGCATAGACTAATATTTTTTTTTAAGACTTGAGTTTTAAAATATAGCTTTCAAATTTAATGTGTTCAAGATTACATAATGCATGTAATCTCTGACACATTTTCATCATCTGACTGTAAATTATCATGCTCATGTACATTTCTAAACCCTTCTTATCCTGAAGTCTTGCAGGAAGTGTGTAATGCCAGCATTTTTTAATGATCTTTTCTGATACCTGGTGCTAGAAAACCTTGGTTGTAAAAAGAAAAAGAAATATTTCTAAAGGTACTTAGAGACTTTTCAATTAAGCCAAACATCTAACATGAGTATCATTACATGCCTAAAAATCATGTCTCAGTTTGGATTTCTCTTCACATATTGAGGCACTGTTTCTAAACATGATGTGAACTGTTACCACCACCTGATTAATTTCCCCAAGATAATGCTCTGCTGTGTTTCATTCCTTATTTAATTTTAACATTATTTCTGCCACTGACTTCTCTTACCAAGATTACTGTTGACTTCAGGCTGCTTGGCAGGAGTAGCTCTTCACAACTGATGTGACTTGAGGAGACAAAATAAATCAAATCATCTTTCCAACATTTACTTTGACCTAGTTGAAAAATAATCCTTGCCAATGTTTTAGCTCCGAAGCATGAAAAACGTGGGCCTGTGGTTGGAGAGAGATCTCCGTGGCTCTGGGCAAGATTTGCTGTTGTTCTGTGTTTCCTCTCATTTTACTCCTATCTCACTTATGCTCACTTGCGCTTTTTTAAAAAGTAATTTACAGCAACTAAGCTTCCTGGAACATGGATCTCATTTAAATGATACAGTATCATTTAAATGATACCTCTGTCTCCTTTAGAATTTGGTCCATATCAGGGAAAATAAAAGGAAGGAAAAATAATATGAGGAGAAAAACAATTTCGCCTTTTCAAAACTTTGTCATGGCAGTTGGGGGCTTCTGAACGGGATGTTTGTAACAAGTTAATTTTCCAACCTAAAATATTGCAGGCTTTCTCCTAGCTTATACTCAACACTTGAAAATCAGTCCATGAAAAAAACCCATGGCCCTAATTGGAACAATTTTTTTGAAGACAGAATTTTACCAAGAGATATGTCTGTTTGAATGGGAGTATTTATTGGCAAAAGAGAGACAGAAACACTTTTACACTCATATCTACAAAATAACACAGAGAAAGTGCAGAATCTCTGTAGAAGGGATTAACTTGAAAAGTGGCAGTTTGTGTTAAGCCCGATCCAGATCAAAGACTTTTCATCCTAACTGTGTTTCTTATGTCCCAGACTGCTGTACTATAAAAAACAATCTTTGTTTTACAATCTAGACCTTGAAATCTTCTTGAATTAATAAACTTCTGCTTATTAATGCTTTGTTTTGATTTGCAAATGCATGCTATAAATGATATGGGGTTTTTAACAAGAAAATGTTGCCAAAGTTTGTTTAAAAAAAAAGATTTTGTTTAAAAATTGCCTCAAAATGGAAATATCCTATGGAAAATACTTATTTTGTGTGAGTCTGGACCCTTGTTCCATCAGCCTATTTATTCTGGTTTTTTTTCTTTGAGCTGATGCAAAAAATAAATTTTCTTTCCCTAGCTAAGTGAAGTCCTCAAATGGGATTTCCTTCAAGACTTTTTTCCTGAAAGTAGAAGACAAAACACATCTCCAGTGCCATGAAGGCCTATACTTTCAAACACTAGCTATAGATAATAGATGGAAATGTCAAAAAATGTTCTTATTTGGGATAGAACAAGACTGATATACTAAGTAGTTCTCCTGAGAATCTTAGTCTCTTCCTCCAGTTAAGGTGATCTGAAGTGGCTGGAAGAAGACTGCTATTTTATAAGATATATGAAACATCTTTTTAGTCTGTATTCACAATCCTGTAGTTACCTTGATAACTACCAATGATACATAAGTGTATTGTGTTTGCCTCTTCAGATGCCCTTTCAGTCAGCCCTACAGACACAAGAGACAGAATATTATTTGTTTCTTTGTTTGTTTTTAATTCGCTTGAGTCATACCTCTAAAAACATGCTAGTCAGAAAGCAGTAGCCATTTCTGTGTTTCCACCCAGCAGGATAAAATAGTATGTTTGCCTTTGCTTGTAAAAGAGAACAATTCGTTACAGTGTTCCCATATCCAATTAACCTTTTCTTCATCTCAGTGCAATCAGAAGTAGAGCATTTAGGGCCATGTTTGCATTTATTGGTGAGCATTGGGCCCCAGGGTGCTGGCAGTGTGTGTATATCTGTGGAGATGGCAGAACATCATGGCTGCAGCAGCTTTGGGGAACTGACAAGCTCAGCTGAGAGGTCCTTCACTCCCTCTGAGCTCTGCCTCTGCCTCCTTGTGGGCAGGCTGTCCTGGGGCAGAGCCTGGCATCTCAGCCTTGTGCAGTGGGTGCACAGTCTTCAGGGGAGATAGACATCTTAGTATTTTATTTTATTTTATTTTATTTTATTTTATTTTATTTTATTTTATTTTATTTTATTTTATTTTATTTTATTTTATTTTATTTTATTTTTTGTTGTTGTTTTTTGTTTAGATGACAAAGAACTCATCAGGTAATGTAAACTGCTGGTGCCAAAGGTAATTTCTTGAGGGTAGTCCAGAAATACCATTCTTAGGCTGTGTGAAAATTTAGCACCTATATCCTTAGTCTCTTAAATATAATTTTACCTAATTTTTTGAAGATAATGTTTTGAAATAAAGCCATTCTTTTGTGCTTCCAAAGTGTTGCATGGGGGTTATTTTTCAGAAGCTGGATGCAAAATGGCTAATCCTGCATTTCAGCTGGAAAAGTCCTACCTGCCAGCCCCAGTTTTAGGGATTTGTAAGGTAGCAAAATGAGGACAGAACAGGGGATTTAATGAATTTCCTTCTCGTGCTCTGGGGAATTTGGATCCAGTGCAGCCTGGGGATTCATGGGGCACAGTTATGTAAGGAGTGGGTGGGGGCTGAAAGGAAACAGTGGTTGTGGGTCGCTGCCTCAGTCTGTTCTCTGCAGCTTGATGGAGAATGGACCTAGGTGGTGTTTTCCCTGCTGCCTGGCTTCATGGACCCTTTCCACAAGCTGCCATTGTAGCAACCTTTTAAAACACATCATCTTCTGGTGCTAGAAATTAGTGATGTTTTTCATTCGGTTCCTTTTTAGCACCAGGTGTGATTATATGTCACTGATGACATAAGGAGTATTCAGTCTCACAGGGATGGTATAAATTTATGCTACCAGCACTAAATTATTCTTTTACTTGAAAAATATATTTTTTACTGACCATTTTTATTTTTGGGACATTTTTTAAAAGAATTTATCTTTTTTTGCAGGTTAATTGCAGATTTTGCAGATTCACTTCAGATAATATTTTTTTAAATATAGTTTAGTCTTTGAGTTAAATAAAAATCAGCCTTCTACTGCAATGGATGCTATAAAAAGGAATATGTACCAATGTGTTCAAAAAGTAACTGAATCAGACACATAAAATGAGAGAAAATGGGTGAAAAAAGGAAAACAGATAACAGAATGATAGGAGAAAATACTCCACAACATCAATTCTACATTTTATGTTCCATTTTCTTTTCAAATGGTCATATTTTTTAATTTAGTTTTAAGTTTAATCCGAAATAGACAGTTAAGACACTAACATGCACTTTAATAAGCAAAAAAAAATGGGGAGACACTAAAGGTTGAGAGGAAAGAGTGACTAAGGAGAAAATCAACACAAGGAGTAGAGAAGGATGAAGAAAATGAAGACAGAAGGAAGAATCTGGAAAGAGGTTGCTGCTACATAGACTTGAAGGAGCATAAGATCATATCCAGAAAATATTATGTGCAGGGGCTGAGTGTTTATTTAGCTAAGCAGACTTTTGAGCAAATGGTCCCTGAATAAAGAATTGGAGCCACTCCATAGTTCAGGATTTTATTGTTGGAAGTTGCATTTATTACACCAAGATGTTAGAGAAACTCTCAGAGAGTCATGTCCCGGTCAACAGTGACACAGCTTTCACAGCCGTACCTGCTTGCAAGGATGAGCTGGGCTAGCACAGTGCCCACAAGGCTTGTTTAACCCCCCAGGCAGGATGTGTGAGGGTAAAGGCTTTATTTTAGCCCTCAGCTTGCATATTACCCCCTAATGCTCCATCGAGTCACATTGTGTGTTTTCCTTTCCATTCTGTATAATTAACCTTCCTTGTCTTCTCTGACGATCTTCCAAAGTGTTCAGCATTCCTGGCACATTTCTGTTTCCATTTCTATCTCTGTCACTCTTTTCCCTTTCTCTCCTTTTCACTCTTTCTCTCCTTTCCTTACTCTATCTCTCTTTTTCCATCTTTCTTTAAAAAAAAATAAAAATTTCAGAATGGAAAATACAGCTTTGTAGCACATATCTGGCTGCTTCACATTATGTTTAAGACGGTACTAATGTACTCATAGGAGTTGCTTTTTGTTCTCTGGTTTGCATATTGCAAGCTAACATTAAAAATCAATGGGAACAACCTGTAGTTTTATTGTGCTTTTTCATTTTCAATTTTAAAAATAATCCCAGATTAATGGTGCTTGTACAGCCAGAAAAAATGCACATTTTTAAATGGAACAATGTGATTTACTATTCTCCATATTTCATCCACTATGCTAAGTTTTTTTAGGTTTTCTTTAGCTGGTTTCTGACATGGAGACATAGACCTACTGCCCAACCAGGAGAAACAAGGGTCTTCATTAATTTTATACAGGATTGGAAGAGTACACATGAATGATATGGATTGTATGATATCTTTTCTCTGGCAACTATTCTATTAAATTAGTTTCAAAGCTGTCAAATTAAAAAACACAAAGTAAGAGCGACATGTTATGTCCAGTGGGTGTTTTTGTCCTAGGAAGAGGTATCATGCTAGCCTTGGGAAAAGCCTGAAAGATAACTTCCATTATTATTCAACTGAAAAGCAGAAAAGAGTGACTGTATCATTAAGCTAATTTTCTCTGAAGGGGATGAAATAGCTGTTGATGGGTTTTCCTCTTTCTTGTGTTTCTGCCCTCTTCATCTCAATGTCTCCCTGGCATTTATGTTCCCACTGAACCATCCCTCTGTCCTTTTCCCAAACCTTCCTTCTCAAGTCCTGTATGTGTTTCTAAATATTTCTGGCTTCCTTTTTTTATATCTCAGAACTACAAATTCTGAGTTTGGCTGCCAAAGGCAAGGCAGAAATAGGTATCAGTGGGCAGACACAGAAATTTAAAGGCAGGAACTTAACCTTTACTTATCCATCTCTGTATTTTGATCACTGCCCCCAGCCAGTTCCTTGTCAGTGTGGCTCTCTTTTGCCTTTGACATGGGAGCTTTTTGCTCATCCCTTGCACTGATAAATGTTTTCTCCTTCTCTAAGTTGGGAAGGAAAGCCCCTGAGTTATGCTATGAGGAAGGACATCCAAAGTCTCCATCCATGGCAGGGAGGCACAGAGCTTCCTCCTGCTGTCTAGGGACTGGAGACTCACACTGCTTTATATGTTTTGTACAATAGAGGCTGAAAGGGCATTACAGATCACCACTGTAACCACTCTAACTGAGGCTAGAAGCCCTGTTCTTTCTCCCCCCTCTCTTTTGTGGCAGTTGCATTTGAAGTGCCTCTATCAGCATATATTGACACAATTCTCAAGCATTATTAACATCCGGGAAGCTGTTTTAGTGGTTTTATTGTCATTCTGGACATGAACAGAAAGCAGGTAGAAATCTCTGAAATCACTCTTGAGCTTAGGAAGATAGAATTAGAAAAAAAAAAACCCCATTAATGTTACTTTTCCTTTCTTGACTTTTTTATTTTTCCTTTTAAGTTGACCTGTACACTTCCCTGCTAGGGGCCAAGTAACTCCTTAAAAAGTGAACATTAAAGGAAAATAAATATAATATTATGGTCAGAAAAGAATTTGTCATTTGTCCAGGACTATGAAGAACTGGTGAGTATTCTGTACCTAACAGTTTGTATGATTACATTCAATAAATATGACTCACAAAGCTACTTGATTGTTGCATCCATGTATTTCTAACCCTTGTGGGGGGAGTATTATAACCTTCTAAATAAAGGGGTTTAAGGCTGCAATTCCATGTCTTCTTGAAAACAATGGTAAACTTACAATTGACTTTAACTTAATCAGAGATTCAACCTCATCATTTCAAACGTTCTGCCTTAATTAGAAGCTTGCCTCAGATTTATCAGGGAAGTGACAATTCCAGTAATTCTCTGGACAGTTACTCAGAGGCACTTCAGGAAGGCAAGAATTTTTGAATTTTGGTCCTAGCTGGCCATAAATTTGTTCTGGGAGGCGAGTCTCACAGCTCTTCAAATCACATAATAAGTGTGCAGGCAGCTGTTATTCCCACCATGCACTTGCTACTAAAAGACCCACAAACTAAATTTCTCTATTTCTTCAGTCACTAAGAACTGTAATTCAGCTACATATTTTAAAATGCCTGCCTTGTAGTATTTTTGTTTCCAATGAATTTACAGTTAATTGCAAAGATTTTTTTGAAGGCTTCTAAACCCTTATTTAGGCTGTATAGCACTGAATAATGGTGTGATTTCTGTGTATGCCAGAGTTCATATATGCTAATCAGTCTGACTGCTTAGAAAACACTGCATAGCACCAGACTAATTTGCAGGGAGAGTAGCCTGTAAAGGCTGGCTATTAGCTGGTTTCAGTCACCTTTTGTCTACACTTTGCCTGACAAGCAGCTGGATTCTTGTGCGTTCCCAACAGCTTCTGTTCCAGTGCAACAAGGCTGAACCAGACTTTTCTTTATTAAGGATGAAATCAAGCCAAAAATAGTCTCTGTAACTGCTGTTTTCTTTTATCCATGGTAGTTACAGGCAACAAATCAAAGGTCTTAGTTGTTTTATAGTATACACTCCTGCCTGCCATATACACACAATTGCAGGCATTTTGAAGTCCTTCCTTTAATGAGCTTCTTATTCTGAAGAGGTCACACTCTTCCAGGACGTTGTTTATTTTTTCTCTGCTCAGGAGAAACACCTTGCACACATCTGCAATCATTCCCCTCTTAAGTGTTGTCTAATTGCGCACTTTTGCTCCGTCTTTCAGGAAGTTCCTAATGATCCTCCCATGCCTCTGTTAAACTAAATATTTCTGTGTTTTCAGCAACTTTCACCACCTGTCTATTCAGCCTGCTTTACAGAAAATTCCTAACACCTGGCACCTAGCACTTGTTTGGGTATGAAGCAAATGAACCACTGTGTTTCTCTGGAGAGTGCTAGGAACTGGCAGCAGGTAGAAGTGATGACTGCTCCTGGTGAACAGGACCATCAGTGAGCCCTAGAGTCAAGTGAATAAAGAAAGGATAAAGAAAGGTTCTCCTTGGGGTCCAAACAAACCTGACACTGAAAACCTGGGCTGGCTTTTTTGGTTGGTTGGTTGGGTGGTTGGTTGGTTGGTTGGGTGGTTGGTTGTTTTTCCAGTGATGTGTATATAGAACAACAAATGCTCAAATAAAACAAACAATTGTGATTTGGAAATAGGCAGTGCCTTTGCCTCAAATCAACCCCATCTTACAACAGCAGTTGTACTAAGCTCTGTGGAACTGAAGAATGAAGCTTGCAGGTTGCAAAGGCAAGGAGCTGAAGGCACCACGAACATATCATGCTAGGATGCCAGCTGCTGTTGCTGTGTAGTATCTTTGGAAAGAGGGTGTTTTATTCAGGAGTTCTCCTGTGTGTTACCTACCTCAGTGTGTGGGTGTCAAGCCTACTGAGAAGATGGAAGAGCAAGTGGTTAGACACAGAGCAATGGAATGCTGCGTCGACTGATCGGAAACCTTGTCTGGAAAGTGAAGCTAATTTTAAGTGAATGCAGCAAGGAAATATATGGGAAAAAGTTGGATAAATTTGGAGGCTTTTTTTCCTTTTTGTTGGAGTAAGAGAGGGAGTCAGGGAAATATGAGCTGCCGGCAAGAACGTCAGAAGTCTTTGTAAAGGTTTTTGTGAATACTGTGACATGTGCCTTTAACCTAGATGTATTGATCTAAAAGGGATGCAGATACTAGCACGAAGATAGACAACTAGATAAATGTAAGATTTTTGAGCTGCTCTTTCATGGCTTAGAGGATTTTTATCTCACAAGGGAGAGTTTCAAGATCCAAGCTTAGGGATGCCTATAATAATAATGGTGGAAGAGTTAGCAAAAGCTGAGGGATGACTATGAGGTCAAGTGCAACTGAAGAGCTGCTGGCTATATTGGACACATTAACTGTATACACACAGATCCTTCATGTTTTTTAACACAATAAATGAACAGCAGTTGGTATTGAATATCCATATTCAATTTCAAGAGTGATATAAATTGCTGATTAAATGATCATTTCAGTATCCTGGCTCATTTTATGAAAGTCTCAGAAAGCAGAGCAGCGTGGATGAGATACAGGAATGGTTTCTAAAGATGAGCAAATGTTGGTCCTTTTAATTACAGCCAATTCAGTCTCTGAATTCATGAGTATGCTTTGTTCTATGAACTTTCTTTTTTTAATTTCCTATTTATCATTACAGTGAAGAACTAACAGCTTTATTTCACTATGTGAGGATAGGGAGAATTATAAATTGAGACTTATTTTGACTAGATATTAATATTTTCTTATGTAAGTCAAAAGTGAAAACTCAAAAAGGAAGCAATATTTTGTTTCTTCTGTAACATGTCAATAAAAGCTTGTCTTTGGGGATTTCAGCCTTTCCAAATTCAACTTTAGCACTTATGTGTTTACTTTACCTGTTTTAATTAAGAATTGGCAAGCATAAAAGAAAATCTATTTTATGAGCTGATATGATCTTAATTGAGAATGTCTGACTTTCACATTGTCATTGATCACTTATTTTTGTGAGTTATATCAAGGCACACATGAGGAATATGTAATACTCCCCCATGGCATGATCTAGCAGAAGGAGCTGAGAGAGCCCAGGTGTTTTAAGAAGGTGGTTTGAAAAAGGTCCAGAAGTTTTGGAATTCTTGGAGGAGGCAGGGGACAGCTTTCCAAACACCTGGACTCCTTGATCCACCTGGAGGATAAGCTTTCCTGCCTAAGACGTTGCAGCATTTTAATCATCTTTGCCATGTTTGAACAATTCTTTGTGGTGGAGCTCCAGAACAAAGGTGCAATGTTTTTAGGCAGATCCCATAGAAACATTGGCCCATAAAAAGTATTCTTCCCTGCCTTGTTTCCTTCAGACTTGCAGAAAGATTTTGATGGGCAGGGGTCTGGAGGAAATGGGAAATAAGAGGCTTTATCATGCTTTAGAACTTCTACATCCTTATGTATTGTCCCTCTAGTTACAGAGGGAAAAGTACAGATGCTTACCTAAATAATGGCTTGGTTTTTGACTCAAATGCAGTTTCTGAGTAGAGCGCCTTTCAAAATGTGCAGTTGTGATAGATCAGACAGAAGCTGGGAGATGTTAAAATAGACAGAAGTGGGGGGTTAGCTGTTTTTGCTGTGCAGGAGGGAAAACATGGGCACCAGCAAAGCACAGGAAAAAGATGCAGTTGTGTCAGTGAAATAGTTTGATAATAAATGCATTTTTTGAAATGTTCATTTCAATTTTCATGTATGCTATAAGCAAACTAATAAGTCTCAAGGTTATATAAGAAAAAACAAATCATGCAATATACTGAAAAAGTGAGGTGGTCATGGATAAGATGGTCAGCAGACCTTTTCTTAGGTCTTTATAGGAAGAGGCCCCAAGACTACATCTGATGCAACTTAGGAAGAATATATCATGTGCAGTATGAAGTGCTTATTAGTTACTGCTATTAAAAAAATTGCCTGCTGTTGCCAGGCCTAACTTTTTGAAGTGCCTAACTTATATTTTTGAATCATGTTGTTCTTCCATCTCCAAGATCAAAGAGCCTTGAACCTATTTAGGAATGTTTAGACTGCAATAGGCTCAGTTAAGGTGCCTGTTATACAGTACATACCCATGTCATGATTTTGGGTGATATAGCCACATAGCTTTCTGAGGCTGAGAAATGTAATCTGGTCCCAATTGTTCCTGAAGAGCTATGTGTAAACTAAATGACCAAGAAGATGCTTCTGACTGGTGGCATCTGCATTCCATATCAGGGTCAGACAGTTGCACATATTAATGCCGAATGTCACCTTTGTTTTTCCAGAGAGGAAATCTGGAAACTATGGAAATCTACTCAGTTCTGGATAACTAGGGTACAGTGCAACGTGCTCCCACCACATTATTTGAATTGGAAGTGGTCATCAAAGTCAAAATCTTTAGGGGCATGGGTGTTTTTTTAAATATTCCACAGGGAGTGGGCTAGAATATGGTGAATGTATGTTGTATTAAATATTGAAATTCTTGAATTTCTGATCAAGGTGACCAAGGGATAAAATCATATTTCAGCATTATGAGAGCTGAAGATTTCAAGAGCTAGCAATGTGGGTTTAGAGGGACATATATATCCTAGAGGTTTCTATGTAGCATCTCATCCACCCTGCTGACTCAAAACCTCAGTTTCATCTGGTGTAAAGACCTCATCTGGTAAAAGTTCTTCCAGATACAGGTTTAAAGTATTTTTCATCTGAAGATGTCAGGAGACAGCAAGCATGTATCTCTTTCCTCATTCATGTAGCAGCAGTCTTTGTGAGGAAGGAACTCAGGCATACTTCATGCATTTTTTATTCCATGAAAGAAGCAAGGCCTTTCATTACTCAGCGTGATATCCCCTTTAGAAACAGTCCTTTGGCATAGCTAATGCTGGGCATGCTATGGTCAGTCTGTCTAACCTCATCTATGCTATTGCTTAAACTCAGTGACTGAGAAAGCCTTTGTGGTCTGTGTTGAGTAACTCGGGTCTTCTCACTTGCTGAGGTGTCTCCGAGGCATAGCTTGGGCAGTAAACGTGTCTGAACCACCAGAGCCTGGGAGCTGATGGAAAGTGCTGTGGGAAGCAGCAGAGACTGGTGAGCTGGACAAGCCCCCCTCCTGCTCAGTTTCAGCATCAACCACTGTGTAAAAAGCAGCTCTGCTGTGGCTCGCACATGTTTGCTGCAGTTGATTGTAGGACAAAATTCACCTGAACTGGTCCTGGGGAGCTGGAGTGCCCTTTGGCAGACCATGAAGAAATAAAGAAGCCAAAAATTGATGCTGCTGGTGAGGATGATTTTGGGAGCTTGAACTCGGGCTCCTGTGGTCCTGCGCTGTGTTCCCTGGCACTATGGAATTCCCCACCAGCCTCCGCCATTTGAGAACTGGTTGAGTCCTTCAATCTCTTTACCCAAGCACCTTCACTACTAACAGGAGAGAGACTGGCACATCTTGAAGGTGATTTTCTGCACCTTAGACAGCTCTTTTAAGGACAGCAGCCTAAGTGGCTAGACAGAGCTAGACAGCTGATATCTAGGTAACTCTAGCTAACTGATCAACTCCATTCTTCCTGAACCTTTGCTGCCATGCATAATTCAATCCTTTACAGGGAGGACAGGTGTTTGTTGGAATTAGTGAAAAAACAGATTAAAGGCTCCCAGGAAGATATATATGTATATATATAAGTATTTCAATCTGCTACAAAAAAAATTGTGCCTCTTTGTAGGAAAATTTATATACTTTTTTTTTTCCGTATGAGATAAGGAAGAGTAATTTAACAAATAGTAGATCTACCACTTCCAGACAAACTCAAAAGAGATGTATGCTAGGGTAGATGGCCTCACTCCATTACATATGGGTAACCCTTAACAAAAGGAAATCTGCTTAGCTCCCCCTCCTTATGCTTTTTAAGGTATTGATTTTGTGTCTTGATCCATTTAGCCTCTTGGACTAGAGTGTTTGTGGACCCAAAAGGGAAAGGCCACAACCTGCTCCAAGGTTATGTTTACCAGCCACCCCCTGCCCTCACCCAAAACTAACCTGGCAGATTGTTTTGCACCCCTGAACCCACAGAATATTCCTTTTCTACTGTTTCTGTGCGTTGCATGCCAGACCTCACCCAGTCCCTTATCTTTCAACCTGGCTGAAATTTGTATGGACTCAATATGTGTCAGCCAGGATTTGAGCCCGACCTAAACACAGCCAGAGCATGACCATTATTGATCACAGGCACAGGAGGGAAGGCTTAACCTTTGCAACGCTAAGAGTTTGTTCTTTCTCTAGTTTTGGTTTTACTTTGGGGGCCAGGCGGAACTTGGATCACTGAGTGAAACAGTAAAGGGCATGAGATAACTTGTGCCATTTATGGAGTAAATAGATAAGGACCCATCAGAATTTTTCAATAACCTAGCTGGTTATAAATCTCTGTAACAGAAATACATCACTGTGTGTTTGCTTTGTGCAGTGGGATTTTCCTTACTGCCTCAGGTTCTTCCTGAAGAGGCTCTGACCTCTGTGAAAGATTGCTGGTGTGATGGCCACAGCTCCAATACCCAAGCCTCATACAGAAGCCCATTTCTAGTACATGTACTCAGTATCAACATCTATACATGTTAGATACAGCTGTCAGTTCCTTAGCTTCCAAAAATGTAATTTCCAGGCTAGCTCAACAATGCCAGCTGTCTGGTGCCAAGAGCAAAGGCCAAGTCTTTATTGTCTGGAATGTTTTGTCTGTTCTGCAGAGATTTGCACAGTGCTATGTCTGTACCTGCTGGTGAGGTGCCTGTGAGTAGCATCGGTGTAATGCAAATACACCTTACCTTTCCTATTCCCTATTTCAGTCAGATGCTCCAAGCTCAATGCAGTGTCATCTGCCCCTTGCATGAGCAGAGGACCCCTGGCAGATGTGTTCCTTCCCACGAAAAGGTTGCAGGCTGCCACCACCATTAATTCTACAAATAGTTTATCTGAAGCCATCTTTAAGCCAGACAGAAAAATAAATCTCTCGCAGTGGAAAGAGCTCTTCAACATGATCCAGATTGCCTCAGTGCAGTCCCTCGGGACTATTTGTGCAGTGAGACACTCTTCACTGTGAATAGGAGTGACAAAATCTGGCCCAGAGTTAGTTCCCTAAAGATGTAAATATAGAAACTGCCACAGAAACACGTGCAGAGGCACAGAAGTCTTTTCTTTCCACCCGTGATCTTTCCCAGCGAGGACTCTCTCTCAGAGAGTCACTGCAGCAGTTCAAAGCTTCACTACCATTGAGGGTTGACAGGGGGAAACATTGCTGATCCAGCCCAGAGAAGCAGGCAATTTGCTTCTATGAAATTACTTGGTAAAGCTTTTGGGATTTCATGTAGGCATATCTGAATCATGTGTACGTCAAGTGCTCTCAGTTATGAGAGGAAGAGGGGGTCATATGAGGATGAGAATCTCTTCTGACAGAGGCAGTAACCTTTACTGAAGTGCTCAGGCCACAGACAGGAAAGCTGTCTGCAGCTTGTGCAGTAATCTGGAAGTACTGATTGACAGTTTTATTGTCATTCATAGAGATTTGCAAAACTCTGAAACCTGGAACACATACATCTGCCTTACTCCACAGATGCTGTGCTCTGGTCCCTGGCATGGTAGGAGGATCCAGGCTTTTGTGCAAGGGCCACATCTTTGGCAGGATGGTTTCTTCTTCCCTAGCTCTGCTGATTCTCAGGGAAGTCACTTCACTGATTGAAACTTCTCTCTATGCCCAGTAAGCACTGTTAAACAGACAGGGGAAATCAGGCTGAGGTTTCCTCTGTGTGGAGAATTGGATACCCTTGGAATAATGCTTGAGAACACTGAGTCAGCCTTAACCAGGAGCTCTCACCCCCACAGCATGAACTAACCTTGGTAATCTTTGCAAGTGGAGCCGTAACAAAACTGCTGGTCAGATATGGGCATACAGTGCTGCTTTTAGCAGTATGAATGTGTTTCTCTAAGAGTTTCATTGTGTTACACTCATTTCACTCATTTGCCAGGAGTTGTTTAACCTTTCATTTGTACGCTGTATGCATGCAGTGCACGGGGGCTTCATCCGCGGCATCAAAATTTACTTCTTTCTTTAGAAATACCTTTAGTGTTGGGAGAGATAGGGAATTTTGTTTTTGTTGTCGTTAACCTCATATAACTCTGCAGTTCTTTTCTTTTTTTAAATTTTTTTTGCTTTTCAATGCCAGTTACAGATCCCAGATGTCAAATAGCAGCAGCAGCTGGCTGCGTGACAGATCCCTTAGGCTGCAGCTGGGTGAACACTCCTGGACTTATTCTAGCTGTGTCATATAGATGGTATGCAGATGATTTCTCTGAGCTGTCATGCTTTTCAAATGCCTCTAGCTTCTTTTTTTTCCTTCTTTTATTCTGGTAGTACAGAGAGCCTGGAAATTCAGCCTTGGAGAAATCTTGCATGTATTGTATACAAGGTCTGTGGATCCAAAGGATGACCTATGTGTGCATTATTCCTTTTACATAACTAAATGATTCAACTAATAAATACCCAAGACTCCTAATACTCTATTACATTGATTATATGTTCAATATTCTGCATTTGTGACAATAGCACTCTTGTATGAAGATGAAAGGAGAAACATTAATTCAGGAAGTCTGATCTCTCTTGAAAATTATGTACTCGGTGTCCAAATTGTTTGAATAATACTTTTGGTACTTTTCTTTAAGTCAATGTGAGTAGATTGATTCAATGTGAATGGCAGAACAGAGTTTCAGATTTCAACAGATGAGAGAAGCAGAAATAAGAGTAAACTTTCAACAGAAGTATAAGTATACAATGTGCTGTATTATCTACAAAGAAGAGTTACGTCACTATATATTTTTAAGATCATCTGTGCTGGTGAATTTTCTTTAGTAGTTCTGCTGTACATTACTTTTAACTAAATCCTTTTTGCAATGTGTTGTAACTCTGCCTAATATTAATGCAATTATAACAAATGTATGGTTTTCCTTTAAACTACAGTGCATATTTTGTAAAAATAGTATAGTTTGAAAGAGAAGTACAATTCTGATTAAACTTTAGTATGTATCCTTACTCTGAGTCAATAATACTTAGAGAGCTGAATTATTTAATCTCAGATTATTGGAACATATTGCTTAAAACTTCAAGGTAATATTTCAAATATAATTTTATAATGATTTCCCACTCCAGTACTGTCAAGGATATTAATCAAATCAAAACAGTTTGTTCTAGAAACAGAAGTGCTCATTGACTAAGCCACCATTTTTTCCTTTTTGGGCAAAATCCAGAAAATAGATTTCACCAAGTGGGGCAAATACACTTTCTCTAAATGATCTAATCACTTCTGTGCTCTATTTTATCTCACATTTGTTTTTTCTAAACATTACCTGCAGCTAAAATAAAAGTGGTTGTTATAGATGCATGAGAACCCTTCCCATTGCACCTTTCAGAAATTGATTTTGCTTGCAGACACAATGCAGAACCTAGCTCAGAGCTCTGGGAAAATGCAGAAGTGCCATGCAAAAGTAGCTATAAAACAATAGAATTTGAAGCACGAATGGAAGCGATTCCATTGTCATGTATTTTAAATTTAAAGATAGTGTGTGTGTTTTTTCTTTAACGTCACTGATTTATGTCTTGTGCATCAGTTTTGAGTGGAATATCATACAGCCTACACATATGTGGCTTCCTGTAGCTACTTCTGCATAACTCTAGTTCGTCTTGCTGCTTCCTAGTCACAACTTCTATCTTTCTAGAGACCTCTCATATTTACAGCTCTCCAGAGGACATTGCAAGCTGGGTGTCAATGTATGTCATTCTCACTTGAAGTTATTAATGCTTTCCCTCAGCTCAAAGATATTTTTATTTTCCCTCCCTAAAGGAAATGCTATGTATTGATCAGTATTGAAGCTTTCTTTTGATGAAACTATGCAGAGTAGACCTGTCCTGGGACTCTCTAATAGGAGATTAGTCTGAGTGCATTCTGTCCTTGCTAGTCCAGAATAGAATCCTCCTGTTTTTTCCTGGTCTCTTTTTCCCCAGCAGTATTCCTTCTCCAGTTGCAATTCTGAAGCAGATACTCAGTGTTCATCTCTTTAATCTTCTGTTGCCAGTAAAGTTCCTGCTGGTCCTTTGTTGTGCTTCCAGTTGGTCAGATTGCTCATTCTCAGTCTCACAGACTGACACAACAGAGAGGCAAAGTATCCTCACTGCTTTGAAACACACTTTGTAAACCTGCAGAAACATTATCTGCTAAATGTTTTTCTTTGTTCTGGTTCATGTCTTTCAGCAGGAGGCTTTATTGCAGAAGCTCTTTCAAATTATTTTCTCTTTTTTTATTTTATTTTTATTTATTTTATTTTTATTTTTTTATTTTTATTAATTATAAATATTATATATTTAATATAAAATATTTTAATTTTATTTTTATTTTTTTTTGTATCAGAATTTTTCTGATTTGGCTACATTCAGTTATATCTAAAAAATATACAAGTATTCTAGAAGCTTCATGCAGCACCTAAGGGAGTAAGAAGTATTCTGCTTAGAAATGAGGTTATAGTGAAACTTCTCTTGATTTTTCCCCCCCCTTTGTTTTCTTCCCCTGCTAATCATTTCATCTCCAAGTCTTATGCCTTATCTTCCTTTACACTTATCTAAATTTCTGACCATCACCATCATTTTTTCCCAAGTTATTGATCATATATGCCTCTGTTTTCAGCCTTTGTGATGTAAATTCTTGTGATAATTCCCTTCAGTTATCTGATCTTCCATCTGCCTGCTTGATCTCCCCCTCCTATAAGCCCTAGTTTCTTACATCATGGTATGTTACCTAGCCTTACTCTGGGTCAATATGCACAACTTCCCCTGGGACTTCAACTGTCTTGATCATTATCCTTCCTTTCTTCATTTTGTTTCTCTAAAGCCTCCCATTGATGTAAATGTGTCTTTGACTTCAGCACAATGAGTATCAAGCTCCACATGCATCACTGCAGGACTGCTGAAATAGTTGAGATTTGCTTTGTAAATACTTCTGATCAAGCAGGCTACTCCTCTTCTCAGCTTATTCATGGATACTCAGTACAAAGATCACCTGATGTCAGTGAAAATGTATAAAAGAATGAAAATTTAAAATGCAGAGCTTTTCAGTTAGGGCTTTTGTTTGGTTTGTTTGGGTTTTTTTTCTTCCCACCATAAAGCACCACTGTAACACCATAAATTTTTATTGAGAGCTTGAATTTTATGTCATGAAAGAAATTCACCACAGATGTGGGATTTGCAGTTCAGATATTATACATTAACTGTAGTATATTGAAATAATTCTTCTGAAAGAGCCCAATACAAATAGAATTGTAGAGGAGATCCCACCTTGGAAACGCCTAAGACAGAGTGTGATATTGCAGCTTTCATGTTTTCACAGGAGGGAAGATGATGTTTTCCATGAAATATCTGGAAACAGATGGATTCCTCTGGCTTGTGAACCTGTATTTCTTTAATGGTCCCACTATTGTACAGAATCATAAAGGCAATTCCATAGAATTCCCTGTCTGAAGAAGAAATGTAAGTCAAGATAGGAAAAAAATCCAGCCAAGAGAAACATGTCAAGATGGCATTGAGCTTATCCATGTACGCTTCTGTCAGTGAGGAAAGGGCTACTTTTCTGCTCAAATCTTCTTGAAGTTGGAGGCCTAGAGAAAAACATCTCTCATGGGAAAACAGGGTTCTTGTCAAGTGCTAACAACTGTGTTTAAATGCTGTATTAAAATGCTTGAATTGTAAGTTTTTGTGGTGCCATGGTGTGACATGTCTCTGTTTTAATAAAGCAGGTTGAACCTGGGTTTGTGCCTTAGCTAATATAAAGCATCTCTGCAGCTTGTTGCAGAATTCAATCCTTGTGTATGAAAAGTTCTCTTCTCAGGCCCTGTGTATGTATTATATGTAGTAGATAATGAGGAAATACTGTTCTAACTGCAAAACTACAAGGATCTGCAACTCATGAGAGTATCTCCTCCCTCACTGATGAGGGGAGAAGAAAACAATAGTATTAAAATATTTCTGTTCATGACAGAACCAGACATACTTGTGGCATACACCACATTGTTTATTCAATATATATTTTGGCTGCCTGGTGGAATTTGGGACTCCTGTGAGTAATAGTACCTGGGTAGCAGATGAGTGCTCCATCATAATTCTCCATTAGTATAAAGCCACAAAACAAGGAAAAGCCAGGCATTAATTTGAATAAAAGATAGAGAAAGGCATGTACTCTGAACTGCGTTCTGTGATGGAGTCTTAATGTTGTAGAAGAATGCTAATTTAACTTCTTCAGTAATGTTGGTGAGCTTTCTATTTCTAATTCAATGCCACTTATATTAGCATTTTATCCATTTGAATTCTCTTCAGAAGTAACCATATATTTTTAGGTTGTTTGGTCAGAGAGGTGATGCAACCTGAGAGAGAATAGGAATTTTGTGCAAGATGTACCATGCACAGTAAATGATGGTGTCAGATAGATAGTTTTAAAAATATGATAAACAGGAAAACCTCCAAGCAAACTAGATTTTCCATTTGAAATTCTGAATTAATTCTGCATGAAGTCACAGTGTTGTATAGTAATTGTTTCATTTTCCTATATTTTCCTTTTAAAATTTTATTAAATGATTAATCTAGTTACCAATTCTATATTTAATCATTTTCATAGATATCAAACTCCCTTGGAATATGAAGCACTCCTTAGCATGTATTTTGTAATTAGCTGTAAAAATTTACATAATGAACTAAGTAGTTAATTTCTGAATGTGATGTGTGTCTGTGTATATGAACCACTGGACCTATGCCCAGTGCCTCTGATAAGAGATTCTCAGCTAATCAATTCCTGTTCTGGAGCTTTTGAGCCTTCCAGTTCATTCTAGTCACTCATCTGGACAAATTCACCATGGTTAAGGAGTAGCTAAGTGTTGCAAATTAAAATAATAGCTTTTATTCACACTTCTATTGCCTATGATAGGGACACTTCTATTGTCCATACTTACAACTATGGGGGCAAAACACAAGGAAAATAGGACAAACTGTGTGTTCTAAAAGATGTAATTTGTAATACTCTGACTACCTTCCTACCCAAATATGGTATAATCTAAGGAGAGTTTCTTGGTTTGGAACTGTTGCCTCCAAATCTGTGTGTCTGAGTACCTTTTAGAAAGAATGTTTGTAGTGTGGCATTCATTGCTCACCAGCCCTAGAGTGGCAATGGTTGCCTCACACAGAAATTAGAGCCATTACAGCTGTTAACTATAATGGACAAGTCATTGGAAAAGGTGTGTAGAATATGAGGTGTCACAGTCCAAGGATGACACAATTATTGACCAACTTACATAGACAATTTCTTTGACTTTTACTAGGGTTGAAATAAAATATGTGAAAGGAAGAGTTTTCATTAATAGGAAGTGATAGTGGTAGTTTCCACTGACTAAGAATATTATTCTAAATATTTCTTTAGAGCCAGTATTTGTTAACACCTTACAAGTTTCTGAAGTACTTGGGGATTTTCTAGAAGGGGAAGAGGAATAAGCTGTCATTTGGAAAGTCCAGCTGAATAAGAAGTTACTTTAGCCATGACTCCTGCTATCCTGCAAAGGGTGACATACCCAGAGAGGAGTCATCAGCTAATCAAGACAGCTCTGCTAGGTAGCAAAGTAGGACAACAAACAATGGGCAGAGGAGTGAAAAGTCCACAGTAAAACTCATTTCATAATGGATTTGCTTCTCTGAGCACTGAGACATCCTGAAACTGGGGCTATGCCCTGCCCTGCCTGGATAGCACAACCAAGGCCTTATTTCTCTCATTTAGAAGATGGGTGTTCTTCATTAAGGCATGTTTGCTCTTCTTAATAAGCTGTGTGAATCTATTAAGTAGGGAGGCTTGACTTGAATTGATTTGCTTTGTTTAAACATGCTCTAGCTTTTGCTCATGTATATAGCTCATAAAAAGAAACCTGTTTGAATTTAGCCTACTATTCCATGGTGATTACTTAAATGTGCTGTCATAGCCAAGAGCTTAGAGTCTAGGATTTTGCTGGCAACAGTGCAGCTGCAGTAATTACAGTGATATGGAAAACTGAACCACAATTTAAAAACCAAAAGAACTATTGCAACTCTTACAGTACAGAGATTGCTGAGTAATGTCCATTCAATATATGTAGGTAAAATTTATGATGCTTTATTATTTTTAGTAATTAATGTGGATCAAATCTGTTTCAGAAGCTCTAGTTTAAGCATGCAGATAGGTTTGTTTGGCTGTTTTGTTTAACCAACCACTTAAGAGTCAAGTAGAAGTTTTAGTGAAATTAATTTTTATTAGTTAATACTTACAAAAAACTTTGAAAATATTTATTGCCATATATTTGTTAGATTTTTTGTCTTATAAGCAACTTCTCCTGTGAAAAGTATTTCAACAACTTTTTGGACCTGTCAGCAGTATTTTTTTTCTTGATCAGAGCCTGGAAAGACTTGGATTTTCAGTAGCTTCTGCCAGGGCAAGACACTGAATCCTTCTGAATGCTCTGTGCCATGAATTCTGATCCTTCATACTGACTAAAGCTGTCACACATAATAATAATGAAAACCAATGTGAATTTTGAATGCACAGCTGTAGCCTTGATTCAGTCAGTACGGATCAGAAACAGTTTTTGCGATGACTTTGACTAGAACACACAGAGTTGTATTCAGCACCTTCTCCAAGGCTGAATTCAGATTTCTTATTGCAATTTCTTTCAATGAAAAAAGCAGTTAATTTGCTTAGTTAGAATACCTTCAGTTGAATTATTTGCCCAGTTTTAAATACTTATTCTTCTGCTGATAACTAGAGGCTGAATATACCAGCCTTTCACTGAAAAATCTGCCTGTGAATGTACCAAACTTGCCTCCATTTCTGCAATTTATTGCCCATTCGTACTATAAATGCTTGGTTTGGAAAACGTTGACTTTGACAGAATGATGTGGTGTTCCAGGAGAAATGGATATAATTTGATATCTGGATCCTTTTGTTGTAAGGATTGATCCACTTTGATTGTAATGTATGAACCGAAGAAAACTGATGAGCCATGGGGAAGCGGTCTGTAACCTTATGAAAGAAGCAGTTGAAAAGGAAAATTAGTGTATCTTTTTTGGAAAAAAAAACATAGGTGATGTGACTGGTATATTTTCCCTCAACACACAAATGTATGTCTGATGTAGTTGAAGAATAAAGAAAAATGGCATTTCTGAATAATTTCTGGTAACTAGTTTAAACAGAGACAGACTTATGGAGGCACACTCTATTTTGATCAACCAGTAATTGTGTAAGCTACACCTTGCAGACAAACTTTGTCTTCCATATAACAGCAGGTTTGCCATCCTGTCTAACCAGGTTGTTTGGTAATGTTGAAGAGCTGATTTTCTGCTTTTGAGAGAATGTTTGAAAGCTGTGGATATGATTTTTATGTATTTGGGCAATCAATCAATTTTATTGCTTGGCTGCTTTCCCAGCTCCTGGTTGCTTCTAATACCTAATTTTGCGATGAACAAGCAAATAAATGTTCTAATTGTATACAAAGAGAACTGTTCTGATTGTCATGTTTTGAATTCTTAACAACGGCTTAAAGTATTACAGCTGTATCCTATCAGCATATCATGGCAAGTCTTGCGAATTAATTTCAGTAATGAGTATGAGGCAAATGATACTGAAACCCTGCAGTACAGCTCTGACATATTTTTTATAGCTGTTTCCATGTATTTTTCATCTAATGAGGATTTGTTTTCCTAGAAGATGAGTTTCTTGCACTGTTTCATCACAGCACAGTGTTTCCCACAGTGTTGGGTTTGAATTGCACTAGAGCCTCCATCAGTCTTTTGCGGTTTGGGTGTCTTAAGGGCGAAGGAGACTGTCGACAAGTTTGGTGGCTGCTGACACCAGGAGCAAGGGGCTCCTAGCAGCAGAAGGAGGGTGCTTGTCCCACAGGCACCACAAGATAAAGCCCCAGTGGGCAGCACACTGAGGAGCAGAGCCGTGGGTGCTCGAGCCCCAGCATGCAGCCAGCATCCCTGGTACAAGTGTGGAAACTGCCACGGGGAGAAAACATTCCAGAAGGATTGTTTGTAACCTCAGGAGGCCAGGTGTAAAGGAGGTATCATCCAGGCATTCCAGACTGAAATTTGCTGCAGATCTCAGAGACACCTGCCCACAGCAGCTACTGCTGCTTCATTTACCATTTGAATGTCTGTCACCTCCTCTCCTTTTCAGTTACTTCGTATCTTCTTTGCACTTGATCCCTCGCTGAGGTCCATTACTTGGAAAAGCTCAATTAAAATCTGGCCAGCTGATTCTCAGCTGCATGAACAGTGTTGATGCAAACTGCTGGCTAGAAAATGTTCTCTGCTGATGTTTCATTGGAAGTGGTTGGTTTCTGGGGGCAGAGTGAGGTGGCTCCAATTGGCAGAATTACAGTTTGGCCTGGAAAAGAAAGAATGAAATCCCACCCCTCAAATTACATACCTGTTAAATTGCTTGCTTTGCATTAGAGCAATTTCACTGTTAACCTTAATATATTGGGATAACCCATAGGCTACACAAAAGAAGGCAAGTCAAGAATTTGCCTTTACTAATTTTCTGTGTGCTCCTGATAATTGTATGCATCAATCTCTTTGTTTCTAGGAAAAAAAAAAAAAAAAGTGGAAAACGACCCTAAACTAACAGTGGATCAAAAAAAAATAAGACCCTAAGATTAAGGCAGTCAAGAATGCTTACTCTGTGAAGTACTGTGCAAAATCAAAGGAATGAGAAGCACTTTAAGTCCTTGAAATGATATTCCAAAAATCAGACTTGCTGCAACAAAATATATATGTGTGTACATACATACATTTATGCATCCACACAAATAAGATATTGGAAAAACTAGGGAAAGTATAAGGATGGATCAAGGAAATGACTGAAGGAGAAAGTGCCTTAAAGGGAAAATTAGGTATTATCCAAGTATTGGCCAAGCGTATTTGCATATGCACAACCCTGCATCAAATTCCAGACCAGAGCCAGCTTGCATCCTGACAGTTTACACCCCAGGCAAAAAATCTGTGTTGAGTTTCTGCCTGACCCTGTAGATTTTCCCTGGAATAGCACAGTCCGTTGTCATAAATTTTAAGAGAAAAAATGCAAAAGGTCCTAAAAGTAAAAGGTTGTTAGCAGCAGTGGGAAAAATAAAAGGCACAACCGAAGCAAGTAATGAAGCAATAAAGAATATGTTAGGGAGAGCTGAAAAACAGCTAGTTGTAATACAACATTTTGGATTATAGCAGTATCATGTGTGGTCTCCTGTGAAGACTAGCATTAGATTGAAAAATTTGAACAGGGAGAGTATCATTGGATGTATGTCCCTCAGTTAAAGGCAGATAAGGTCAAATGAGAAATCGAGTTTAATAACAAGGCTGATAAAACAAAATAAATTAAATAAAAATTTCCAGGAGAGATGAATTTTTCATCTTGTCTAGTCTTAGATCAAAGTAGCTTTCCTCTCTGGAAGAGGGGTTTCTGGTCCTGAAATATAAATTAATGAGCTCACCAGCTGAGAAAATTGTTATGAGGTGAATAAGAAAATAGTTACATGGGTCAGTGTATTCTCAGCAAAAGAACAAAAGCTGGAATAGATAAGAAAATAAATCAATTTCATTTTTTGGCATCATGGTAGAAGCAGAATACACAAAGAATGCAATCTCTCATGGATGATTATTATATCTGGGCACAAACTTTTGCAGCAAACAGGAACATCACAAAACATCTCCAGCTACCACTCTTTGAGATTCCTCTGAAAAAACACTGGGGAAGTAATTTACTTTCTTAGTACTCCTATTCCATGTAACTGCTAAAAATTAGCATCTGAGAAAATGGAAATATAAACATTTTTGTTTTCTCGTTATACTTGTTTATTCAAATTCTCTAGGCAGATAGTCACATTCCTGGATCTCTCTGACTTTCTACCTATTAATAAGCCAATTAAATTATGCTTTTATCCAACTGTTAGAGGGACCAAAAGCATTTTTTGGTTGTTTTTATCATTAAATTTCCGATGATAAACATGTTAAGTACTGTATCAGGTCATTGCATACATGACTTGCAGTTAATGTATAATTAAATGTTATTTTAAAACAATTTCTGCTTGTTTTCTTCATGCATTTCATTAAAATAATTTCCAACATAATGGAATTTCATTAAGGGAAAAATAGATAACAAAGATCACACACAACCTACTTGCTGTTCATGCACCTAAACATGCCGTGCATTTTCTAATCCATAAGCATCGGGCCAGAGTAAGAATATGTTCACAAGTGACAGCACTGGTGTGTAGTGAATCCTGTGAGATGTCAGGGCTGGATTCACAAGCTTTGAGAGGGTAGGGTTAGGGCAAGCTTGTCTATCCTGACCCCAGTCACAGGTCTGATGGAACTGAGATGACCTCTTTGATGTCTCACTGATTGTTCTGGGGTCCCCCAGGTCTGGCCCGTGCTGGAGAGGGAATGCACAGCAAGGTGTATGTTTAAATAACAGGGCAGAGACTTGGGCCAAAAGAGGGACATCTGAGCCCACAGGTGGCTGCAGGAAACAGGAGACAAGATAGCAAGTTGTTGGTTTGGATGTAGCCATCACTCATGAGCAGATGGATTTCATTTACCCACCACAGCTTGCACAGAGCATGAGTGCAAGAGCTATCTGTACACTGGGAAAAAACAATTCTTTCTGTGGCAGGTGGAAAATGTGAAGGAATAATGAAAAGCTTTGAATCACTGATTCCCTCTCCCGTTAGAACTTGGTAAAGAGGGAAATTATTTGACACTAGAAAAAAAAGTCATAAATCAAAAGAGATATGATGTATTGATGGAAATTGTGATAGGACATATATGTTGATAGGACAATGTACAATAAAACAGAGGGAGTACAAAAAATAAATAAAAAAATCAACATAGTTTGTGTTAATATGGCTTATCGAACAAGAGTGAGGGAATAATCAAAAATATTAAAGAAGTTTGCGCTCAGGAAAATAAAGTTTATTCTTGTGGCTATGTGGTTCCAGAACTGGAGTTTACTTGCCAGGATCTCAGCCAGGTGAGAGTAGCTGCAGATTTGCTGGTTGTGATTGGGACAGTGTGTCCGGAACACTTTGATTCCTCTGATTAGAATGCAAGTCAAAAATAGAGATGCAGCCCTCCAAGAGTTAAGTACTATTGATAAAACTGGAAACAAGTTTTAAGATAAATTATTACCATTAGAAAAAAATAGAAGAAAAACCCACAAACACCTGCCTCCCAAAAACGTCCAACCAAAACCCAAACCAAAACAATAACAACAAAACCAAAAACATCACCAAAGGAAGAAACCTCTATTGCCACAGGTCCAGACCAAAAAATAATACCCCGAACTCTAACTGTCTTTATGCTTTTCTTTTCTAACAGTTCCTCATGGTCACCAGACATGTTTGAGAAAAAAAGTTGTTCAAAACTTTGCTGTTTAATTTATCTCTTTCCAACAAAACTTCAAGCAAAAGTAACTGTTGCTGTTGTATTATTCATATTACTATAACTGATTATACTTTGTGGAAACAATTTTCACTTCCATTTGCATTCTTGACATGCTTTATCGGGTGTTTTTCCATTCAATGAGATCAGAAACCTTTACCTCGAAGCACTGTCCTTTCTTCTGCTCTCCCATTTTGTTTCCAATACACCCCCCAAGACCAAGCAAAGAAGGGGTAGTGTGTTAAAAAGTTGCTGTGATATTTGGTGTTTTTTCTATGTGCTCTGCATGAGTATAAAGAGCATTATTTAAATGTGAACTTTCCTGAGCCTGTCATAGTTGATTTTTCCGTGGATTGGTGTGATGAAACTTAAACAAATTTTAATGGCAGATTTTCCAGCATAGCTTAGTTGAACATCTTGATATTAAAATTTAATCATCGCAAATGAAGCTCTGTGTGGTGCAGTGAAATTCAGCGGAAGTATGCTGTGCTAATAAGCTGCAAAATATTAATACTGAGATGATTTTTTGTCTGTCTGGTATCAAAAGTCTTCTCTGAGCTGTAACATAAAATAAGATTTAGCTATAAACTCTGTTAAAAACAGCTGAGGGAAAGGAGGACGTTTGTGTGTTCAATGTTACTAGGATGACTAAAGGTGACAAAGAGAAGCCATGTCTGTAGTAGTTTAGGCTATCATATACCTGTGGAGAAGACAAATGATCCTAAGATGTATTTGGTGGTGTATACCCAAAGGAAATTAGCAAATATTCAACTTACATTGCATTCCATCTAAAATAAAAAATACTGTTCTGCTCCTCAAGTTCAGTAAAATGAACTCAAACTGAAATGGATGAGGATTTCTGAGGTAAACAGTTTGCTTTAACAAAGAAGGACTAAGTGAACTTGGCTGGTTTTGTCCAAAAATGATTAAATGTGGGAGAAGATGCTCTTGCTGCTCATGGATATGTCACTAGGACAAATAATGAAACCAGTAGAAGCAGATTCATAGTAAAAGGCAATTTTCAAAACCAATGAGGTGTAAACTAGCCATGAAGGTTAGAAGGTTAGAAGTTATTTTCCCATCAGCTGGGTAAGTGAAATTATGTCTTAGGCTTCCCATAATACTGCAAGTAAAGATGTATTTCAGGTAGAAGCTGATGAGTTTTTTATGAGATATGACATTAGGACATGTGGCTGTGCCCACGATTTGAAAAGGTCTGCTCACTCCATGCTCCCTAACTTCAAACAGCGATTTGTACATAACTTAATTCAGTAAAATAAAAATAAATCTTCCAATTCTTTTGCTGTCTCTTCCACAAATGAACACAAACCCATGAGGATTAGATAATATCTTGCATTGTTTATTATTACGGTGATTTCTATAATTCAACCAAGATTGGGTCTCCCATGCGCAAATAGAAGGTGATTAAAGAAACTTGCAATAAACAATTTATCACTAATTAAAGTAAGTCAACTGTTAAATTAATTTAGAAAATTGCCATTGTATTTTCACTTTTAAGGGTTCTTAATAATTGTTTTTCACAGATCAATTTTTGCATTTCAATAGTGAAATGATTAACTACAAGTGTATATAATTATTTTCCTGTATTTCACCTTTCCTGATAAACACTGTCACTTTTGCTTACAAAGCTGTTTGAATTCTTGGATTCAAGGAGCTCTCAAACTTTCAGATAGCACTGAATACCTTCCCCAGCTAATGCTACATTTTAATGGATCGAGGACACAGACTGCTCGAATAAATGTGGTAAGTGGCCAGGAAATGGCTCACAGGTTAGGGAGCTGTCTTTTGAGTGATCTAATGATTTTTTTTAAAGTTTTTTCAAAATTCATAACAGCTTTTGCCATTGCACTCTTTTCAGGTAGATTGGGTAAAGTGATATGAACGCTGGATTAGTAATTTTTCAGTTCCGTGCTTTGTTGTGAATCTGATAATTGTACCATTTGTTATCATCACGGAGGAGTATTCATATCTGTCAGGCCATCCCTGTGCACATTGGTATGCTCTCCACATGGCCCTGCAGAAATGCAGAGCTGTGAACAGATAAGGGAAAGCCATAGCATTTGCCACACCAATGTATCATTATTTGACTACTTTGATGTTCTCGCACAGGATAGCTTATCCTTTGGCTTCAAAGGGATCCCACTAAATTGTAACTGCAGCAAGGGCCTACAGGATACTTGCTATTTGTAGAAAACAATCTCACCTTCTTCTATGGTTCTTCTAATCTTGTGATGTTTCAATTACATAAACCATATTTCACATTAATCTTTGCTGGCTCACCTGAATACTTAGGTCAAGGTCTTTCGTGACTAGTTGATTTTCTAGAGCTGTGCCTTTTAAGGCTCTGCAGTCTGTGCTTCACTTTCTGAGTGTTTGAAAGTCTTCTTAAAATACAAAAGTGATAAGTTGGGACAATATTGGTGCTTTACCTGCTGCTTCTGTAAGTAGGCTGATATTGAGTAAAGTACCTTTTTAAAACCTTTTTCTTCTTGAATTCTTCAATTCTTGAAAATCTTTGCTGAGATACAAATTGCTTTACAGATTTTTTGATACATTTTTGAAAAGAGTCCTACATTAAAGTAGTATAAAATCATTGCTTTGAGTCACATCTTATGCAGACACAGTGCACACTTCTGCTTACATTAATAAAATAAATATTAAAATATTAAAACCATCTTGACTAGAACTAAAGAATGTAATAATTTGGAACAATGCAAGTCAAGCATCTTACAGGGTTTGTTTTCTGTTAGAAATTTGGATCTCTTAAAAAGCATTGCCAAGCTGTAACAAGCCTTTTATTCCACAAAAACAAAATTATGTGGAAAGTGAATATTGCCCTCCAGCAGAATTTAATTCCACGTTCCCCAAATGTCTTTAAATTGTTCTCTGTTCTCTCTGGCTCGGGCTTCCCTTTCTTTTTCATTAACTTCGCTGAGGCAACAGCAAAGATGTCTTTAGAGAATAAGAATGGAGGTTTTTTTTAGATAGGAAATACTCATGATTGATTTACCTTTTTTGCCATGACTTTCAGAACGGTTTATCAGAGGATGGGTGTTAGAGAGCCTGACATCTTTCCACTTCACCTCTTCTCTTTGGGAAGGTAGCCCTAAAACAGAAATGAAGGCTGAGTATGGTGTCGCCCACACAGGCTGGGAGCAAATGAAATGTTCACATTCTCACTGTGAAGTCCAGAAAGTTTAAAAATAAATTATCAGACAGATACTGAAGCCTTTAGGCAGAGAGAGCTGAAACACTGCCTGGATAATATCAGGTGGATCTCTGCTTAATAGATGCCAATAAACCTGCAGTTTGTACATTTAAATATTTATCCAAGGAGACATAAAAAGAAACAAAGGAATTGTCCAGTGGTGTCATGAGCAACTCTCCACCCCACTGGTTATCAAGCAGGATAACCACTGTAGTCCGCCCTTCTCATCAGAGGACAGGGAGATGTAACCATGGTCCCATAGGCTTTCTACATCTCAGGATAACTAGCTCATGGAGAAATAGCAGCATTCTTGTTTCTTGCTAGTAGCTCATCAAGCTGTGCCATAGCTCATTGAGAAATTATAGGTTTGACTCAGGAGTGAGTGAGTATGGGGTCAGGCCCTGTGTCATGCAGGAGGTCAGAAAGATGGGCTGTACTGGTGCTGATCTGGGCATTCCTGAATTGTCTTCCCACCTCACAGTAGGTGATGTCTTTTTGAGCTTTATAGAAAGATTTTGAGGTAATTATGCCTATAATATAAGCATCCCACTTTAATTCAGGCTGAGACTAGTATCATTTTCAGGCTTGCTGGACAGATGATGATATCTACCTGCTCTTATGTGCAACAGCACCTTGTGGCACTACTCTGTGCCTGCCACCTGTGAAGAGCTGCTGCTGGTGGCTGGGAACAAGATAAATTTCACGAGAAATCACCAGCTGATTTGCTGTAAGCACAAATCTCCCAAAGGAAGATTTTTCCTGGAGAGCATGGAGACTGGGAGGAGAGGATCAGGAAAGATGTGGGAAGTGAAGTGAGTGTGTATGAACGATGACTGGATGGGGATTAGTTCCTCCTTTGATGATTTTGGAGGCTGAGCAAAGGAAAATGCTTAGTTTTCCTCATCCATGAAAGCTGTTGGGACAAGCAAAATGCAAAAGTGCACTTTGTACTTTTTTTTCACTCCAATGCAAGAGTGGAGTGATCCCTTGGGGGAGTACCCTAAAGTTTTTGAGGGGCTCATATTTGGATTTAGATAATATTTCTAATCCAAACAGTCATTTGTACACTAAAGCTGTTTCAGAGCCCAAGTGGCATCTGGACACTTGCCTCTCCGCATCCACTAGCTACCACCACCGTTGCAGTGCAGATGGCAGTATGTCTGCCTTGGGGTGTAACTTATAATAGGGAGTGAAGGTCTGCAGTTGCCAGAAATTGAATTACCAACAGCCAAAGGTCTGAAAAAGTGGAAAAATTAAACAGAGATAAATCACAGAGAGCTGATGGCCGCCATCCAAGTTGTCTGAAAGAACCAAACAACAAAGCAGCCAAGCTGCTAACCCAAATGTATAATTTACCATTAAATTAGCACTCTACCTGCCTATTAGAAATGTGCTGTTCCAGAGCTTTATACAAGGCCAACCAAATTTACTTTGGCCCCCCAAAATAACAGCTGAGGCAATCTGTGTCACTCCTATGAAGTAACCAGAGGAAACACAAATGACGCCAGGGCTGGGTGGTTGCTCCAAGTCTCACAGCAACCTCACTCCCCATTTTTCCCAGGCAGCAGGGTGGGTTTTACAATGCCTCCCGTGGCATTGGAGGCCAAATTCAGCCTTTTTCAGATGGAGAGCTGAACCATAAACACAGGCTTATGGAGTCACTTTGGTGGGTGAGAATCTGCTAAAAGCAGACAGAGTGGGTTTTATATGTTATGACTTGCAACACTAAAATTTTGCATCACAGACTTTTGATCTTGCAGTACTATTAATCTGGAGCTCTGCAGCAATTCAAAATGTATTTAAACAGTACCATTCAGATCCAGACCTGCTGTTAAAGGTTGTCTGCTAGAATCTCATGCTCAAATGAATAAAAGGTATTATCTGATTTTTTTTCCCATATATGTGTGTGGGGTTATCTTCCCCAAAAATGCTAGATTATCAACATGCAGAAATCCAAAACCTTAATGTTCTCAGATCCAGTATCCTACCAGGTGCAGATCTCTAATTCCCTTCCTCATAGTGTCAGGATCACAGTTTTCACTGAATTCGAAATAGTAGTCTATGGTGGGGAGAATTTTAGCTTTTTCATTAAGTAAATGCCAATAATACATCAGAAAGCGTAGGAAGAATAATTTCATACATTATTAATTCCCTGCAGAGGATGCAAAATTTAAAAGAGGTTTGTTTTTCTGTGTTTATTTTTCTTAGGTTAGAGAATGGGGAAAAATCCATTTCAACTGTATTGAGTTATACATGGGAATAAGCAGACTAATGAGAATCCATTTTCTCCCTCACCTCTCTTGAGGGCTTTTCCCTGAAGGGTGTGCACCGTAGGAAAAAACAGTGCTGTGACTTTTGCCTTTTAAAAGACAGACCATTCTGATGCTGGTCTCCTCCCTGCTAAGGAGAGAGCAGGTGTGCAAAGAAATAGATTCATGCAATTCTTATGTGTTTAATTCTGCTATACATCTCTTTTCACCAATTCAGCAAGCTTGGCTGCCTTCACTGTAGTACACTGACACATTGATCCATACTTCCTGTCCCTTCTGCAGGTGAGAAATTCACATCTGTCTCACCAACATCTTTTTAAAATTAGTTTAGCTAATGAAGATTTTCCATAAAGTCCAGAGACTGAATGTCAATGCAAAGACTTATCTGTGCAGGTAGTTCTTTCCCTAAAGCTGGTATAAAGGCAGTGGGAAAAGACTGTCATGCACAAGTTGTATTTTTGAGTAGGAGAAATACTTAAATATCCTCTTTTTGTTCACCTGGTGTGAACCAATCATCTTGGTGGATCGCCTTCCCCAAGATGTACCTTTAGAAAAGATAGTTTGCTTTGCTTGAAAAAAGGGGGTTATGGGCAGTTAAAAGTATCTTTTTCTTCCCTAAATAGTTCCCAAATGAGTGTACCTTTTCCAGCTGTACATAGCCTTCCCAGGGTTATTTTTTCCTAACAAAAGGAAGAATTTTCACAAAACATCTAATGAAAATACTTATCAGCATGAGCCAATACAGAATAATAGACAGGATGCATATTCTTCAGGCAAGAATTATAGAGATGTCCAAAAGCCAGCTTGCCTTCAAGAAGAATGAAAATACCAGAAGCACTGAATATTGAGATGGAGGAGAAGAACCCTGTGGCTCCTTGCTCAGTGGCTCTGGCTGACATTGCCTGAAATTCCAGGTCAGCATTAGCAGGGAAGTGCTATGAAAGATGATTGCTTTAAAGCCCCATCACTGACTAGGAACACCACATTAGAGTGATCATGTTAAAAGTTCTGGAGGACCAGCAGTGGAGGTAGGATGAGAAGAATAACAAAGCAACAAAACAGGATGGGGTGAGGGGAGAGACCTGAAGTTTCCTAAAGATGAATCTGTCTCAAAGAAAAAAAACCAAAAAACCCAAAGCCTTTTTTATATCCTAAAGATAATAAGAAATACCTCTTTGTATAGAAGTAAAAAGAGAAAAGAGGTGGAATCCACGTACAGGGCAGCCTGTGAAGCAGCAATCAAGAGACTGTTTCTATTCTTAGCATTTTATTCTTCTACACTTCTTTTTCCTGTCACTTTGCTAGCCTGAAAGATCTCTGCAGCAGATTAGTAGCTGTGAGAGGTGTGTGATTTATAGAGTAGCAGCAAAGCTGCCAGTTCTCACCTGGGATGCATAGCCAGTGTCATTACTACAAAAATTATGAGGTCTTGCAGTTTGCTTGAGCTCAGTCTCAGTTACATGCATGTACACACAGTTTCACCAAAACCAGCCACGACAATTATCTTTACCATCTTTGACTCTCGGGATGTGTTTGTCGATTAGAGTGTGCAACAGTATCTCAAATATTCTGTTGAGAAGCCACAGTTATTCCAGAGACATTCACAATAAGGGAGAATTTAAACACTCCCTACAAGACCTCTTGTCTTCTTCCAGCACGAATTTTCTTTGTTACAGCTATCTATGAGCCTTTGGCAAGATTCTTCTGGAAGTTCTCACTCTCTGTTTTTTTCCCAAATCTTGAGTGTGGTGAATAACACTGAGTCATCTGCACACATTCCCAGTTCTCTGATTTTTTTTCATGTCTTTTCTGTTTGTTCATTAGTAGCTGAAACTGAGCATTAGGATTCAAATCACCTAACTTTTGAGGTTCATGATGCAGAGATTTTAATCTGAGTCAGTGTCCCCAAGCCCCTTTTGCGTTCTGTGGAGAGGAATAAATAGTTGTAAGACATGATTCATCTCATCTTAAACTAGATTTGTGAAACAGGTCAGATGAATCACATCTTAGAAGCCCTGTACAGACCTAAGCTTGCTTAAGCATGAAACAGAAACAGTCTCATGCCAGATCTGAAGAGAAGAAAAAAATAAGCCTATGTATCTTGATTCTTGGAGGAGTGGGAAGGGATGACAGCCCTGGTGTGAGAGGTTATTGATATTCCCTTACCATAACTCAGGTAACATTGCAGGTATAGGCTGGCATGAACCAGGAGAAGCAGTTGCATCAGCAGACCTGTGTGGGTGGAATGAAGTGGGGCAAGGATGTGAGGGGAGAGCAGCCACACCACTGGGTGAAACCAGGTGAACTGTGATTAACCTGGCCCTAAATCTGAAGGGGTAGCCCTGGCCTTTTGCAGTTCCTCCACCCAGGGATGCTGCTACCTGCTCCTGTTGCCTCCTCTCTGTCACATTTGCTACCTTTGCTGTCACAGGCGAGCAGTGACTTGATTATCCATGCAAAGAGTATCTCCAAATAAAGAGAAAAAAAAGAAAAAAAAAGTGGGTCTGAGAACCCCTCAAGCTTGCCTCATGAGCACTAGGACTGACAAGAGAGTGAAAAGCAGAAAACCTCTGGGGAAAAGGAAGTTAGTCTTTGTCAAAGTATGTTTTATGGATAGTTCTCATGTCTAGATGTTGTATATTGGACAACTCAAAATTGTTTTTGCCTGAAGCTTGGAAATATTATTCCCTTTTATATTTTTTTTTTTGAATCTGCAAGGTTTCTATCCTTGAAGTACTACAAAGCAGAGACATTATCAGCCTCTCTGTTACCTCAGAGGGTGTGAAGCAGAATATTTGCTGAGGTGTTTTTGCGGTAATACCGAAGCTTATTACAAACATGCTTCTTCACACCAGAGGTTTTTATTTTTGTGGGTTTGAAAAGGTAAGCAAATATTCTCAGAAAATACATGCTCTTTTCAGGAAATGTAGCCAATTGGAGATCTGTTTTACCATCAAATAATGATTCTCCAGTATTAAAGTCTGGCCAGGAATCAAAATTTAATATTATCTATGAAATATCTAGGCAGATGAACAAATGTCCTACTAGAAGTGATTTATTTCAGACTTCCAAGTAGATACTTGACACTGGCTTATGGAAAGAAGCTCCTGCATGACAGACTAGGACATGCTGGTTGCATTCTGAATTTTGACTGAAACATTTGATACTTAAATCTAGAATGGCAGATAAAATTTAAAAGGCTGAAGGTTACAAGTCAGTTCACATCTTGTGACAATTACATCCATGACAGAAGACAGACCTGCACCAGCAAAGACCAAGTGGCCCAGCTCAGTCCTGGGCTACTGTGGGAACTGGGGTATCATCAGCACTAAGCCATTTCAGTCCAAAAGCAGACTTATTGGGTTTGGAGGTCTATTATTGTAGCAACTAAAACAAAAAGTCAGTTCTACAAACATTATGGCTCTGTGAGTGTCTGTAATTAACGCCCCATTTTAGCAAGCCCCTCACTTCCTGAACAGCTTTTTTTTCATGGCAGTTCATGTTGATTCTCTCTCCAAAACGTATGCATTGGGAATATGAGTGCTTCTTTCACACTAAAAGTTAAATAAATTAGGGAGGCTGTGGGAAACAAGATTTAGGGGTGTACAGATACGAGCAAAGTATCTAATGTGAAACTGAATTGAATTTGGTAGAGTTTGGCTAGCTTGGAGAAAATGTATTGAATAAATAAATAAATGATTTTAAATTTCTTGTGAAAAGTAAGCTGCTTATACAGAAAAAAGTTCTGCAAGTTGAGACAGAAACAGCTCAAGATGAGTTCTGTGGTGCTTGTTTTAGTCAGAATACTCATCTAATAAAGTAATCTGAAGGAGAAGACTACCAGCAAAAGGTCTCTGGCATTAATTTTGCCATCTCTCTTTCATATGCTTGTGTGTGTCCTTGATCATCAAATCATGCAAGTGATTTGACATTTTAACTTTGAAGCTTTGCAACCCAAGATGTGTTGGGAATGTGCAAATCCAGAACTGAGAAACTGGAAGCAAATGACAGCTCCATATACTTGGCAAAACTACACCAGTTTAAATCAGTTGAGGACTCAGCATAATGTCTAGGAAGAATCATGCTCCTAGCTTGCTCTGAAGTGCATTCTCCTTTTGCCATCTTGTATAAGCTTTGGTGACTTTTACCTTCATTAACTGTTTGACTCTGTATTACATCCAAGGAGCTCTTCACTTGAGTTTCAGTCCCGACAGGAGTGTCGATAGAGGACACTGTGTTGTGTGCATCACATATGTGCCATATATTTTTAGGTTTTAAATGAGATATAAGTCACAGTGTAGAGTTATGCCATTCCAAGGAGTAAATGTCACCTGAGAAGAAAAAAACAACCCATATCTACAATTCACAAAATACAGCAATGAAATTTAATATAAAAATCTATTCACCAGGGAGCAAGAGGAAAATACAGTATAAAGAAAGTATACAAAAAAGTATACAGAATCATACAATAGTTTGGATTGGAAGGGACTCTTAAAGATTGTCCAGTCCAATCCCCCTGCAATGAGGGTAATAATAATAAAGAAGATATTCTAAGCCATCTTCTCTTCTGTCTATAAATGATGAATTTTGAGAAGCTTGTTGTGAGCTCTTCTGTCCCCATGAAGCAGAGGGATTTTACCTGGGCAGTTTTAGTTTTGATCCGTCTGGAGGGAAGAAAGCATGCTTAGCTGTTAACAGGAGGAAGGCTGCCTTCCTCAGTTCTCCAAAACAGATATGGTAAGTATTTTCACTGCAACCTTTTTTTTTTTTTTTTCTTCTGAATATCAGGCTCGGGCTGAAATTAATGTGGCCATGGCATTTTCCCACCCATTTCTTCACAGGGCTCTAAATGGTCCTATGAAGAGCCAAAGTCATATTTCCTTTCAACTTATGTGGAGGCACATCCACAGATACTCAAAAGGGTGACAGAAGGAGTTCCCAAAAAAGTTCTTCAGAGGGGTGAAAACAAAGTCTTCCCATAGCAAAGGGGGAGGATATCAGAGGGCTTTGTCCCTCTACAGTAAGAAACACGGATAAGGAGCACCTGAACTCATGAGGAGAAAGCATGTGAGGAAATTCTATGTGTATCTATTATTGTATATTTGCTATTCTTAAAAAGCTAAGCCTCCCCAGTGAATAATCTCAACGAAATTTTACCCACATGAAGCTGAGATAATTTTTCCACCCTGAGAGCTAGTTGTAGATCCCACTGCTGCCATCAACTCCCAAGGTTACTTTATTTGACAAGCTGATGGTAGTTTATTTCTTCTCAAGCTCTGGCCACACTGAACAGAAAATGTCAGATAACATACAGTAAGGTGCTGCTTGCATGTTTGGAAAACCCAGGGCATGCCATGCCTGTGTGAACTGTGCTAAAAAGATAATATATCTAAATTACATCCCACCTGGTATTGCAACCAGCAGAGTCACACTTGGGCATTTGTGTTGCATTAGATGGACTCCCTCCCTTCTGTATTGCTGTTAGGTCCCAGTACTCTGGCAATGTGCTTTGTGGAGCTGTTCAGGGGTCTCTCCTGTGATGAGCTGACATTTCAGCAGCAATGGGAGCTGCTGGTAGTGATGGAAGTGGAACATTGTTCTTTTCCTTAAAAGAACATGGTTCTTTTCCTTGTCCATTTTGATTAACCAGTACACAAGAGATACTGGGGTGTTTCTTGAACGTAACAAATTAAAGGATCACTGTACTAGGCCACACACTTCTCTTGTGGAAACTGAGAAGGCAGACTGTTCAGTTTCTGAAAGCCAATTCCTTTTTTTATTTTATTCTTCCATCTCTGAGAAACAAAACAGCTTCCAGCTGAAGATGTTTTTACCCATTTCAATGGGTACCCAGTACAATGGGGTAAAGCTCTGTGTTTAAGAAATGGCACCACAAAGTGCCACTTTCATGCAGAAGCAAAAAAACCCCCACAACATTAATTTCTAATATTTGCCTAATGTGATTTCTCTTTATGTTGTAACACTGATGTAGACCTCTTGTTTCCCTGAACTGTCCAGATGACACATGGAGGCTGTTTACAAAGGCTGACATTAGGCACAGGAAGTCAATCTCTTTATACTGCCTTTAAAGTTAGAGGTGCTAGAATGGATGACTCAGAGAAGAAGTAGCTGAATTTAGGTGCTCTTGCTTGCCTGCTGAAAGGCTGCAGACAAACTAGGCTCAAATTGTGAGTGTATCTTTTAATATAAAAAATTTGCAAATGGTATATCTTTAAATATGCTCACTATTTTGATCTGTGCCACTGCACTCACACACTTTGCCAGATGGATGTCTTCTATTTGACTTCTTCTTCAGTATATCACAAGCATCAGCTTGAACAGTAAATCTGCTCTAGAGTTACCCATGCTTTATTATTTCTGTTAATAGTCTGTGAAAGATCAGTGGTCTGATAAAGGGCCACAGAATTATTCAGGCTAATAAAAGACAGAGAATAATACTGGGGAGAACTTATGAAATGCCCAGCAAGCATTGCTCCAAGGTCACATGTTTATACTAATTTGAAGGACTAGAATCCAAAATTCTGGAAATTGTCACCATAACCACAACTGGAATTAAGCATCAATCAGTGCCATGGGTAGGATTGCACATACTAGGATTTTCTGTGTGTTAATGTTTTATCCCTGTGAATCTTGGTTTCTAAGGCAGAATGGAGGAGATTATATAGTTCTTATGGTGTAGAGGCCAGAGAAGTCATCAAGTACGTGAAGGCAGGAGCATGGCATAATCAGGAGACACTGTGCTTGCTGCATTTATGTTGGCTATCTCTTGTTGTGCTCAATATGCAGTTGGTTGGTACGTGCCTTACTCACCTGAAGGATTTTGCTTGGTTTTGTTTACTGAGAAGTCCTTTTAAAGTAAGCATTTTATGGTCCTGAATAGCATGCAGTGTTCTGTCATCATGCCTGTCTGAGCAGAACTTGCATCACAGCCCTTGTGTGAGTCTGGAAAATGTAGGAAAATTCTGTTAATGGGAGTTGTGTTTTGTAGATGGGGACTTTTTGTGCTGCTGCACATATCCAGCTGGCAGAATGTGAAACCACAAGTTTGTGTTAGCAGTGTAGAACTGCTTTTGCATTTTCCACTCACAGCAAAGACAGCATGATGAAAAAATGCGACTAGTCTCCAGTCAGTGCTGCTTTATGTCTTCTTCTCTTCCCAGCTCTTTCTTTCCTGAGGTTTGTTCCACTTCATTTTCATGTGTCACCTTTTGGACAAATCTTCCCTAGCTCTGCAGTGCAGCATCTAGCAGATGGTAGGTTTTTGACTCATCAAGGGTCCTTTCTGATAAACATCTCCATGGCACTGTCCAGATTCTTAGAATCATGGTAAGTTTTTTGTTAGCAGGACAGCATTTCTTCTTGCTGCTGTGCAGATGCCAGAGCATAACCCTGCTGTGAACATACAGAAACCAGAATGCAATGTACCTGGGAGATGCTTTTTTGGACATGAATACCTGACTACTGAACACCGTTTTTTATTACCTTGTCTAGGAAGCATCCCTTATTCCTTGCTGAAGAGGTAACTCTTCCTTCTATCTTCAGACACTGGACAGATGGGTGGCAAGTAGGAACAGGCAAAGCAATCCTTTCTGTAGTCCTCAGCTCCCTGCAGTTCTAGGCAGACTTGCAGCTTTCCTTAGAATGTATCCCCTGCATGTGTTTTTAACACAAAGGCTTTGAAAATAATAGAAAACTGCTGTGGCATAAGTACTAAAAGCAAGAAGCCTTTAACTTATGATTTCTGCTGAAGCAGACCTGTAGCTGTCCATAAAAATTTCAATGTGGTGAATTAGATATGTATATAATATCTATATATATTATATAGATATAGATATAGATATAGATATAGATATAGATATAGATATAGATATAGATAGAGATATATAGATAGAGATATAGATATATAGATAGAGATACAGATATATCAGAATAAAAAATGGTACTTGGTAGGTGGCCTTATGCCATCTTAATCTGATCTAACCAAGCCTAAGTGGTGTAGTCCTTGAGGGAATCAAAACATTGCATTTTCTTATGTTCAGGTGATCAGTAAATATCTCAGAAGTTACAACCCCTGATCCTTCACTGAAATATCTGTCCATTCTTTTTGCTTCTGAATTTTCCTTCCATACCAGACTGAAATTCTCATTTCATGGTTTTTATGCCCTGTGATACAGACACAGAGGAAATGTGCAGTCACAGTTAACTGTGCTGGTGTGGAAAGTAAAGGAGGGGAACTCTGAATGTGAAGAAAGGTGTGGTAATAGTGTGAAGAAGCAGGCAGACAGAAATGGGGAAGCTCAGGGGAGTGTGAGATCTTCGGGGCCGTCTCAGGCTCTCCTAATGCTCGGACTCCTCCTGGATTTTGTGGGCCTCGGTGTCAGAAAGCTCTCAGATGTGTCTCAGTTTGTCAGGACCTACCAGATGCCAGTCATTCAGGCTCTCTCATTTTAGTTGCCATGGCTAAGCAAGCAGAAGGTATAAAATGCAGGAGCAGGCACTGCACAGTGCATGTGCTCAGCGGTGTCACACGTGGCAGCCAGCATGGCTTTGTGGGGTCTGTATGAGCCTCATGAGGTACACCCAGACAACATTGTGCTGACTTCCTTGTGGCTGAAAAGTTGCTGCACCAGGCAGATACATGTTTGAAAGAAAGCAATTAGGGAAAGCAGCAATTGTAGCACCATCATACACATACCTATTCATATGTGGTTAATAGCATATGTAACTGGCTGTCTTTTGGGAAATTTTGCTCCTTCTGTATTTCAAAAGCTAATAACTCTCTGACAACTGAGCCATCAAATTAAAATAAAATAATAGAAAAATATTTTTAAGAGTGAAAATTTTAGCCAGTGTCTGACAGTTATGGATGTATTGCTTTCATTGGAAAAACTATTTAGATAAGAACATGGGACACATCCAGTTGAAGAAAGAAATACGGGCATGTCTGTCACTACAGAAGTACCTGAAAGCAAGTAACACAGGAAAAGGGGAGATAAATTGGGGTAGAGTTAGAAATTTGAATACTTCAGTAGCATTACCTGCAGATATTCTGTTTGAGCTTATTCTGTATGTAGCTTCTACTCTCCATTTTTGTACTTAATAGCATACAGAAAATGAAAAGAACTAAGTAATTTTGAAAACTTATTAGGTTATTAAACTCTAAAACAGAAGGCCACTATTGTGGTAAAAGACAAGGATTTTGTCATGTTACAATTTTCTTGCTGTTAATGAACATCTTCTTTTTGCTCATACCTATCTTATATGGAAAAACATTGCCATTTTTGTTTCCATGAAGTAATTCAAGTTACATTCTAAGTTCACAATCCAGTTTGGTCATTTGCTCACATTATTAAACACTGGTCTTTTCTAACTAAGGCATCTAAAAAATTGTCATGCTTAGTATATTTTTGCATGCTTCAAAATATTCTAAAAACCTACCATTTTTCTTAGCTTCCAACTTGTAATTCTTCATGGAATTTCAAATTCTTCATTTAAAAAATCACCATGGGACAAAGAAGAAGCTCAGTTTCTGCTCAAGGCCCTGCCTCTGAGTCAGCACACGACTTGGAGCCACATTTTGGCACAGTTTCTCGAGGGGAGCGGCACCAGCGAATCCACCTCCCCAGCAAAGAGCTGCCACGCATGAATAAGCACCAACAGGGACTCTGGCTGTTAATGTTTCTGCCCTGTGAGCAGAAAGAAAAGTTTGGGGGTGGATTTGTTTGTTTGTTTGTTTTCCTTTCCAAAGCATGTTCCAACCTTTTGATGGCAAGTGCTTTACAAATACTGAATATGGTGACATGCTTTCCAAGTAAGCAAGTAAATAAGTTTGGTAATGACAGCCTTGGCCTAGTGTGCCATTAGTATGAGCACTGAACAGTAATAATGAAGGATAGCATTTGTTGTGCAGAACTGAAAAATTAAGGGAGGGGAGATCAGACGCTGCAACAAAAAGTTAATTATGGAGAAGAATGAGACTGCGTTGGTCAGGCTAAAAATCACTCTCTTGGCAAGCATTAACCACCATTCTTGTTGGCAATGCAAGGCCAGATAAGGGAAGAGATTAAAATTTAGTTTAGTGGATGTCCTCAGAGGTCTGCTTTTCTTGCATATGTAGTGGCAATAGAGACAATAACGCGTCAGAGTCCGTACTGGTGATGAACAAGGGGTTGGAGCCTGCACCATGCCACAAAATACCACAGCTAATGAAGGCCTAATGCCTCCTGTACCAAGATAAATATTTCTTTATTGAAAGTGACTCCTCCATTGGAGGAGTTGCCTCCTAAGAAGCAGATCATACTTTCCCTAATCTCTTTCCTTGATGAGCTGCCTAATGAAGTAGAACAACAGCAGAGTCAGCATAAAGCTTCATCTAGGTCTTCACTCCACTTGTTGCACAAATTATTAATAACTTATTATGATCAGGTTTTGGATATCTGAGGAACTACAGTGCCATTCTTGTGGTTTTATACAATGGCTAGGCCACAGGAAAGAATGGCCTGAGCAGCTCTCTTCTTTGATAGAAGTTAATAACTTCTACATTTCCTTACCATCTCCATGTGCAGGGCTTCAATGAAATTAAAGAAAATTGCTGAGCAGCTAAAGGTCTGCAGAGAGATCAAGAAATTTTCCACTTCTATTCATGGGGAACAGTGTTGTTGAAATGGTATAACTTTAGAGTCACTTTGAAAAAATGTATTTACATTATCTTACATCTGGACACTATCTATTACACTCTCTCATAACTGGAATCTAGGCATTCTTGTTTATTTGTTTGTTTGTTTGTTTTTTATTAACAGAAAAGATCACTGAATAATTTATATACATTCACTAAGACAATTTCAGAGGACTAATACAGTCTAGGTTCCAAATTATATAAGGATTATTAATGCCTCATACTAAGGGAACTAAAGAAACTGTTCTCCTGTAAAGGAATTAAATAACAGTTGTGAATATCTTTCTTTTATTTATCTTGTTGTTGTGCCTGCAGGTCTTCCTAATCTGTTACACTACTGACACACTATAAAGAGGCAGTATAGCTCAGAGTCTTGGTAGGGACAGGATAAATATCCCTGATGGACCAGGGAAGAGAGTAAAAGAGGAAAGGTCTGTTATTACAGCCTGCACTGGAGCCTATTTACCCAATAGTTTAATCCTCCTATCACAAAGACATTTTTGAAGAACAGTATCTCTTTAATTTCTCCATCTTTGAAAGGCTGATTCTTTCATAAGAGGCGGGGAACCCATGTGCAAGGAAGGCGCTGGCTGTTCTTTCCTGTGGAGCAGGAGGAGGGAGGGCAGCAGGGAGGGAGGAAAACATGGTGAGCCTCTGAAACCCCATCCTGGAGACTGAGCATCTGTTCAGAGGTTGAGAAATCTGGGAGCTCATTGAAACTAAACAGGACAGTAAGGGCTCACCCTGCAAGGACACAGTGATCAAGGGGAGATGCTTTGCACAGCCTTTGCCTTTCTCTCTGATGGACCTAGTCACAGAAGGTCACTCAGTATTCTTTGACTTTCTCAATTTGAAACACCATTTGCTCTTCCTTGGAAAATTCACACCATGGAGGAGGCTCAAGCAAATCCACCTCAGAGTCCTGGTATCTTTTCAGGGTGGAGTTGAGAACAGGTGGCTGACTTGGGCTCCCACAGTGACAAGTAGGAAACCAGAAGGGAGACTAATATTTATGGTAGAACATCCCATTTTCTTCCTTAAAACATAGCTAATGCTGAAACAAACCAAAAGCCTGACATGCAATATAAACTTTTTTAAAGGCTAAAACAGTTGTTCAAGGTCATAATTTTCTTTCTTTTTCACCTTTGCAGAGCTTGTAAAAAATGTGGACTGTTTGTGTGGGGACAGCTACTGCTGTTGACAGGGGGCACTGCTTCTTCTCACTTCATAACTCTGATCAGAGCTTCATGCAAAGCAAGGCAATCAATGAGGCAGTGCTGTGAGAGCCGAGGGTGAAGGCTGAACAACTGCAGCAGAAGAATTTTAAGACCTGATGTGTTTAAAACTGCTGGGGGATTGAAATAATATTTTTTATTTTGACTATTTAATTTTGCAGCATTCTAGTGCAGGTCAATGGCTGAGTAATGCTTCGGACAAAAGGATGCTTGTTTGATATGTGTTTTCATGGAAATAAAGACATACTGGTATCAAATACATTTTGAGACACTGACACCCTGCCCCTAGAGCAATCTCATTGTGTGCAGTCAGATTGCCAGGCCCCTGCCCCTGCCAGCCTGCCCTTTGACTGACATCAGCAGCATAGGCAGGATGCCACCCACAATATTCATGTGAGGTACGTTCCTCTCAAATCACACTGCCATTGGCAAAGCCAAGGGTCAACACAACTCTTACCCACATTTAAACAGCATTTTTGTGTCTGGTTGTTGCTCCCAGGTGACCTGGACACCAAATGTCCCTGAATGTCCACAGGAGCCACATCATTACTTACAATGCTCTATTTCCTTTTAGTGATCAGCAGAGTTCTGTGATCAGAGATCACAGTTCAGGGTGTGCTGCTGCTCATCTCTCCCACTGGCAATAAAGCCTTGTTTTATAAACTATTCCAACGAGAGGTACTCAATAGATAGTCTGGGAAAAAACAAAGGGCAGCATATTTGCATCAGAAACACAGGGAAACCTTGCAGTGTCTGATGTGCCCTCTCCCCATTTGATTTCCAGCTGCCATGTCCTGATCATCTCAGTGCTGCAGCACTGTAGCTCCTCTTCCTGAATGGTAGCAGTAGTAAGAAAAATAGGGTAAAACCCGTGTGCTTCGTTTGATGCCCTCCTTCACCTCCTGACTGCCACTTTCCCCATATTCACTCTGGGAAGAATCAATATTTTAAGAATAGAAATGAAGGGAGGAAGGGGAAAGAAAGAACCTGAGACCAGCTTCACCCATCATTTTGAAAAGTCCATTTTCTTTTCAAAAATTTACTTTACTAGTGACGTTATCACAGGAGTCCTTGCTGATGTCTATGTGGTTTTATATCACTGTAATTGACTTTCTTTGTTTTTATTTCCTCTTCTCTTCCAGTGGAGTTTTTATACTGTGATTTGGCTTCCATGAAGTCTATACGGCAATTTGTGCAGCAGTTTAGAGCAAAGAATTGTCCACTCCATGTCCTGGTGAATAATGGTGAGTTCTGTTTTTTTCTTCACATGTCTGCAGAGGAAGATGTGACAAATGGAGGTCTCATCTATAACTTCACATTTCAAATAGATTATCTGAACCATACAGCAGGTTACCGTAAGGCTGCATTAACTGGTATGTCTTTCTAGAGTTAAATTGCATTTTTTTGAGAGATTGTCAGGTGAGCAGTCTGAACACTTCAGTGCCACACCTGCTCATGTTGTTGCAAGTCTGGTTCCTTTGCTGTGATTTTTTAGCTCTCCAGCACTAAAAATAATGCAATTATATAAGAATCTGAGCATCTCTAAGAAAAATAAAAAAGGAAAGAGAAGCTGTACTTTATGCTGGTACAAAATCTATCTTTTCACCTCTATTTACTTTCTCTCCCCTTATGTTTTTCCCCATATAAACACTTGTTTACTGCTGTTGGCTGATGAGCTGGGATGGGGATCTAATACACCTGAAATATAATCTGGCAAATTTTCCAGCAATCTCAGAGAAGTCAGTGCATAGATCCAGGTGCTACTGGAAAGCTGTTCATAAAACTGCATCCTCAGTGGTCAGAGCACAAGTTAAAAAGACAATATTTATCTTGCATTCATACAATTATCCAATAAATCTCATTATTCTTAGGGATTTTAGCCTTTGTTCTTCACATACTCGCTATCTAATTTTGTGTTACAGCCACAGTAGTTTTGGAAGCCAGCCTGTACTTCCAGAAACCATGCATGCTCTGCATGCACTGTCCTAAAGGGGAATTTTCACCAGTCTATTTAACTAGGGCAAAAACCCGCCAGCAACAATTTAGGCTTCTTTTAGAAGTTTGCTGCTTTTATACGCTGCTGTTTTTGTTTTCCCAACTATTTACATATGTTTTTATTAAGACATCCCAGAGAACATTTTTTGTTTTCCTGTGCACACTTCAATCCTAGTGAGAGCAAACATGCTGTAAATAAAAGGGTTTGTTCTAATCATGGATGCTGTAAAGAGCTCTCAGTAACACAGGTAAATACTGCAATAAAAATTCAAGGGTTTTTTTATTTGCTTTGATTGATATGAAACATTTGTGAAATGTTCAGTTAAGAGTTCATTTTTCTTTGATTAGAGAGAGAAGCCTACCATTATTATTTTGATTGTGCAATAATTAGAGGTGGGTATTTACACCTAGTCATATTTATAGTTAATTAGTGGATATTTAAGCCTAGTTACAAAATCTTTCCACACTTACCTTTAAACATACAGAGTAAAAACTGTTACACAGATGGGAACAACACTATTTGAAAAAAACAGCATTTTATGTGAAAAGGGATTTTTAATTCCATGTACCCATCAGGCATCCCCTGCCCTGCACTAGTTTTCAGCATGAGCAGAGCCAGCATTGTCAGCAGGGGCTTGGAGGACAGTCGGGGGAAAAATGATGAGGCTGAAGCAACTGGGAAGCCCTGTGGAACACAGGATTTTTTTCTGCCCTAGCTGCTGCTGAATTGGGTTGGATGAAAATTAAATGTGTCTTCTTATCCAACAAACAAAATTGTATGAAAATGGTTCTCCTAATATGTTACAAGACCAAAGAGTATAAGCCCAAAACTTCTTTTAAGAAAGGAGCTTGAGACTAAAATTTGCCTGATTCAGTCTATGTATTTGTGACTTGCTAGAAAACCATTTGATTTCACTCATACTTTTTTTACCAAATACAGTTGGCAAGAGAAAGAGTTGTTTGAGAAAAATCCTTTTAGAATCTACAATGAAGTGAATGGTTCAAGTAATTTTTTGGCCTTAACAGAATCATGTTCAAAGCACAGGTAAAGAATCCCATAGAATTAGGTGAGTCTGGCCATTTCCAGGCAATGACTTGACTTCTAAATGCTCTTTCCCACTTTATTTTTTTTATGTTCTTTTTTATTTGCTGTTGTAAATAATCTGTAGCATTTAGTTTTGTAACCAGTGAAAGCCCACTTTCACTGGTAGCTTTCGTTCCATAGTGAAAGCCCAAATGTTTCCTCGCTACATAAGAGAAAAATGAACATACCTAATAGAGAAGAAATGGCCTGATGCAAAAACCACCAGTACCGAGAACAGTCAAGAAAAGTGCTGACTGTCTTGGGTTATCTGGTTGGGCTATCTGGTTGACTTTTCTTTTTCCCTTTCCCTTCCTCTTTCTGCCTTACATATATATATAAATATATTTCTGTATATATGTAGTCTCAATGCACTGAGGAGGGTGATTCAATCCATCATGGACTGCAGAGCTGGAAGCACTACTCTTTCAAAAGCCTCCAAAAGCCTCATCACAGTTGCCTGTTCCACTGCCTTTCCCATAGGTTTTGAAAATCAGACTTTGTATGCATCCCATGAGGTTCTAAATCAAATTGTCACCAAGCTAGTAAAATTTTATATTTCTGTCTTCATAGGACCAAGCATTTTATTATCAGGGCTGTACTCCTCTGTTACATTTAGTGTAAAAATGTAAGAACTGTTACACTGAAATTTTTGTACTACATACTAGAATTATTTAATTGCTTAAATCTAAATCTTTTTAATTGTTTGATAAAATCTTGTGTATATATTAGTGAATTTTCCACGTATTATCTCTTTGAATGTGTGTCCCGTATGCATGTGAAGGTATTCATTGAAGACTTGTGCAAACCTGTCAAAAAGCCAAATGTTTGAAGATAACTTGATAAAAGTTCCAGCATTCTACAAGAATGCAAGCTATGAAATTAACATTTAAATATTATTAAAGACAAGGGGTTTCATGTGAATTACTTTACTAAATAAATAATCAATACTACGTATCTAACCTAAGATTGTTATGAAATTCAGCAGTTTTTAAGGTCAGTGGTGATTTTTTTGAAAAAATGTCTCTATCACTTCCTCTCTCTCTCCCCCTTACCTACCTTAAGGATTTAGTTGGAAATTAAATTAATACTAAAATCCTGAGTTTCAAAGTATTCTGCTAGAGTTAAACATCCAGGTCCCACAATAATCATGTGAAAGTTTAGATATACAGCTAAATGGAGATTAGTGCACTAGTCACCTCCTCTTTTTGTTATAGCTTATTTTAGCATGTACATTTAACTTTCTAATTTCTAATTTAAAAGGAAAAATTTGGTTGAATGCACGAATTACTTCAGCTGACAAATAAGGGCCTGTTTTTCCATTACTATGCTTTTTGCATCAGTAATGTGCATGCTCAGCTCTTGGTTTTTAAAATAAACAAAACATATTAAAAATGCAAATAGAGTATTATATAAACTTTTTTTTTAATATAATGTGTTAGTGCTAAAAGGACAAAAATGCTATGACATAGAAAACAAATTCATTTTCTGTAGAAAATAAGAAGTAAGCTAAATGGTTGAACTGAGCCACAAAAAGAGGGATGCAGTACAAGCAGTGCAGAAAGCTTAATCTGACAGAAGGCCAGAAGAATGTGTCTTCTAGTCTGCTAATTAGCAACTGGGTGCTAATTTTTAGTTTTGTTTTGGAAAGAACTGTGTCTTTGTACAGCTGAAAAGCATTTAGCAAATTACAGCATGTACACTAGTGTTAATTATTTAATACATTCCTAAAAATGGCATTGATGTTAAAATGCATTAAAAAGTCTGCTGTCTTGTGGTTGAAAAGGGACAGCTACTAAAACACTTTGTAGAATTCTATGACCAGTAGTTTCATGCCAGAGATGTTTTTTCTAGCCTTGAAGGCAGTAATTTTCTCTGGGTGCTGGAACTGTTTCTCAGCACATTGTAGTTAATGCTTTTGCTTGTATGTTGTTTACAGAACTTAATGATCTTCAAACCAATAGAGCCAACACAAAAATCACAAGATATTTAGTGACACCAGAATTACTCTGGATGCCAAAAATGCACTGTCTAGCTCATTAACAATGAAATACCAACTTAAGAGATTTCAGGCTATTATTAGCCTATTTGAGACAGTTTACAGTTATTATATTTCAGGTTGAAGCCTGTCTAAGCAAATTTAAAATCAATACTTCTGAACTGCTAGCTAATTCAAATGACCGTATTTGGTACTTTGTGGATCATCTGAGAAATTATCAATCTCTTGATAGAATGAATAAGTCTGTATAAGCTTACCTCTTCAGTTCCTAGAGCACATTAAAACCTGTATCAGTAGCTGAATACATGAAATATATATATTTTCTGGTGCTACCTACACACAATCCAGATGTGCAGGTCAGTCATAATCTTTTGCCAGGAGTCCTTTGAATAGTCCCATGGATGCTGTCATGGTTGGTCATATATTAAATTATTCTTGTGTTTGAGTATTTGCAGGATCAGATCTTCAGAAGAGGAATGAAATTTGAGGGCTGGGAACAAGGGCATGTATCAAATGCAAACAATTCTATACATATTTACCTATTCACAGGTTATATTTATAAGTTGAATTCACTAATAGTTAAATTGTTTGAAATTATCACAGTGGGATCTTTGGAAAGATCCTGTCCCACTGGATTAAATAAGAGCCAGCTCCTTTGCCCGTAGAAGCTTCAGGCTACACTAACTGTTCTGATGAAAAGGAAAGAAACGTCAGAGATGTGGAAATTCACTGCAGAAGAGCTTGAGGCAAAATTTGTGAGGAGGGTTGTTGTTACTCCAGTGAAACTTGGATTTCGTTGAAATTAATGCTTTTCCTCCAGCCACACAGGAAAGCTGTGGTGAACTCAGGATATGATATCTCATTAAAGTTCTTCCAGTGTCTTGCTTACAACATCACGTTTATCCTTCCTCAAAGACAAATTAGAGGAATACCCAAGCAAAGCTGTGGTGGAAAAGATATAGAGGCATAGGGACAAAGAGAAAAGGGGATGAGCAGAAGAGCAAATAGCCTTTACCTGTAAGTCATGGATGATAAGTACTAGATATCATGGAAGAGCTGGGTCTTTGGGAGATGGTTTTACCTGGAAAAGTTAATTTGAGTTGGTGGAGAGACTGGTTTTCAATGGATCTTCCATGTATGGTAGGAAAAAACTGAAAGATTCATAAGGACCTTAACATGCAGTATTAATTTGTTCTAAAATTAGAAATTAGAAGAAACTCACAGAGCCTTTTTTTTTTTATTTTATTTTATTTTTTTTTTTTTACAAAGTTCAGTGCATGACAGGTGGCATCTTCTCAGATTTTTCAGAAGAGATCACCTTTTAAGAGAGCTGACTGTGGGGAGTCTGTCTGCTCACACACTGCTCTTCACAGGTATTAGGTGCCTTGGGTATTGGGAGTAACTTGTCTGGGCACATGTGTCAGAGCACCATGACACTGCTGACAGTATCCAGCCTGGCTCATTCAGAGCAAATGAGGGTTGTGCAATGCCAACATTTATCTGCCATATGAACTTTTAGCAGCAGTCGTCAGCTAGAGATTTCATTATACTTGGACAGCACTTTAGTCTGCCAGAATTTTATGTATCTTGCAAGAAGATGTCAGATTTCCTATAAAGGTTTATTTTTTATTGGAAGAACAAATAAGTTAGAGGGATAACCTTAGACTCTTCTGGCTTTCAAACTGTAAGGGTTTCATTCATGAAAATCCTGACTTTTGTTTGATATTATCTTTGTCTTTCTGATTATTTCCAAAGCTTTTTTCTCTGTCTGTGATATCAAACACTTTGTGAAAGGGGAGATATCTCTGGCTCCACATGTTGCAGGTTTTTGACCCATTTGCTTTTATGTCTTGAAAGTGAATGTTTTATCAGTAGAAGACAGTTACAAAATTCAGCCATTGATGGATTAGGAAACCCAACTGGTTCTACTTAAGTGTGTGGAACATTTGGCATTGGCTTTTCTGAAAGGCAGAAGTGAGCCATGTTTTATTTTTACTTAATCCTTTCATAGCTTTTAGGTAAAAGTATTTTTTTATACAAATTGCAAACTGAAATGTTTTACTTCTGAGAGAATATCCTATTGAATTAGAAAGCTGTGACTGACTTTCCTATTTTCTGATTGTGAGTGGGCTGACTCACCATTGTGCCAACTCAAATAACCAAACAGTTACTGAGTATATTTTTAGGAAACAAAGGGTTTTTTTGAACCAGACCTAATTAGGAATGCTCTGATTTATTTTAGCGTAAAATCAGAACCTTGGTTATGGAATGTATTTACTTTTTTTAACTGACACATTTTCCAAGGATCTAGCTTGTGCTGTGCTCACGTGTAGTGGTGTGACATTGATTCAGAATATGAATCTGTTCTTACAGAGGTGTTACAGCTGGTTCCATTTTGTTCTGTACCTACTAAGGTTTTGTTATTCTCACAATCCTTGAATATGGATTGTCTGTATTTTTTCCTTTTCTTCGCTTTAACCTACTGAGAAACTAAGAACTTTTTTTTTTTTCTGGAAAGACACACCACTTTATCTTCTTTGGCACAGCTAATACACTTCTCCCTTGTGAACATTATAGGTGGGTCTGGGAGCACCAGCAGTAGACATTACTCAGTTTTCAGTTCCTTTCTACTTAGCCAAACTTTTAGTGTTTGGGCTAAGAGTTTCTATGCCAAGTATTTGCCTTAGGCTGACTTTGTTTTCTTTTATTCATTTTGTAATGCCAGATCAAACAGTTTATCTGTTTCCAGCAACGATAAGACAAACATCTTAGGAGTTATTTTAATGTCAAAAATCATGGCAAGGTTTTTCATAAAGTCTGTGTTGTTATCACATAGTGTGGAACTGAATGCAGACAAGATCTTGCCTTTGTGTCAGTGGTGGCTGCATCTTTTGTGACACGTTCAATATTCCCCTGTGCTTCAAGTCAGAAGCCTGCTAAGGACTGCACTTAAGAAGCCACCTTTCATATGTTCCTCGTGGAGTATTTTGCCTGTACCAAGAATATTCTGAGTCAAGCCTGAGCACGTCTTTCTGCTCAAATCACAACCCTGAGCCGTGGTGGGAGGTGCTGCATACAGACAAATGCACCAGCGCTGAGACTGGGCACCAGCATTCCATCTGCTCTTTGTGGCTGCCTCTGAGCTGGTGGAGATGGGCACCAGGTCTCACTTCAGACTCCTCCAGGCTCTCCACTGTCCACACTGGTGGCCTCAGTCTTCCATGTGACAAGTTTCTGTCCCACGAAAAATAGACTGTGAAGAGTTGATGGAATAGGACAGTTAGTTGGGAACTGTCAGGATGACAGAAACCTTGATTGCTAAACATTTGAATTTTCTGATTAAAAGGCTTTTACAGAGAATTAAACTATGAACATAGCATATATTCTTGTTAAATATCAGAAAATTAATAAGAGAGCAAGTGGTGAGGTAGAGCTTGGATGTGTAGTGAGGATGAAGAGAGTCATTAGGTATGTCTGAACTGTAGGAGATGTCTCAGTCAGAGGCTGAAAAGGCTTAGACACCATGTAATTCACAAGGATTGAGACCTTAACCTTGAGGACTCGAGTGTCTGTTGAGTACTATGTGATTGAATCTTTTCTCCATGAGGGCACTCTTGACTGATCTCTTACTTGCAAGTTTACTGCTATTTAATAGAGACGAGAATTATTGCTCCTGGTGGAGAAGGGGTTGGAACCTCTCTTCTGCTTGATCACCCATTTCGATGTAACTTGTACAAAGAAAACTTGTAAGTTAGTTGCAGATGGTTGATACTGAAGCAGGGATGGAGAAGCTGGAAGGAGCCTCAGAGCCACGGATCATGGCTCCAGCAGGAAACAAGCCTCAGCAGCGAGGGGAGGGTGAGCCAGGTGTGTGACAGGCAAATGCCTGCAGGGTGCCGAGTGATGTGAGACTGAGACACAAAGGAGCTACCCACAATGGCTGGGTAAGAGAATTAGGGAGAAGGAACTTACCTTTTGCAGAGAAGCAGAGAGGTAGATGGAGCTGATATGCATGTCTGGGACTGAACCTCTCCCCTCCTTCCTGAACACAGGCAGTTCCTTGATAAGATCAGCATAGGATCACTGGACTGTGGGGGTAAGGGAGCAGGGGAGGCTGGGAAGCAGAGCACTGTCGTTGGTTCATCATGGCCATGCATTTTGCCCAGCACAGGGAGTTGAGGAAGCTGTCAGGAAAGGTAATCAGAAAAGGCAATAGGTGGTGCAGAGCATCCTAGGAGAAGGGAGCAGGAGGTGAGAGCTCATGGGAACTTGTTCAGTGCTGGAGCAGAGGCTCAGGCAGACCCCTATGGAGAAGTTGTCCTAGGATGAGGCAGGAGGGACCTAATCCTCTGGAGATGCTTCTTCTCCCCAACCAGGCTCAGTCCCTGTCCTTTATCAAACCTGTTTTACAGTGGCAAGTACCTTCCAGGAAAGGTCCATGCATAGACATTGTTCCAGCACTGATGCCGGACAAACAGGTGTCTTTGCATCTCCCCAAGGGTCACATGCATAGGAGTGGTATCTATGTATCATCCAGGTGTCATTGTCATGCCATGGGGTAAAAGTTCTTGCTTTGCTTCATTTTCCTCCCATTTGGCTTTGGAAAATTGCATACACACATATAAAAAGCTCCAAATGATCTTAGGAAATGCAAGAGTCTAAGCACCCTCTGAGAAGACAGGGAGTAAGACAATAGTACTGGAAAGCTGCACCAAGTTTCATTCGTGTTTTTGTGTTTTTCTTCTGAACTGTTAGGATTTTTTTTTTTTTCATTTCTCATACACTGTTAATCTGGCTTCTCTGTGTGGTCCTGTTGAGACTCAGAAGACTTTCCTGGGATACCAATAGGCATGTGGCATACCTGCAGCACTGGGCTCTGGGTTAGGGATGTGGCTTAGTAAGCAGCTGTCACAGCTTTTCCAGCAGTGCTGTAAATCCTCTGCTCTTCAGCCCAGACCTGGCAGTAAGAAGCTGTACCTATAAGAAGCAGACATGTGGCACACTTGTGCCTCCAGTAAGCAATGGGGACAATTCTTACAATAAGGCATGACAAGTTCTCATTACTTACTAGCCAGAAGAGACCTACAGGACAGGTGTACTCTGGGATTGCATAGCCCAATTGAACAAGGTGGAACAAGCAATCTGGTATAGGCAGCCTTGCCAGGGCATGCTGCTGTATGGCTCTTCTGTTCAGGTGAGAAGTGAGCTATGCTATTTCACATGTAGTTACACCCAGAGGTGTTTTGTTGCAGGGGTGTGCAGAACAGAACAGTTTTGACATTCTGTGGAGTGGGTTGCCCCATGTGCCTGCACTTTTGGGATTGGAAATTATGCTAAAGGCATCAGCTAAAACAGTGCAAAGCCAGTACAGAGGAAGGGTTTTGTGCTTTACAGGAAGTAACTGTCTCCTAATTTTTCCCCTTGGGAACATTTTTGGTACAATATGTATCTCTTCTTTGTAAATAACAAGAATTGGGTGAATGTGATTATAAAGGTTCACCTCCTGCAGTGAAGGTGTTATGTGTAAGTGTTTGTGGCTGACCTATTGATTTATCTCCCCAGCCTTTGGCTGTCTGGAGATAAAAGAACTTGTGTGAGAGGGATCTGCCTCCAAACAGTCTTCTGTGAGTCTGGCTGGGAAGGCAGTTTGTTCTGTATATGAAAAAGAGATTTTAAATTTTTATTTTGCAGTGAGTTTGAGTGAACTGACTTTAAAAACCACCAAGTAGCTCTCTGTAAATAAATCCAGATGAGTGAAATATTTGTATTTTTACAGCTCTTAAAACACATTTTATAATGGAGATGAAGGATGTCTTTGCAGGGGGAGGTATGGGCGTTAGAGCAATATTTGTCATCATCTGCTGTATGAGCAGGAATAGTGCAAATTCTCCTGCATAATTCCATAAAAAATGGGGTATGTCTAGCCTATAATATTTACAACTATCATAAAAATTTTTGTTATGCTGCATGCAGTGTCAGATCCATTTTGTTCTTTAAATTACATAAAATGGATCAGAAACCAAGAATTTCATTAAAACTTTTATAGAAAATTATCATAAATTCCTGCTTACAAAGACAGCCCTCTTGGAATGCATTCATTCTTTGAGTGAGAAATACGATCATTGGCTAGTCATAGAATTAAAAAAGAATATAATTTTTGTTATACATTAAAGCTAATTAAAAATGTTCATAATTTGAACATATTACAATAAATGCAGAACTGCAGCACACTGGAATGTATTACTGTATCTATAAGAACAGTTGTTCAGCATAGTTTTGCAGAAAAAATATTTTCCTTATTCTAATTTATTTCTACCTCTGAACAATCACACATCCATGTTTTGTTTAGTCAGTTTTTTGTTCCCATACTATCTTTTGCCAGAACATTTCAGCAACAGCTAATCAATTACAAAGTAGAAGCTCATGTTCAGTTTAGTTATTCATTTTCTTATGCCATGATGTTATCAGTGATATTTTAAAACTGAATCTTCTGGAAACAATCCAGCTAAATCACAGGGAAAAACATATAAGAAGGTTATATCAGAACTGAGGTGTTTGGCATTAATGGTTTGTGTGCTGCCACTTCAAATTTCACATACACTCTGAAAAAATTATAAGGTTGACTATTGATAATTAAAATAAGAAAGATACTGAGTTGTTTGGATTGCATACCAGAAGAATAAACACAATCATTATTAGTTTACAATGAAAAGACAAGGGATTTGTTAACATTTCAAGAAGTATTGGATTAATTCAAGGAATTAAAAGTATAACCAGCTTTCATTTTTGAGTTAACATTTGGGACCTTTAAGTAAAGCTGATGATGTTTCTGGATAAGAGAAAATAAATAGCATGCCACTTTTAGTGTCTACTGAATGTTAAGTAGTTAATAATTTAAAAAAAGAGAGCTTGCTGCTACACTTACAAGGTTTTCCCTTTTGTTAAGGAAGGAGACAGGTTCAGTTGCCTGTTGGGTATTCCTCTGTATGCTCACTTTTAGTGAATTAAAAATGGCTTTTCCTCAAATAAGAGAAACTGCCCTCAAACTACAGGACAAGATTATTTTGGCAGCCTTGATATGAACTATCTGAAAGATCAGAGCCTTTAAGAAAAATAAAAATAAAAAAGTCTTTCAAAGGTGTTTTGGCTTAACATTATTTGAGCAACTTCTCAAGACAAAAAGGGAATTGTAGTAGCATCAGATGCAGGCAAAGGTGATTGTACCTGCTCAAGGACTTGACCAGAATTTCTGTTCAGGGGATGCTCCTGAAGAATGAGCAAAAGAATATTGGGGAGTGTGTATCTTTACAGTTGTGCATTGTGTAAATGAAAATTCTTTCTATCTCCTGACCTGAGCTCAGATCTGTTTTTTTGCTTCCAGGATGTACAGCACAGATGGTGGAGACTAATTGGGGTGGAGGGCAAAGCCTCTATGTGCTCTTGAAATCCTGTGCCTCTCTGGAGGTCGAGGGTGAGGTTGCTGTGACATCCTCGGGGCTGATGTGAGCGATGGCAGCCTCCCTGTGTTTGCCTGCTGGTCATGATGCAAAGCTGAACGGCTGCAGCAGCTGTCTAACACACTTCTCTCAGGACAAATTTCTCCATCCCTCCATCTGACTCAACCAACAGAAGTGTGTCCATGCATGGAGGGGTCCTGTATTGAGTCCTGCAGCAATCCCAGCAGATGCAGAAGCAGCATTTGGCGTGCAGATCAGCCTTGCTGTGCCTGAGCTCTTTTATTTTGGCTGCCTTTGTTGGGCTTGTATTTTACTAGTGTTGCTGCAAACAGAACTCTGGCAAACTGCTTCCTTTCACCTTTTCCAAGTGTCAGAGCTTTGGAGGGCAGGATGGCTTCAGAGATATGCAAATAATTTCCTTGTACTAGCCCTGGTGCTCAGAGATGCAGCAATATTTCCATCTGCCCTCCAACAGCTCATGCTGAGTTCTGTCTGTGCTAAAACTTGCACTGTAGCAGGCTGAGACTTGGTCTGGGAGCTTGGGGTTTGTTCCATCCCTAAGCCATTCCCATCCTTTTCTTCTTCCCAGAAAAGAAGACTAAGTCACAGCTGGGCTTGTCTCACATTTGCATCTGTCCATAACCTTCATGCCAGTTCTCAGTCCCAGCCACTGTTACAGATGATATTATACACAGTTTATAGCAGTAAATGACATAGGGAGAAGCTAATCAGAGCTTTTGTGGAGCCTCCTCATGTAATTTGTGTTGTGTTTCTTTTCACTGTACCACCAGTCAGCATCGTTCATGTTCAGTCTGAAGTTCTCCATTTGCAGGCATGCTATGTTCCACCCAAACCTTTTGTCTTCTCTGTGGTCTTTTTGAGTTTCTTCCCCTCCCACTGCTTCTCCAGTTGCTCCATTAAGCAGTATGAAGCCACAGGTGAATCCCTATGGGTGTTTGCCATACTAAAAGAGATCCCAAAAGTACCTGTTCTTTGGCCCAAGAGGCAGCAACAAAGCAGGACTGTCAGGTGGCAGGAACCCCCAAGGCAGTGATGTAGATGCACAGCATGTGCAATTTAAAATGGTCATTTAACGTGCAACCATCAGGTCAGGCTGACATCAGGAAATGGGATGTTAAAGGCTTTTTAGTGGGCACGTGAAGTAGCATGAGGATTAAGCTGACACGCTTTCATGTCTTGAGTGCAGAGGTGGCTTTTCTGCCGTATCGTATTTGTGGGTGTTAGAGAGAAGCATCCTGTAACAGGATTCTCCATGAGTTACGTCCATCTACATTTAAATGACATAGGTCATGTCCACTTGTACAGTAAATAAATTTTAATAAAATAAGAATAATTTATAGCATTCAAGTCTATGCTATAATTGAGCAGGGTAACTATCCCTCAGCCTCAATACATGATATAATTTATGCATGAGCTCAGAATTCTCTGTAAGATGCTGAAATCAACATTGCATGTTGAGGTTGTGGATACTTATTTTAGACACTGAGTTTGAAAATTGTGGTTTGTGGAAATTTATGCAAAAATATTGCCAAAATAAGCATTGAAAACCTAATTTCAATATGCAGCTGCTTGTAAGCATGGTAATTAAGATATATTGGGTAAATTTACTACATCTGTTCTCACCCACACCAGTGAGACAAAAGTTGCAGATTTCAGATGAGGACTCACCAAAGCTTTAAGCTCCAGACAGGACCCAGGAGAAAGCTGTCTGGGGGAGCAGGTCTGCTGCTTAGCCTGGTCTTGTCTCCACTGCTCAGAGCTTTGATGGAGAGAATGTTGTTGGGATGGCCCAGCTCCCACTTCTTGAAAACAGTTTTCACAGATGAGCTCACAGTCCTGCAGGGAGGGAGAGACAGTCAATCAGCATGTTATCTGGATAAAGAAACCAGAGTGGGGGTTTAGATATTTCCTTGTCAGGAATCAATCAGTGTCGACTTTACATGCCATCGCCAGTCACTCACTGCTCTAAATGCTGTGTTTACCCTCTGCAGCAGGAGATCCGTACTCTTTCTACCTTGCTGTTCCTCTGAAATAAATCAATGGTTTTACCTCTACTTTTTCCTCTAGCTGGGGTGATGCTGGTCCCTGAAAGGAAGACGGAGGATGGATTTGAGGAGCACTTCGGCTTGAACTACTTGGGACACTTCCTGTTGACTAACCTCCTCTTGGACACGCTGAAGCAATCAGGAACGCACAGCCACAACGCTAGGATCATCACTGTCTCATCAGCCACCCATTATGTAGGCAAATTGCACCTGAACGACTTACAAAGCAGGTACCGGTCTCTTTTTGGTACTCACTGATCTGTAGTAATCGTGTGCAGATTAAACTACAAGAGAATTGTTACTGACTACTGAATGAGCTAGGGTTTTGTTGCCTTTTTTTTTTTTTTAATATAACTTATGGTGCTTCTCAAGCACTTGCTTTATATATTTAATATTTGATCAAAGCTTGCAGCCTTGAGCCAAAGGTACAGATAATTTATACACTCTTAACGGTGTCTTTTATTCTGGACTTTGAAAACCTGACGTTGCCTTCTGATTTATACTGCGGTGATGCTTGTGGTGCATGCAGGGCCTGGACTCGCCACTCGCCGGGAGAGGCTCCATAGCCGGGGTGTTCGGAAGTGGCTCGGACGGGAGCTAATAGACATGATCCCCATGAGGGTGAATGCAGAGGCCCCGCTGCGGCCCTCAGACGAGCTCAGCCAGCCGCCCGTGGCTGCTGGCAGCACAGCGAGGCTGGCTGGGCCCCGGGCCCTTCCTGCCCAGCTGCCTCACTCACAGCTGCTGTGCCGGGCCTCTGCTGCTCCTTCCTGCCCGGCAGCTCTGCCCGCAGCTCCCTCTGCCTCCGGCCGCCTCGTCCTGCCCCGCTCCCGACATCGGGGTCCCTGCCCCTGGCTTCCCTCACAGCCCCGCTCCAGCTGCCCCCACCTACCCCGGCCCCAGGCTCTGTCATCCTGCCTGTCCCTGCCCGACCCCGGCGGTCCTTGTCCTGGCACACAGCAGCCAGGCCATCCACTGCCAGCGCCAGGCTCCGGCCTGTGTCTGTCACACCCTGTGCTTCCTTCCCCAAGAGCTTATCGAGATCCAGACTGTGGCCACCCTGGGTTTTTAATCCAGTGAAATGGGCTTAAATGCATGGATCACTTCTGACTTCCTGCTTTCATTTAGGAAAACTGCTGGTGAATGTCTCTGGGGTATTTGTAACATTACGAAGACATCAGATGATGGGGTAAATGTCCCTGGTGTCATACAGGAACTGCGTGGAGTGGTTTAGTTAGCGGAGGAGCGGGCAGAATAGCTGAGATAAATTTCAAAATTTCCCAATGCAGTCATGCGTGGCAATTCGGTGCTTACTAACAGGCTCAAGCACAGCCTGCCTTCTCCTGGGCTCCGGAGGGCTTCTGCCTGCCTGCATGGAGCCAGTCGGACTTCTGTGTCATTTCCATGAAAATCTGTCTCCATCCTTTGACAGGGACTTCAGCAGATGATCAAAAGTACCTGGCCCAAGGTATAATTTCTGAACAAAGACCGAAATTAGAGGGCTGGGCTGTTTCCACTGCAGACATTTTACATATGAATGCTGCATTAGGCATGTCAAACTTGTGATTACATATTATGGCATCAGTTTTATTACAAGCCATTGTTTAAACCTCTGCAGGGTAGTCACAATTTCATCTCTTGCTTGTAAAACAACCACAGGAAATTACCCTTACTCTTCACTGGATGTATGCAACCATTGTTTCTGATGGGCATGTGCTAGATGGCACCATGCAAGGGGGATAAGGGGATTAGTATTTATTTGGGCTAAAGTGAGGAATGCAGAATTAAATGTGACTGTTCTATGTCTCTAGATAACAGTAGTTTCCTTGATTATAGCAGGGCCCTATACTGTGCCTCTTTAATTTAGTATCATCCCGCTCTTTGATTTGTCATTATTAACTCATGTTTTAAAGGAACCAGAAATGTTTCAGTTTGGAAAGTTATGGTTGAGCAAGAACATGACTAGTCTGATGTAAAAAATAATAATATACCAGTGAGATTACCTGCAGCTTTTGTGTCCTTTACATTTCAACATTATTGATGTAAGAAGGGCCATAAAGGATGACAAACTCTGACTGATTTTGCCTGCTCATTCCCACACAGATGCTCTGAATCACTCAGGGGCAGCAGTGGTGCCTGCACATATGCACAGTGGTGAAACCCAGAGTGGGCTGTAAAGTCAGGTCCAAGCTTTTCCTTGCTTCAGGTGTAAAAAGATGCTCCTGGGTATTTTTTTTTAGACTAACTGCCAATAAGCACCCCCCTCTCCCCGCCAGGTGAATAATTTGACATCACCATAAATAGTGCTGCAAAAAACAGTGTGATCACTTGTGTGTTTGAGTGTGTCCCTACGATGTGAGCATGGGGTTTAGCAGGAGGACTGCTGCAGAGTATCATACCCAGGCATTGCCTACTCCATGGGGCCCTGGAGACTCCTTGTGATTCAGAGCAACATTCAAGAGCTTTAATGGATGTGGTAAAGACAGTGGTAAACAAGTTTCCTAGTGATGGCATGTCTCATTTTTGCTGGCTGTGTGAATGGGAAATCATTCCAAAAATTTTCTATTATTTTTTTTTTGTTAATTTTTTCCTTTATTTTGAGTAGCACCAGTTGGCCATAATTCATTTTATGACTCAGGTGGATGTTCCCAGGTTGGCCGGTAGTCCTAACCTAGCAGGAAAGCTGCAAAACCATCTGGAGCCATTATTGGAGAAAGTGAGGCTGTACTTTGTGCTGGGGAAATTACTGTTGGCAGCAGGCTGAATTGTTTACCATACTCTTGCCCCATTATTCCTAGATGCTAGTTGAGCTAGTGTCCTGATTAGAGGTGAGTGACAGTACTGGAGCAGGGATTCATCCATCAAGCATGGCAGAGAAGGAAAGGCAGCAGTCTTATCTTGACTTAAAGGAGACAGTAAACTCACTGAACTGAGGTTCAGTTCTCTGCTTTACCAGACTTTTCTGTGGAATCCTTCTCCCACCTAGGAGACTCTGGGTTGGCAGATCACATTGCTTGTACTTGCTGCTGCGAGATCTGATCTGAAACCAGGCATCATCCATATCAGTGACCATGGGCAACTGCATAGCAAATAATTGTTGGAAGGCCTGTCCTGCCCCATGAACAGTGTTAAACAAAGCTTGTGTTACTGTCTTCCATGTTTCCTCCTTGTTTTTTTCCCTGACATCTTACCAACCTGATTTATCCCATGTTGCTCTGGTTAGCTCTTTTCAGTGGGATGGTTAATTTAATTTTGTCTTTTTGCGTTTTACATTGTTTTCCTTCCTTTGTTGTGTCTTTTTTTTCATGCTTACCTTCTTCTTCATCTGTGTCTTTTGAGCTTTTTTTTTTGTTTGAATTGCCTTTTCCATCCCTATTTCTCCCTTTTTTTTTCTTTGAGGCTGTCTTATTTCTACCCACCAGTTTATCTCCTCCTTTCCATTTATCTTCATCTTCTCTTTTCCCCCTAGCTCCTCTCCTATCTCTTCCCTATGAATGCCATTTCTCCTTCTTCCTGCCTCTCCTCTTCACACACACACACACACACACACACTCACCAGTGGAAGAGACATGGTATGGGTACATCAAGGCAGGATAGAGCTTGTTCCAAACAGGCAGGGCACAGCTTGTTTCATGTGTGTTATTGCAAATGCAAACACACACACGCACAAGAGCACTGACTGTTCTCCCAGTTCTTTTGCTGAAGGATATATATGAAGAACATCAAACGCCTTTGTGGTCTTTTAGATCCAGACCATTTTCAGCAGCAGTCACATGAGTCAACAAGGGGATCCCTAAGGCAAATCATTCTCCTTCATCCCTACTTTGAACACAACTATTTTCAGGGAGGTGAAAGTTTAAGAGAAACACAACCTATCTGCAAGCATTTCCACAGTGGTGATTTCAGCAATTGCATGCAGAAGGTAGTACACTGTGTGCTCCAGCAGCACAGCTGGCATGGCCTTCTTTCCTCTTTTGCCTGCCTTAAGTAATACTTTCTAAATTGAGAGGAGAAAAAAAGTATGGTTACGAGAGAATACAGCTGTCTGGCTTTAGGAAAAGCTTGAACAATAATGTACCATCCACTTGGGTTGAGATAGGCTTGAGCAGTGCACTGGAGTTTGTGGTGTTCTTTCAAGGCTGAGGTGTAGGACACTCCTTTGAGTGCTCTACCTACCAAAGTACGAAGGTATTTTTAAGAAAATAAAGAAAAAAAGACCGTATTCTCTTTCCCAGGCTGTGGATCACACTTGAACATGCTCCTTTCCCAGGGGTTAGCATCTTTGTGTGTTCTGTCTAGCTTTTTCTCCATGACTAACTATTGCTTTCATCATCCTCTCTTTTTGCATACCAAATGGGCCCTGTAATGCTGTGAATCACAGATCTATGAACTCCCCAGCCACAGTAACACAGCTCCTTTTCTGGTTCACATCTCTTGTATATTCAAGAACAGTTAGTCACACTTTTCTGCTCCCTTTCCTCTGCTCTCCAACTGCAGAAGGAGCTGATTTTTTTTTAAACTCTCCAAGCTGAATATAACATATTAGATATAATTTCTGTATTTTTTCCTGTAGCCCTAGTGCATGAATCATGTCAGAGACAACAGAAGTTAAATGAAAAGAATTGCAAAATTCCCTGCTGCCACATGTGTGTCCTAGCTGGTGTAAAATAGGGTAAACAGCTCTGCCCTAGACCTGGGAAGATTCTGGAGACATGGCAGCTTCAGTTCATCTCCTCTGTAGGCAGTTCGTAAGGAACTGTAACAGGAAGTGTTGGGTACTGATGGGAAAATCTGTCTAGCAAAGTGTCTGGAAACCTCCTGTTCTTGGAAGAGGTGTATCCTTCATCTTCTCTTCTTCCATATATGTAATGTTTGTTGGTTAAAAAAGTTGTATTAAGTTTGGGCAGAAAGTTGAGGATGTTTTTCCTCCAGCATTACTGAAATTTTAGAAAATATTTTCCATAAACAGCAGCTAAAAGTTAAGATGTTGAGTTACTTTTGGAATTGCCTATCCATTTTTGAAACCAAAACATTTTATTTCAGTGTTCTAAAAAAAAAAAAAAAATTTATTTGTAATTATCCATGTGAATACTTTGGTAATCTGATTTTGAAGTATGACAATAAAACTGAAATTCCCAACCTTTAACTTCTAAACTATCCTTTTCTAGTATCTCCATCAGTTTCAAATTACTTTTTCTTTTTTCTCTCTTATTTTTTTAAGCTGGATATTTGTATATTTATGTAAAATAAGTGGTTTTTTTTGTTTTGTTTTTTTGTCTTTTTTTACTAAAAATGGTTTGATGAGTCAACATTTTTTTTTCCAGGGAAAGGCTTCTATTTTTTAAATATGCAATTAGTTCCTTCAGTGCCTTTTCATGATTGATCTGTTTCCTAAAGTTTCTTAATTCTCTCTGACTGGAAGAACTAGAAATATAACATCTTAAATTCAAGCAAAAACAAACATGAAGCTGGTGTAGCATAGTGCTGTTGGGTATTTTTCTATTTTTTCTTAAGAATAAAGGAAAATTTGTAAAAGTAAGTAGGAGAGATTTTCATTATTACCCCTTTTTTGTAAATCCAATTTAGTCAGTACAGAAATCTTTCGTAATAACATAAAGAGCTGTGTCACTGGACTGTGAAAAATACATAAATTGTAATCATAAAAGATTGTTCTAGATCATTAGATAGATACATATTATCATAGGTTTTATTTAACTCATGGAATATATGGTTTTGTTTGAGTTCTGCTGTTTAAGCAGCTTCTCCATGATGTCTTCTATTGCATATTCTGCTTGTATTTGCAAGATAAATCATGTTGCCTTGAGAGGACCAAATGCCAGCTGCAGTACAGTGCTGTATTCATTTAGACATGTCCTTCCTGCAGCAGGTTATCAAGTTTTCCTGTATAGAGTTAGATGATAAGTATTTAAATGCTTACTGCGCACACATAAGTTCTTCTTTGCCAAATACTTTCTGTATAAATGCAAAAGGATTTGCTGCTTTGCAAAATGATCCCTTGTGTTTGCAGCGATTAGCATTAATTGCAAAAATTGACTGGCCTGGAAAATGAGTGTACTGGGGAAGGCACAGATCTCAAATTCTATAAGTTAATTTAAAAAACTAAATGGGCTACTGTATCAGCAGACCAATTCATCAATTCAAAAGACAGAGTTCTAGCACAAATGTATCAAGTGTTTTATCCATTTTTGTCTGTTCCTGCAACAAATAACAAAGAAATATTTAAGTTAGGATGCCAACTTCAGAAAGCTTTCATTTTACATTTATCAATGTATTTTCATTCTGTCTAATCGAAATGCTTTTAAGGCTGATTGACTTCTGGAGAACCATAACAGAGTGAAATACTTATACCACAAAGGTTATGTCAGACTTACATGTATTTGGGGATATTAAGTGTAGCTACTTTTTTGTCACAATGTTAAATTCCTTTTTTTCTAGAAGAATTAATATTCTTACCAAAGGATTGTTAATAATTGGTTTAATAGGAAACTGTGTTTCTGAACTCGTTCAAAATCACAGCACGCTGGGAAATGTGTGAGATACGGGTGCTCCTGCTGCTCAGCCTCTCCCTGCACCATGGGTTGGGTGGGAGAAGCCAGCTCTGTGTGGCATTCAGGACAGTGGTTCTCAGAGGTGTGCTGTTTTCCAGAGAGGCAAGACGGTTCTATGGTGATTTGAAAGTTAATGTATTGCATTCGTGTGATAGAGACAGCAAAAGGGACTTGGAGAACTGGGAGCAGAGAGAGAGCTTGTTGCCCTTGAGAGGGGAAGGTTAGTTTAACATCTTTCTGTTAGCAAAAAGATTCTTTAGGGCTGAATGAACCTTAAAAGCTTTGGAGTTCAGGTCCTGGGTGATTACTCACATATTTTAAGTATTTCTCTCAATTGCTTTAGCTACCACCATCCTCCCAGTATCTTGTTGGTGAAGTTGTCCTTTGGGCTGCCTAGCATAGCTGGGGAAGGCTGACACACATGCCTGTAAATCCCTGGAATAATGTGCTAAGAGAAATGGTCAAAATTATCAGCTCACTTTCCAGAAACCCTCTCCAGGTTCAGCCCTGCTCTTCCACCTGGTTCTTCATAGCTATACATTCCATGTCTTGCCGCATGCACTAAGGATTATGAGGTATTGTGCAGGGAGCTGAAGGCAGATTTCTCCCTCTGTGATTTCTTCACTCTTAACCTTTTCTCTATTCCTCACCCAGAACCTCCCTGTTCAGAGAAGGAGAACTTCATCTGTTCAAAAGCAGACCAAGCAGTTGAAACTTACACCTGTTAAGAAAAATTGGTCTTTTAATTAAATCAAGTTCTTGATAAAAAATGTGTTGTGAAAACTGCTTTCTAAGTAAAATGAATCTATGTAAACATAAAATATTTTAGCCCTCAGGAGTTTTAATACTTCCAGAATGTTATCAGAACTGTCTGATACAGTTGTAGCTTTGTTATTCTATTTCTTCTGTTCTCATTATGTGTTGGGTGCTGTGGTAGCCCAGCATCTGTGCCATGGGGGGTGGAGAGGGGCTGTACGCAGCAAAGTCTCATCTTCGCAAGTGGGAAAGAGACTGAAGAGCACTGTGGCTCTCAGCTTTAGGGGAAGCTCAAGAGCTTTTAACAGTGATGTTAAAGGAGTGGTGGGCAGGTTCAGTACCTGAATTGCCACAAAAAATCATTCCATCAATCAATCTGTCAAAGCAGCACATTCTTTTTCCAGTGATGGCTGGGGTGGGGCAGCACTGTGACTGTGCTGGTTTTTCAGGACATGAAACTTCTTGTCATTTCCTGGAAAGCTAAACCTGCCAGGTTTCACTAGGTTCTGGCATGTCTGCAAGTGTAAGAGATCTTAAGCATTCTGGTCCCAGGCCATACCATGCCCCTTCTTATCAAATGCTTGGTTTCCCATTACAGATCCTTGTTTGCAGTATTACAGGGTGACACAGTGTTGGGAAATTGATAAAGTGAACCCCAAAACTCAGCTCTAAAACCAAATGGTACAGAAAGTGGTTACTGAGTGTCCTTTACAGTACTTAGAAATAACCACTTTGTAATGCTGGCTGTGGACTGTTTTGTATCTTACTCCTTTCTTGTAGGTGTTTGTATTTTGCTGAAGTTGGCTCCCTCTTCCCAGGCCCCTTTCATATTTAAATCTTATTTAAATCCCACCTGATTTCTGGCAGTGGATGAGTGATGCTGTTGATGTACAGTCTCACAGGAACAAAAGCCTTTCTTGCTGTGTCTGGACTGCGAGTCATTTAATGGATGCAGAAAACTTCTGCATTTTAATTCCTCTGGTACTTGTTGGCATTCAGCTGTATTTCTTCTTTAACCTAGGAAGGTCTTCCAACTGAGGAGAAAGCTTCTTGTGATGGCTTTTAACAAATAGCTGTCTTTTTTATGAGTTTGTTCCTGGTCTTAACTCATATGCTGGGAGTTAGTCGCTTTTATCACTCAAATTAAAGTTGTGATGGTTGAATTCTGACTACATAAGAAAACTTCTAAAGAACTGATGTTAAATTGTTTCAACAAGAAGAAACTGATTTTCAAAAGTATGTTGTGCCAGGTTTAGTAATATTTTGTTATTTCTGTAAACAAACATTGATGGCATAGCATTTTCTGCCCAGTAGTTATAGATATCTCAAAGGAAAAAGGATTTTGCAGGCATATTTCCTCTAGTAAGACAGACCAGTCCTTCAGTGTGGTGAATATTTGCTCTTGGAGAACACATTCAGCCCCTCCTTAAATCCAAGGCTGTGCAATGGGTTGAGCCCACCACAATTAAACCTTAAATTATCTTTGCATATACACCAACATAGTCTACTAAATCTGCCAACCACAGATGGTGCACTGTGCTGGATTTGAAATGGCAGCACCTCATTATGCTTACTCAGACCCTACAGTTCCTTTTGAGTCCCAGAATGAAAAGCTCAGAACTTGCAGCTAATCTGCAAAAGTCTACACCAGTTTAAAAATGCTTTTCAAGAATATTTTGGATTATTCAAGTTGCTGGGACTTTTGTGGTCCTATGTGCATTCTGGTTGAAGCAGAGGAACCATAAAACCCCTCATTACTTCCTTGAACTTAAAAGCTCTATTGCATGAGAGGTAGGAAGCTTTCCACCAGTGGGTGGAGAGCACCTGCCCCCATTTATAATCCTATAGATTGTCACACATCTTGTAAGACTATCTTCAATAAATTGAGAACCAGATTATCCAAGAGATAATATGAAAAGATATGTGTCCATGTTGTTTCCCCATCCCTCAAAAGGGTCATGAGAACAAGGAATGTAGATCTTGAAGCTGTGATCTTTTTCTTGGGTAAAGCAATGGAAACCCTTGCTTCCTTTTATATATTTACTCATTCCTTTGTTTAATGGAGATTTTTAGTTGAATGAAGGGATACTATTATGCTCAGATACCATTTCAGCTGTTAGCATGTACTTAACACTGCATCAAATGCCCTGACCATAGAAAGGTGTCAATTTATAAAATTCTAAATAAAGATATATATTTCGCGGCAGAATGGAATTTCAGTAATTATAACTTGAATTTGATATTGATATTTAAATTAATCCAAAACATTTGAAATTAACACAAACTGTACACAAACTGAAAAAATTTACTTCTTTAAAGGTACTGATTCTGGTGAGACTTTGAGAAGACCAGTCTTTGAGTCCATTTTATATGCATTTGAGAGCTATGCTAAGCACCTGGCGACTGAACTGCACACAGCAGCTCTCAGTAGAGCAGAATAGCTCTCGGCATCTCACCTCCTGCCATTAGGAGTAGTCATCAGCCAAATGAAAAATGATGCTCTGATTCCATCTGGATGACAGCACCTCCCAGGATGACAAGCCCTGGCTTATTTTTCTTTCCATAAATGATTTTAAAATAAAGACATTCTATGTTTCTTTACTAAAGGTAGTCCTCAAGAGACAGTAAGTTAATTTTTGTTCCCTCTGCATTTCCTGAAGGCTTTTAGAAGGATCTAGTCACTGAATGCTATGAGTTTATATACAGTGAAGTGCTAGAAGCTGGGAAGCATGGCTTTAAAAAAGAATCAAAAACCAAAACACCACCCAGCTTCCAGCTTGTGGCTCCTACTGCGTTGTGGGTTAAGCACAAGGCAGGAGTCACTGATCGGCTGAGATACCAGTTACTGAGACCATTACGGACATTTTACCCATTAGAGAGAGAGAGCATTTCCCAGCTGTGAGCTTTTACCCTTATACTCTAATTTTAAGAATAAAAATGTTATTTTACGACAGTTGAAAGATGCCAGACAAAGCCTGGATTTGTCCAGAGCTGTATGTGAGCAACATGTGGAACCGAAGAAGTCGCTGCAGGAAGAGGAATGAAAGGCAAGATGTGTTGCTCTGCCACTGGCCTATGACTGCTTAAGTAAACCCCATGCCACAAATTAGGACTGAAGGATTTGCTTTTTACCTCGTGTAGAACCACTAATTTCATGTATTGGTCTGGTAGCCTTCCATTTGAACAAGTTCATCACAGGGGCAGGAGGGCTCTTCAGGAGTCCCTAATGCTGCATTCCTTTTTCACTCAAGGTCTATGCTTCAGCCATCTTAACTATTATATGTATGCTGTCACAATTTATTTTTTAAGACTACACATCAAGATTTGTGTAAATATGTATATAATATACAAGAAATGTACATGAAGAAGTACATGAGAAGTTGCTCAGGAAGACACAAAATGCCCAGTGGTGCATTAGATGAGTGGCTGTGCAATAGCCTGTAGTAGTAGTTGGTAACAGGACAGCTGCTGTACAAAACATAACTACAACGCCTCAAAAGCAGATAAGTTAATACCTTAGATTTGAGCTTTGTTTTACTAATGTATATGTTTCATCCTTTCAATTGGTAAAATACTAGTTGTCACTGGTAATATACTTATTTTCATTTCTCCAGCTTGGTGTTTTCTTTTTGTCTGTATTGTTTGGGCTTTTTTTGTTTGTTAGTTTGTTTGTTTTTGGTTGGTTGGTTTTTATTGAGCAAAAATCACAATTAATGAGACTCAGAAAATGTGTTCAGAGGATAAATATATGTAGTACTGTCAGGGAGCCTGCTTTAATCTAATAAAGAATGTTTAGGACTCAAGCTTTATCATAAGAGAAGAAAAAGAAACTGCTTATGATAACCAGTAAAGACATGCTTATTTTCCAATATATTTCTCTAGCTGCTTCAAAATAAGCTGTAAAGTCTATCAAAACCTGAAAAATCTTGTGCTGCATTCCCTGAAGAAAGAAAATTTAAGGCTGTGAAAGCTTCATGAGTGTTTAATAATAGACTTTTATAGTCTTGACTAAGCAATGGTGATGATGTATTGCAAGATTGATACGTAAATCATTAGGAAGCTTTAGTCATTTTAATACAGCCAGCCTATGTTTTGCTTAATTCCCTGATTCATCCTAAGGCATATATTGAAATTTTGTGTGGCCTTTCATTAAAAAGCCCAGCATGTCAGCCACGTTTTGCATCACTCGTCTTTTAATGGAGCACATAGCAGCTGGGTTTTCTGCAGTTTGATCTTGGTGCACTCTGCCCTCCAGGCAAATTAACACACTGGGAGCAGGGTGACGGGTGAAAGGAGGATGACGTACAAGACAATTGTGAAAGGTTCACATCAAGAAAGCTTCAGAGCTAGCACTGGCTGGGTTAAACTCTTCTGTGTGCCAGTCAGGATGGTCACAGGTCCTCTGAGCCTTCTGCTGAAGCAAGATGTGGTGGGGCACAGGGTGCTGTCAGTGTGAGTCCATGATGTCTGTCATATGTTTGTGTGTGCAGCGCGAGAGGAGCGCTCAATGAGAGTGAAAAATCTGAGAGCAGCAAGAGCCCCCCGTGCACAGGAGGGTGAAGGAAGTGATCTGTGCTGTGCAACACAGTTTCCCCTTTTACCCCAGTGGGTACCCTGACATCACTTAATGCTCTTTACTAAATATGGGATCACTGGATGTAAGTGGGAGACCACTGTAGAAAACAGACCTACTAAAGCCAGCCTGAGGAGAAACAACTAAAACTGCCAAGAGATGTGCTAAACATTAATCCAGTTTTCAAACTGGGATAGCAGCTGAGTCCATATTTAAACACCTAATTAACCACTGCAGGCTTCAGTTTGAAATTTGGCTTCTCATTACTTTCTGAAAATACATTCCATAGGGAGACTGCTGCTGGAGGGAGCACCATGGAGATAAGTGGCAAAATCAGCTAATAGGCTTCTGGTGAAAAAAGAAGGAAAAAAAAAATCAGAAAACCTCAAAGCACTAACTCCAGAATAGAATACCTACTTATTTTGTTCTTGCAAAAATTCAAAACAATCCCTTTCTTTTCTCCTCCCTAATCTTTTTAATAGTAAGACAAACCTGCATCTTATATTGCAAAAAAATCTTAAGCCAGAAGTATGAACTTCTGCTAAAAATTAATTGGACACAAAATGCAGAACCTGTTTTATCCTGATCCCTTATTCATCAGTATAGACTCCATAAAACATTATTTTCAAAGGAAGGAGAAGCTCTTGTGTATTGGTGCTCTCTTGGACAGATTTCAAAGCAGTGAATTAAATTCTGCCTGCCTTAACTCCTCCTGTACTTTTCATAAAGTGAAAGTGAAATAAAGTATATTGCCCTGTCTTATCAGCGCTGACTCGGCAAAATGCTGTGGAGGGACATCCCCTGGGGGATGCCTCTGTTTTCTATGGCAGGAAGTAGGAATAGTGGTCCACAGCCAGCCCCACTCAAACAAGGGAGTGAGCATGGACTTCTCCAAGCCACGAGTGCCAGGCATGCTGTGCTTTCCCACTGAACTTCTTCCCACCAAGTCCTTGCTCCACTTTTCCTAGCTGCTGACTATGTACAGGTTTGTCATATCACAGCACATGCTGTCTGTGATATCAAGCGTCACCCAAGCTGGCTGAGCAGTATTTATTAGGATGTATCCCTGGACATCGAACACCAGTACCTCCTTAGCTCTCTAGCTGACTGACCAGCACCCACATTAACCACTGGGAGCTGGAACCTTCCAATTTTTTGCCTGGCTGGTTGCCTAATTAGGAGGCAGAGCTTCTCTGCCTAAGAGTCTGCTTGCCTGGCTATGAAGCACTGATACCCTGTGTTCTCAAAGCAGCAAAGGTGCAAGTGTCACAGGTGCTTTGTGTGCACTGCTCTGCTAGCACAGTTTGTTGGTAAGCTGTGTTCTGCTTGGATGGTTTACCTCTTGTATGCACTTTGATTTCAGAAAGATTTTTAGGACCTTTGGAGAATGTGGAAACGTGTAACATCAATATTATTTTACTTAGTATGCAATTATACTTTTATTCATTGTAAAAAATGTGTATACAGAGCATAAAGTGCCGAGAGTAGCTGGATTTAGATTCATAGCCTTTAAAGCCAGATAATTCCATGTTTAAGAGTAAGACATTTTATGGTTTTAAACTAAAAGGGTAGATTTAGATTGGACAAAAGAAAAAAATTATGATGAGCATGGTGAGGTGCAGGAATGGGTTGTCCAGAGATGCCCCATCCATTCAAAGTCAGGTTGGTTGGGACTTTGAGCAATCTTGTCAAGTGGAAAGATGTCTCTTCTTATGGTAGGATTGTGGGACTAGGTGATATTTAAACTTCCAACTCAAACCCTTCTGTGATTCTACGTGTGTGTTCACAGAAGACAGAGTCGTGGTGTAAGTACAGGTACCTATGTGGTCCTATTTTTCTGATACATAAAGTCAACACTGGATGTAATGAAGTCAAATAACCATTGATGATTTATTTTTTCAATGTGGCATTTAAACAACATGATTCTAATAAAATGGGGCCTGACAGACAAAACAGTTTTAATCCTCATCAGTTCTGTGTAATGTTATTCCTCTGTCTTATGTAGTCCATTGATGTCAGGTTTCTGGAAAGCAAAAAACACAAACACAGAATTGGGAAGAGATAAGGTAATCATTGCAGGGGCTCTGCCAAAAGATTTTGCTCTGTGTATCCAATTTTATATTATTCATATCTATATTATGTTATTGAAGTCTGATTCCTGGCTGCCTTGCAGATCATTTGCATCTCTGCACTGTGATATAAAAGGCTTCCTCATTGATTGGGTAGCTTTTATATCTTCTCAGCACTCATGTTTCTTTGACATACATATCTATGCAAAATACAAGGCTTTGGAGGATCCAGCCCTTGTAGTTCATGCTTCATTGCCACAAGGTAAGTCAAAACAGCACTCTCACAAAATGTGGGAATGGGGAGTCATGGGGAGCTTTCAGCATCCTTCTGCCTGGCATCTGAAGATTACTGAAGGCCAGACCAGACCCAGGCAGAACAAGTCAGAGTAGTCCCCAGCTCTGCTTCCCTGCGAGCCGCTTGCCAGACAAGATCTCTCTAGCTCGACTCGGGAGGCTTGTCCCGTGCCCCAGCTTGCGTTCAGTGGGGGAATGAATGGTGGTGCTGATGGAGGAGTGCCAGGATTAGCTGCCAGCTGGCTGCTGGAGGCGGCTTGGGATGAATGCTGCTTCCCATGGGTAGTGTGAGCTCTGCCCCGCATGGCTGTGCACAGGAGAAGCTTGTAGCAGCTGAGGAGCTGGTCCTTCAAGTTAAAGGGGTTGGAATATGCATGAAGCATAAGGTGACATTTTGAGCGTCTCAGATCAGAGCACGGACGCTACTGAATTTAAAATGTAACTGCAGTTTCCTGAATAATGCCAAATAACTTTTATATTCATGCAGCGATTGTTCCTTACTCTTTAAATAGCCCATTTTGCCCAAAGGTGCAGGTGATATCTTTATGATAATGAAGCTATGGTATCCAGCAAGGTTCAGCTGAGGCCATTGGTTGGTGCAATGGCCACCTATGATCAGCTGTCCTTTTTGGTTCTGGGTTTATATTATGCATTTGTAGACTGCTTGTGATTTGCTTGTACAAGACAAGAGACGGGGAAAGAATAAGAAAAGAGATGCACTGGAGGTTCAGTGTTCTTGTCTTTTAATTCCTGTGGCTAAGCTGTATTATTTACTGTGGTGTCTCCAAGTTCTTGAGTCCTTTCAGATAACATGGACAGTTAAATTGCTTTGGTAGCCTTATACCTCTGTAGAGAGTCAGCCTGATTCTTAACGTCCAGCGCTTTCTGTGATGAAGTGCACAGGATATTATAAATAAGATATTCAACAAGAATGAGATAACAAAATGAACTCATATGTTTACTATTCATTCAAAATAAAAAATTTGCACATAGTAACAGCCACAGAAATCACAGGCAGGCTTTCCAGCAGAGTAAGAGCAACCCTAGTCTGGGAATTTCTTGCACTTAGGGTGAAGGTGTAGAGGATGGAGCAGCCGCCACAGAGACAGGACAATATCTAGGGGAAAGGAAGGAACTAGGAAAGAGAGTTCACCCTCCTGGGTGGGTGCCCCTCTATCACCCTTCACCAAAAGATTAAGGTTCTGCTGCTGCATGGATCCTAACCCCTGAGTCCAAGTGTGCAGCAGCTGCAGCATGCAGCATCACTTCCCCAGGCTTTAGCAGAGGCAAAACGGATGGGGACTGGAGAAGTTTCACTGTTGTTCCCAGGAGCCTGTGGCTTTAGGCTCCTGCCTGCTTTGCCTGTGAGCTGTCTGTAATGCCACCACTTACCTTTGGTTCTGCTAAGCACCAAAAAATGCTAGATGAGAGGCTGAAGTAATTACAGGAGTGAATTGTTATGGCATAGGAATTTCTGGAAACGATGCTGAGGCCACAGTCAGGAAGAGCATTTTAAGTGACATACCTGCTAATTTGCCTGAAAATAACCTGTTTATTAAAAAAAAAAAAAAAGGTGCTTTCTGTGTGCAATGAAACCCAACTCAGCAGTTCCTAGAAAGCTTGACTTGAAATGAAGGCACATTTGACATCCAGATAAGAGAGGTGAACAGGAGTCTCAACAGGTAATGTTTTGCAGTAACTCCTGGAATTTGTGTGCCTTTGTCATACGTCTTTGGCACAGTCCCTGCCAGCCATCTGTGCTTTAAAGGCTGTATAGGGCCTGTAAACTGTCTAAACTGTTTACACTAGCAGCTGCTCTCCTTGAACCATCTTTTTACCTCTCTCTTAGCAAAGCACAGTCTGGTGTGTGACCAGGGCAGCTGCAATGAGTACCTTACTCATCTGTACTGCTCCCAACACAGGAGCTTTCAACTAGTAGGTACTTTGGCAGTAAAAATAATAATAGCAACGAGAAGTAGTATCATCAGTCATGGATTTAATAAGTGGAAATCGGGTGTGTATGTTTGGAAAGAGCAGAGGAAAAGAGGGGGAAGAAGTTTGAGGGCCTCTAGGTGATGATAGCTCAGAGATTGGTACCTCAGCATTTCTAGTTTAAGGAGTTTGACAGAGAGATTCTGGCAGGTATTGTGTAATTTTATTTTAATATTTTTCCCTGCTATAAATAAGACTTGATGTCGGATGGAATAATCAGTGAAACTTGAGTAAACAACACACCTGCCAGTGATAAGCTGCTTCTTTTGATGAATTAATGTATATCAGGATATTGCAAAATGTGGTACATGTGATATTTGTGCAATTCTGTTCTCCTTCTGGTTATTTTTACATGCATCTCCTTCTCTTTTTCTCTTCTGTGTACAGATGTTCGTATTCATCCCATGGAGCCTATGCCCAAAGCAAACTTGCCCTTGTGTTATTTACCTATCGACTACAGCATCTTCTGACTGCAAATGGAAGCCATGTGACTGCTAATGTAGTAGACCCTGGAGTAGTGAATACTGAGCTCTACAAGCATGTCTTTTGGGTTGTGAAAGTGGTGAAATGGATGACAGCCTGGCTGTTTTTCAAGGTATTCCATTTTTAAAATAATTTTATTGCTCTGCCCTTGCATTGTGAAAGCTGGAGTTGGCCTGGAGAGCTGAAGGCGTTTCAGAGTTTGTAGTAGTGTATGGTATCTATTGCATTTCTCTTTGCTGATGAGATGTACAAAATCAATAAAGACAGGCTTTTCAGCAAACAAACATTTATTTTAAATGGAGGGAGCAAGCTGTCACAGTAGGGAAAGGGAATGCCTTTCACAGTCTGTGCCTGGTTATCTCTGCCCTGATCTATCCACGTGCTTCTGTGCGTGCATGAGGGCAGGACATCATCCTAACATGGAGCCAGAATATGCAAAGTGTTCCTCAGAAATGACTTGTACATTCTCTTACAGAGAAGCAGACATGATCTGGCATGGTCTACATGTACACAACATGTTACAAAGAGGAGGGCAAAGGGAAGAAGAAAGTTGCACAAAAGCGGCAGTGGGATATGGCTGTGCTCCAGTGTTACCGCTGAAGATCAATAGATCACGCGGACACAGGTTGAGGTGTGGTGAAGGAAGAGCAGAGTTTATTTTTCTTCCCAGGATTTATAGGTTTCTTCTCATGGCCAGGGATTGGATGGTCAGGATAACATTTTCTCACTGCACTGGCCATGAGAGATGCCCATCACAAGATGTGTAACAGAAAGAATGTACACATATCTATGTTTATAGTTACTGTCCTGGGAAAGTCCTTAGAAAACTATGTTAGCAAGCTCAGAAGCTGAGTTTTCAGGGCGACACTCCAGGATGCGGGGTCCAGGCACACGTGCTCAGGGAGCTGGGACATTTTTTAATTAGGTTTTTCATTCTAACACATACTTGTAATGGTACTTAATTTTTTATTATCCAATCCTGGTCTGCACTAGGAAAAAAAAAGTTGTTTAATTAAACTGATCCAGAAGTGGGGCGGACTCAGTTATGGGTAATGTTTTGTAGGGGTGTAAGTAGATTAAGCTGAAATCAGTTTAGCTGTGTAGGTGCAATCTCCTCATGCACACAGGCCTTTGAAGGGCTTGTGCTGAGAAAATGTACTGCTTATAGCTCTTTCAGAAAGTAGTTTTGGATTAAGTAAATGGAACCTGATTCCATTAGAGAAAATTAAATGTCCTAATTAAAATGAAGTATTTTACATCAAGGAGCATGTCCCACAAAGCAAATTAATTTTAAACTTTGATATGGAAATATCAGTTGCTTTCATTTTAGAAATGAACTGGAGGCTGGAAGAGTGACTGTAAAATAAGATGCAAACAAATAAACCCATATTTTAAAAAAATTGTATCTTCAGAGTGCACCTTGAATATTGCAATAAAATTGTAACAAGAATGCTCATAATCTGCAATGCATTCTTAAAGAAGCAGACTGCAACTTCGCCAAACCATGTACATTAAACTTGTTTTGCCTCTTGTGACTGCCATTTTAAATATCAGTCTCGGGTGGCAGTGTTTTTCTCATTGGACTTACTTCACCTTGCTAATATAAAAGTTTCTTGTAGATTTTTAGGTTGTGCTTAGGATTTCCTCTGGAGAGACAAAATTCTGACTACATTCATGCATCTGAGAGTGAGTTTCAAGTTTCTTGATGTTTACAGCACTCAATCCCACCCAGTTTTATTGATGTGCCCAGGAGACATTTTTGTATTCTTCTGGTGATGTGAATTGGATGCCATTGAACATTTAAAATGATTTATAACAAGAGGGATTCCCATTCTTACAATCCTAACAGTCCTGACACTGATAGTTCCTGATAATTTCCTTCTTCTTTGGATGAGATACTGCTCAAAAGAAATTCTGCCTTGAAATAGGTGACAGACAGACACACTTACCTGTCTGGAAGAGCAATGGCTGTACTGCCTGTAAAGCAATAGTATCAATTGCTGTCTGAGTCAGAATAACCTCAGGTAGAGGTTTTTACATTTTTGTCTAACGCTTAATGTGTTTCTCCCAAAATCCACAGGAGAGGGAATTCTTACTTTCTCTCTCCCCATCTTCCCCTAGACCTCTGAGCTACAGCTTCAACTTCTACTCTTTGCTTATTGCTTAGGATATATCTGTCTGTTCCAGAGCGCTTCATCCCAGAGGAGATGTTCAGCTGCACAGCAGCACACATTGAAAGCCTGCCTGGCAATTTTAATAGTGCTCTATTGAGGGCTGTAGTATTCAACATTCAAGCCTGTGTGAGTCTTGTGTTGGTCTCATGTGTTGGGGTAAATTTTCCCCAAGAAAAGTACAAGAAAATTCAGTTGTCTGGTAATATTAGCTGGTAGTTGGTAGTATGGATTTTTCTCCCCTGGAATTTTGTTCCCAAGCATTTATATGAATCTTCCTTCTAGGATTATGGCAGTAATGCAGTGAAAATGAGGTGAAAGCTCTCTAATCATACTGACTTAACTAGCTATTGTCACCCGGAAGTATTCCTGAGTGGGTTCTAAGCATGTGCTGGAAATTGCTTCACTCACTGCAACATGGCACTCTTGAGAGCCAGCACAGCCCAGAGAGCTTCAGTGAGGAAATCCATCACATCTCATTCCCTCAGGAAAGAGTCAACATCTTGTTTGATTTAGTTCCAAAATAAAGTGGCAGAGCCCCCAGTACCTTTCAATGAATTTCTGCCAGCTCTGGTTCCAGTTATGTTCAAGTCAAATACCTCTTAGGGATTTCAGCCTGGCCCCCACCTTCCCTGGGCTGCTCGTGTTTGAGGCAGACAAGGCTGTCAGCTCAACATCCGCCTTGGAGCTGCCTCAAGATAGTTAGGTATTTAAACAAATAGACCTACAGCCTTGTAAATAGGCCATGATGCATATGCATAATTCCCTCAAAGTATTAACAGCTTGATTTTCTTAAAACGGCAAAACATTATCTTCTGGACTTTATACATGGCTCAGAAAAGTCTTGGCCAAGTCAAGTTGATGTTTTTCCCCCCTCAAGTTGTAGTGAGAGGCATTCCGGTAAAAATAAGGTAGGCCAAACTAAAGGTTCTGGTGACAGTCATAAAATTCGTGGAATTTATGCCTGACCTTTAGAAGTGATGGTTTCATTCTTTCTTGGCTGGGTTCTTTCTCAGGAAAGTAATTGTCTGCTGTGGTACTCCAAATTTGCACTTTGCAAATGTTTTCTCTGTATTTTTCATAAACATGGACTGCGCCTGTCACACAAGAGAGAAAATATGTTTATTCCTCAAAAAATAAAAAATTCTATCCCTATGACTTCTTGGTAAAGAAAGCCTGATGAGCTGATGCAGTCCTCTGCAGAATGCAGTGAAGCAAGTTACCCCTTAGTAATTTTTAACATAAATTAATCTTCTTTTTGAAGAGATAAAGTACAAACTAGTAAATACTAACTAATTAATGAGATAGTAATAACCTAAAAAGTCATTCATTGAGCATCAAATTGCAATTTACCTAAGTGTACAGCACACCAGCTTCAGCGTTGGGTACTGTACAAGCTGGAAAACAGGAAGTACCATTTCCCTCCCAAGTATTTCTGCTTCTGCAGCAGATACTGAATATTCATTCTTAAGCCAGATGGTCTCTGCATGTGATACAATTAAAATGCCTTAGAGCAAAGCAAAAAAGTTGACTCTCATTAATGTCTGATAACAGGGACTGTCCCACTTCGTATGACTTCATTATGGCGTCAAAGTAGAGACATTTGACAGATAGCAGTGTAAAGTTCCCCAAAACCTTGTTTATGGCAAGCTTGGTGAACATGCCATTACCAGATATAGAGTATTTGGTCCTTTCAGCCAGCTCAGATTGGTATTTAGGAAGGCATTGTGGAAGGAAGGCTTTGCATCAGATCCTGTCTTAGCTGTCATTTCCAAAGACATAGTGCCACATAAGTGATTATTGACTGACAAACTGAAAATGAGTAGGATTAGTGACCCTGCCAGCCTGTAAAAATGAAGAGAAAGGCTTCAGGAACACAGGCTAGATAGACATCAACCAATATAAACTAATTCATTCCCTTCAACTTGTCAAAATAAGCTTAACATTGGTGTAATTTTCCGATAACATTTTTTAAAAAATGCTTCCAGTCTGTAAGCACATCTAGAAAACAAGATCTAAATGACCTGGATTCATCATTCATGCCAGAGGACATAGTCATCCAGGTCTTATTGCAGCATTTCTTATTCAAACTGTCCCTTTGGCACTGTGAATATAGTAAATTTATTTCATCCTACCCCCCAGGTGTCAGAAGACAAACACATCACCACACAATAACACCAGCTGTAGAGAATGAGAGTAATTAAATCCCACAGCTGAAAGCAGCAATTCATCAGCATCAACATCTTCTGTGCATGAGAGTGTATGGTCCTCACATAAAGCTAATCTGGGCTTCTCTCACAAAATGAAAACTTGCAGAAACGTGTAATTTGCAGTTAATTTTTACAAAAGGTTTTTGTGGTCAAAAACATAGAGAAGAGAACAGTTTACTTGAATCCGGTAATGTTGGTCTTTCAGCAGATACCATTTTTGTACACAGTGGTACAGGGATTTAAGTTTTCAGAGCCATAGGTGACTTTTTTTTCCATCTATTAAATATTTTATTATTTGTACAGCCATAGAATAATTCTAGGGGAAAAGATGGAGGGACTGGCCTGAGAGGGCTAGTGAATAATCTACTATTAAGCTCCCAAATCCTGGTGATCTGGGGTTCTTTCTTGCATGTGAATCCCTGGACTTGGTTAAGTATCCGCGTCCTGCATCCTGGGGTATGTGGATGGAGCTCGGCTGCTTTATTTGTTGTAACTGCTGAGCACAGTGCCTTCTGAACACAGAGCCCTGTGTGTCTGTGCAAAGTCAGATCAGACCCCTCTAAGGCAGGCAGGCCCTCAGTGCCAGAGCGTCGGACCCTGGTCTCCAGAGAATCTGTGACTCCACTGCATCCCAAGATATCACTATTTTTCTGCATGTTTTATAAGGTCTAAGTGGTTAAAATTCAATTATTTGAAGAGACATGTTGAGAGTTATGACAGGATGCTTTGATGGCAGGAGGATGAAGGATTTGTGTTGCTTGCCTCAGTGTATGGCATGCAAAGGAGTGTACGGTTGCTGTACGGCACAAAATGGGTGGGATTATGTCACAGTGCATCACAGGGAGTCGAGGATGTTGAAGTTCTTGTTTATAACTTATTTGGAAGCAGCTGCTGCTGTGACTTATCCCCAAACCACACCCAAGCTTCCTCTTGAAGGGTGCCAGTTGGAACAGGCTGAAACACAGTTATGGAGCAACCAAGAAATTAAGTAGTGTGCACAGAGATACATCTCACGTCCTGTCCTGCAGTTTTAGTTGTTTAATTAAAAGAAAAGAAGCATCTCTTTGTTTCGGCTTTTTTTTCCTTCTGACAGTGTGAAATGGGAAGATTATCTTCCGTCTCTCAAAACTGTTCACAGGACAGGAAAACTTTCTCCATGTCTAATATTGTCTGCAGGATTCACCCTTTTTAGCCCAGGAAATGGTCTAAAGGAAAACAGGTTAAAACAACTCTGTGAACTATGTGAAAACCCATGCTTTTCCTGTGTGAAATTGTTCTGGGCTGGTAAGCAACTGAAATGTCAGAAGCTGTGTGTCTTACTATGTAAGAAAGGGTTTATCCTTAACTCTGGTGTGATAGAGGATTGCTGATTTAACCTGACAGCCCAGGAAGATTATTTCATTTTATATGAAAGCATTTAAATTTGTATCTGAAAATACAAATTCCTGTACTGGGGTGAGAGTAAGTAAACAGTTAAGAAATTGTGAAAATATAAGAGCCTAACCAGTGTTAGCACATCAGCACCTATCATCCTGTAATCTGTAACTGGTTTCATATTCAGAAACCACAGAGTTAGTTAGGAAAGATATTTTCCATCAATCAATCAATTCCTTGCAGTACTTTCCTAAGTATTTGATTAATACCTTTGTGTGGTAATCTTTTCCCAGTCAGACTTGTTGAAAATGAAGAAAACACAAAAAAAGGAGGATAATTTTGCTTTGGATTAAGCACACATCAGGGACTCTGAACTGAGTCAGTTTAAAAGAAGGTCTTCTCAATGCCTCTGATGTAAAGGTTTCAAAAAAGAGGCTGAAAGATTGGGGAATTAGAGAATCTTGTAATTTCCACTAGACAATTATCATACTCTTTTAAATTACAGGTTATAACATCTCACTACTGTAATTCTTCCTCATGCATTAGAGAAATTCTAAGTCAATCACCATGTGCTTAAAATTCTGTTTTCTTCTGGTCATGTAGTATAACAGTACTTGGAAACTTGAACCCACTGGCAGCAGAATGAAGAGCAGCCACTAATCTTTCTCATTGGTTTATCTCTCAGAGAAAGAGCAAAAGAGAGAAGAGACAATCCCAGCCCCAATAAAATGACCCATTCTGCAAGGGTAGGAACAGGAGTTGCAGGCAGTTTCTGTCTTCCATGTGAATGAGTTGTAAAACAGAGTTAAGGAGAAAGACCACTGGCTTCCCTTGGAAAATCCTCCAAATGAGCTTATGGGTGAGCAGCAGTTTGGAATTAAAATCAAAAGATGCAGAGGAGTGGGTGGTGGGGAGTGCATATTCAGGTGTGTGTATATATTTATTTATCTATTTATTTATATGTATTAATATATTTGTGTAATCATTTATATATATATATATATGGTCTATTTAAATTCCTCATTGCTTTGCTATTCTTGAGTTATGTGTCCCTAACAAAAAAAATTATGATAAAATTTGTATTGCAGAGCCCCATTGCCTAAAGACCCTGCTCACTACAGAGAAAAACAATCTTAGGAGATTTTGGAGATTTACAGGCCCTCCTTTCCCCCTTTCTGATTATGACAGTGTGTAAGTTAGCAGTAATTTAAGGAGACTGGAAACCCTTTCAATGTGAATAAGGAAATTTTTCCATGAACAACACAGACACAATTTTTGTTGATTTCCTGAGTTTTCAAAGGCTGACATAAAATGTCAGGTTCTAACAAGAAGCTGAAAACATTCCCTTTTCTAGAGATCTAAGCTATCTATGCCTGAAAGTCACCAGGTCTCCTGGTTCATAAATGTCTGCAACATAAATGCCAGCATCAGAGGTGTGATTTCCTCATGGTCATTGCTACTACAGGACCTTTCTTATCCTAAGATAAATATCTGCAGTTGGGCAGCTGAATTAAGTCCTTCAAATGCCAGTTTATCCCTGTGAATGACAAAGGGGTCCTCTGGTGACTAGCATAGCTGTAGATATCTGTGCTGTATAAAGTTGTATAAGATGAATTCTTTCCTAAGGTACATAATGTTAATTTTCTAGGTTTTTGTGGGGTTTTTTTAAATGAACTGAGGATGGTAGGATTTTGGATGTGCACAGGAGAGAATAGAAGCTGTAAAGGTTTGTTCCTAGATCTGGGGCACAAGTTATCTGCTATCAAGCTGGTTTTGCAAATGGCAGCTCTCAGGTGTTAGACCATTTCCCATAAAAGTGGGAAATGAGCTCGTGGGCAGCTACAGATGAGGAAATACCAGTCACTTATGAAATGCATTTCTCATGTATGTTTATAATCTATTGTGCGCCTTCACTAAAGCAGCCCTGGGTGAGGAAATCCCTATTACTTATGAAATGTATTTCTCATAAGTGTTTACAATCCATGGCGTGCCTCCACAGTTTATCATGCAGATATCGCCGTACATTTACATGGGTAGTTATGTGTACTCCCTGCATGTATTTATAATAGCCTAATGTCTGCAGCAAGAGAGAACCATGGGAAGCAAGCACCATCTACTACTTGAGGACAATATGGAAACAGTAAACATATATTTTTAATATAACAGCTCTGACATTAGTAATGACTATAATGATCATGATGGTAAGCCACAAACTTCTGTGTTGCATTTTGGAAAGACTACTGAGATACTATGAGATGTAGTTCATATGGTTCTTTTTGTTCTTAGTATGTTTTGAGCTAAATACCTGGGATTTGGTGGATTTTAATAGGTAAACACAAGAAGAGACTTTGGTTTAGTGCCTCTAGTCCCCATTTTTCCTACAAGGAAACTGATACTAGATGTGGCACAAGCACATCATTAATCTCTGAAGAGCTAGTGGTTTGTGTACATTATTACATATTTAAGCATTCTGTTTAAATTGTGAGTCTCTTTAGGGCAAATGACTACATCTGTGTGGTGCCATCTCAGTGCTGGGAAAAGGGGAAGTAACCACAGGGGTTACATTGCCACAGACAAGGCACTCTGCAGGAAATACAAAACATATGCAGAAGAGGATTTGGATGAAACCAGAGCAATGTGCAATAAAACAAGAATGAACTTGGACAGCTTATCAGAGATGGGATTTATAGTGGTATTTATTTGGCCCCATTCTGCTGACCTACTTTTCTATCTCTGGAATAGGAAGGAGGTGCTGCTGCTGGTCCTAGGCTCAGGCACTGTCTGAAAAACTGCATTGCTCCCCATGTCTCTTAATTGCTCATCAGTCTTGGAGCTAGCCACCACCAACTTACGAGCCTAACTTGCTGTCTTACCAATATTTTACCCAATTAAGTGTACCTGTTGCTTTTTGACTGAATAGCAAGGGCCAGAGCTGGTGCTGTGTGCCTGGCAGGCCTGTTTTCCCAGGACTTTGCTGTGAGAGGCGCTGTGAGTCCTAGCCCAGCCGTGTCACATCCCAGCAGTATGCTGAGGCATACTCAGGAAGTCTTATTCAGTGTTGTTGCCTGCCAAGCTTAAGATACAAAATTCAGTCTTCCACAGTCTGTCACTTGTCATATACTATCCTAAGAAGATTAAAAATGTAGAAAGAGAAAAGCTGTCTTGTTGTTTTTGGAGCTCATAGTGTTGAAAATAAACTTATACAGACTGTGAGTATATTTGGGTGCCTCCCACCTGGAGTGCTGCATGCAGCTCTGGGCTCCCCAGCGCAGGAATTGTATTGAGCTGCTGGAGCAAGTTCAGAGGAGGGACACAAAGAAGATTAAATGGATGGAGCATGTCATCTACAAGAAAAGGCAAAGAGAATTAGGATACTTCAGCCTGGAAAAGATAAAACTGCATGATGGCCTGTGGCCTTCCAATATCTGGAATGAGCTTACAAGGAAGACAGACAGAAACTTTTCTTTTTACAAGGACATGTAGTGACAGGACAAGGGGAAATGGCTTCAAACTGAAGGAGTACATTTAGATTAAATATTCAGAAAAAATTCTTTGCTGTGAGGGTGGAGACGTGCTGGAACAGATCACCCAGAGAAGTTGTGGATGCCTCATCCCTGGAAGTGTTCAAGGCCAGGTTGGATGGCGCTCTGAGCAACCTGGGATAGTGTAAGGTGTCCCATGGAAGTTGTGTTGGAACTAGGTGATCTTTAAGATCCCTTCCAACCCAAACTGTTTTTTCATTCTAAAAATTATGTAGGAAGGACACTGTGGGGCAGTATACTTGTTTTTTCTGTCAGGGCTGTACATTGCCCAGTTACAAAGGCTATTTTTATAACTGCCCAAGCTGTGAATGGAGCCTGGTAATTTTTCGGAGAGTTCAGTTATCACAACTCTCATGCATCACAACCAGTAACAAGAACTTAGGTCCCCATTTTCCTTTGCACATGAAATGATGACTTCCATCATCATGAAGTTTGTGGTACTTCATCAGTGGCTTTACACAAAATACACTAATCAGAACTTGCTAAAGAAGTAAATAAGATCTGAACATAAAAGCATCTAGGTCTGAATCTTACCTCATATTCTTCTACCAAGGATTATCTGATTTGATTTCATATCCTCTGTGGAGTACTGTTCTTTTGTAAAGCATGTAAGACATGTCTGATCCTGCTCCTTAGAGGTTCTCCTTGATCTGGGGCTGGCCTTTTATTTTTCTTGCCTGGTTTAGGTTTGTGGCACATGTGTCCTATTTTATATGCCTGTTATCTCAGGAAGTGGATTAAGGCTGGCACAGATAGACTGAACCCTAATCGCTTTAGAGGGCCTGCAAATCTCCAGAGGTAGTAAGTACTTCAAATGTTTATATTACTAGGTTCAGCTGATGTTGCTTGAAATCCATTCAAGATGATCTGGAAGACAGGAAGCATTGCATTTTACACAGGGTTTGTTTTGTTTTGTTTTTTTTAAATTACCCTTTTAATATTATGTTATATACACTTAATGCTCAGTTTTAATTTTGGTGAGGTTTTTTTTCTCCTCATTGTAAGGCAAGCCTCAAGGACTATTTTCACTGCAAAATATATCTATAACCCAGTATCTTGGTTAGTGTACAACTTCTCCCATGAAAGTTTCAACCCACTTGTTATACTTCTAGGTTAAAGGTAAATTGCTAGTGTCATTATTTCCATCTTTTTGAAAAAGTGATAAAATATGAAATGTTTTTGTGGTCAGGTACCTGGATTTGTCATCTCCAGGTTACTTCACAGTGGTTTACTCAGAGGAGCCAAGGGAATTATAAAGTATCTCCAGTGCTCAGAAGCAGTCTTGTACCTTTGATGTACAATCTGTCACACACTCTCCTGGCTGGAAAGAAAGAATTTGCAGTATTAGAGTCATTAGGCTTTGTAGATGTGAGCAGGTACCATTCTGCTCAAGATTGGAACCAGTGCTGTCACTCTTACCATAAAGACAACACACCTTTTGTGAGCTGGTTTCAGTTTGACTCTGTAGAAGCTCTTGGCAATTTTTTTTCTTCTTTTTACTGCCAATTTATATCATGATATCTAGCAATAGTCTCTAACCAAACAGGACTAAGAATGCTTTTAGGGAAACAATTTACTCAAGACAAAAATTAATTAAAGTTTAGTGACTGGAAATGTATTTGCTTTGAGAAAATGAGAAAGAAATGAGGAAAAAGAAGAAACTTGCTTCTAATCTTTGGAATCATACTCTGGGAATGACTCCCACAGTGTGGCAGTTATAAAAAGAGTCTTGTATTTGTGATGGAGTTTAAATAGGTTTTGGAGAAGAAGATCAGCTGATAGGTTATCTGCAAAATTAGATCAGAGATGTCCCAAGATGGATTGTTGCTTCTGAATTCTTTTTCTATTTAGAATCCTTTATTTTTTGCCCCAGGTTTGCCTGCTTTTTTTTCATGCTGAAAAGAAAAAAAGAATCCAGTGTAAGAGTATATAGAAGAGTATAAGAGTACAAAAGTGAAGATTTTCCTAGAAACGTCCATTTGATTTTGAATTTGTTGAGCATCTAGCAAATTCTCCTTTAGGAAAACCTTTTGTGAAGATGTGCCATTTCTTGCACTCACCTCCATCCTTGCCTTTCTTGACAGTAGCTCTTCCAGTTTGCTGATGAGCTGTGTTGAATTGTCCAACAGTCTAGTCCTTGCTTTTGGTTACAGCAGAAAAAGGGAAGATGACAGATATATGCATCAGCCTGAAGAGCCTTCAGTGGAAACGAAATCTTTTATTGTCCTGGTCAAAATATCTGTGTATGCTCTTAAAAACAACATAGCCATGATTAATTGCAAATGGAGCTGTACAGATAACTGACATAGCCATGTAGTTGATATCTAACCTGCATTACAGCAGTGCTTTTCACAGTTTGGTCAATGCTCAAGAGACCCCTCAGCAGAGAGGCTGGGCAACCATGGGCCACAGTGTGACCCTTGAATGAGAGACCACGGCTTCTCGTTTCCAAAGACAGCTCAAGGCCGTTGTTTGAGGTCTTCCCCAATGCCTGGTTTGCATCTAAAGCTCCTTCAAGATGGCTAGTGTTAGGGAGCCTTAAAATCATACTGGAAGTCAGCTGAGATCTTGAATCCAACTGAGTGTCCAGACTAGACTAGCCAGAGTTAGAAAGACAAAGATTTCCATTTCTAAAATGTCCACAAAAGAGTTTGGTCAGGATTTTTTCTAAGGGAAGGCAAGTTATTGCAATCCTCTTTTGTGATGTCAGCTCTCCTTGACCTGAATTGGTGTGTTTTCACTGCTACTTGCCATATTTTTCTTATGGAGAAATTATACTACGTTTTAAAATTAAAAAAAAACAACAACAAACAAAACCAACTTTTTGTTTGTTTGTTTGTTTGTTTTCTGATCTTCTGGCCTTTTTAATTTAAACAATGATGTGATGTTATGGGGAGGTCAAAACTGAGTGCTTGATCTTACTTGGTGGGTCTTTCAAATCAGAGCAATAGACTACTGCAGACTACAGGTCATGAACCTGTTATGAGAGCTAAAATGTGTCAATGCTCCAAAAGACTGGGTAAAAGTCTGTCCCCTGATATGAATGACTGTCTAGATTTCAAAATAAATCCTTTGGATTGTATAGAAAATTTGAACTGTCAAGAAATAAATGGTGTGGTGAACTGAAACATAGGTCTCAAGATACCCGCAATTTAGCTGTATTTCAGTAATCTCTCATTCACCTTTCATTGCTGTCAGCAGCCTGTAGGGTTTCCCTTATATTTATGATGGAAATATCTGTCAATGAATCATGCCACTGAGATGCATGTGTTTTTTCCACTTCAAGGAATTATTAAACACTCCATAGTTTCTGATGTAAACACCACATTGCTGGGTCATTTGTACTATACTTGGTATTTCTTCATGTAAGCATCTTCCTTGCATAAAAAAAATTCTTTATTTTTATGTGTGGTAGATAGAAGGTATTTTTGAATATAATTTTATTTCTTGTTTTTACATGTTTTTACAATCAACTTGTATTTCTGTAAAACTTTGGGTGACAGTATTTATTTACAGAATTTTGCAATGATTAAGATGGTTACTTAGTGCCTATATCAGAGAAAAATAGATATACCCAAAATTCAGGGGACTGGAGTACCTTTTATGTTTTGGATTCCCTTTGCTTAAATTTGTGGAGATTAGATAATTTTCATGTTAAAATATTACTTACTTTTAAATGTAGAACTTCTTAATAAACAAAAATATATTAATTAAATGTAATTTCATTTTTAATCATATACTAACTAAAAATGTAAGCTTCTGTGGGCTTACAAGTTAAACAGATTTTACTATGTAGTTTTCAATAATATTCTTCCACTCAACTTTACTCATCTGCAGTACCTAAGAATTTTTAGGAAGGATATAACAAAATGCAAAGCACTGAATATTTTGGGAGACTGCAAGATCCTTTTAATTTAATCTGCTGTTTGTTATTGTCACTGTAGGTTATGAATGAGAACATCTGCAATTTTCCTCCAGTTAATATATTTTTGAATTAGAAGAAAGGGCAGAGCTACAGAGCAGCTAGCAAGTGGTCAGTTAACCTCAATTGCAAATGTTTAAAACACCTGTTCATTGGGGCTTCTTAATGATGAAATACGTAGGGCTGGCTTTTCTGACAACTTGTGGAATGAGATCGATGATTGTAACCTTTTCTCTAAATTAAACTGGAAAACCAGGAGCCAGCAGGGCTGTGTGCTCAGAGCTTTGGAAGAACAGCTCCTTTTCTGCTCATCACCCCATAAATACATTTTTAATGTTTATTTTTAAATTATGTGAATATATTCTGGGCTATGCTCTCATCTCTATTATTTGAGCCTACCTCATAATTTATAGTTTTGAAATAGTTTTATTTGTACTTATTTAATGTAGCAGCAGTTAGCTCCAGCCAGACTACTGTCTAGATTTTATTTCCTTTTCAACACAAAAGTAAGCTTTACGAGATTGAGCAGCTCTCTACTACTTGCAAATGAGGTGTATGCTGAGACAATTTTCAATCTTTATGATTTCTCATGCTTGCCTAAATAAAAGGAAAAAAATTACCCTGAATGAGCTCTTTGGAAATGAGTTTATATTTTCAGAGAAGGAGTTAAAGAGCATATTTGGCTCAGGTATCTATTTTCCCTTAGAGAAACATGTTGTGTAAAAATGTGTACCTTAGTGCTATTTTCTCTCTGAATTTCTCCTAGTGCTTATGTTTGTTGTTTGTCATATTTTTGTTCTGCTGTGGTCATCTGAAAATATTTGTAAATTCTTCATAATATTAATTTAGACTAGGAGAGGAATGTCCCTGATTTTTCAAGAGCCGAACTTATTTTTCTCATTTTATTACATTAGTAATTAAAAATGATTGCTGTTTTCTTATGCAGCGCTGTAGCAAGACACCCAAATATGTTTCTAGTCACAGCTGGGCATGTATTCTTTTGAAAATCTGTCCCTCCCATCAGGTGCTGCTGGTAACTGTTGTCAGATGTTCGAGTAGCTGTGCTCTGATGGCAGGCATGATGTTGTTTCAATTCATTTTCTAAGCAAGGACCAGATGTTTGTTCTGGGCTAGGCAGAACTGATTTGCAGTTAAAACCTCAAGGAGTATCATATCAGGCTGTAAATCAGCCATGTCTCAAGCCACATGTGAATCAAAAAGAAAAAAATGTGAGAGCCAGTGGTAATCATCTTCTTCACTGGCCTGTACATCTCAGATATTTGTTTATGCATGTGAAGAATAGCTGTGTTGTTCTCTCCCCTGCGTTAACAAATAAGAATTCAGATTTGTACCTTGGACTGTTTCATGATTTTCCATTGCTCTACACAGAGGTAACAATAAAAACAAGGCAAATGGCTATATTTAGAGAATTAGGCCAGTGGGAATTCATTGGTTCCCTGTAGGAGCCAGTGATAAATCTGTCTCCTTGGTACACTTCAGTAAGCTGTAAGGCACACCACCTCCAACTCTGGCCACCTCATGTGCTTCCACTTGCTCTCAGCAGTAAACCATTGGAGGCAGAAAACGCAATGAGGAAGACTTAAAAAAATTTCATTCCAGCAGAATTATACTGGACCTTTAAGAGGTGAGGTCTTGATCATCCTGTGACAAAAAATGTCCTTTGCAAGAAAGAGCTTTGCATGGAATCCCATGGCTACAGCGTTCCGGTAATAGTCATGCTGCTGCTAGTAGTTGGATTTATCCATCAGAAGTCTAGCTTTTACGTTTTTTTCTAGTTGTCATCAATATATTCTCACTAAACTTTAATAAATTCACAGTGTAACAGGCAGGAAACATTAAACTTGGACTAAGGAACAAAGACAAATATTGGTGAAGAAATTTTAAATAACGTGCAGATCTCTAGTGGGCATTGATTCATGTGCTTCATGATGTCAATAATTGTTTGTGAATTGCAGTCATTTTTTTCCTTTGAACAGAGCATTACTCCTGAAATACAGTCATTACCTATTGATTAGCTGTGTAGTTATTTTCAGGCATCAGTAGTGCCAGTAAAAAAATGACTAACACTTATTTTACACCAATGTGTAAGGTCTGTACATTGTTCATCAACAAGTGAAAAGAGTCCTTAAAATTATGATTTTTTTTTAATTGCAGAGACCACATCAACATTTTCATTAGCCACAAGTCTCAGGATAAATGGGAAAAGTCTAAAGGGCTCATTTGGGTTTTAAAGGGTTTTTTAATCAGGACATTGTAAATGTTCTGCTGTATCAGGACAAGGGTGCAATAAGAAGGACATATTTGTCAAAGTTTAGTGCTAATGTAATTTCCTGTTTCCCCTACTGTATGTCTCTCCATTTAATCTCAATTGTTGGTAATGTGCTACTTTTTGATTAAATGATGAGAGCTGAAATTCACCAAGGAGAAAATAATTAAAACTATTTGTTTCACAGACTGTCAGCAGCTATTAGGAAAATTAAATGTATTTTTCCCTGAACCACGTTACAGACATTGCAAAGTTCACAATCAGTTGGGATCATCTTTTATTGAACACAGATTTAAAAGCAAAGGTCAGTTTTGTTTTGGACATCAAGGAGTTTATGCAATTGATAAAACCCAGTTTAGGTTATTTTTATACAAAGATTGCGCTGCTTGGAAACCCTTGCTTTTTGACTGTGGCATCCTTATAGCCACATCAGCTCAGCAGATCTGCAGAGTAAAGGGGGTTTTGCAGCTTGTCCCCCAGCTGTAGGAGTGTCCTGTGCCCTGGCAAGGGCCAAGCAGCAGCAGGGATTGTGGCTGATGCTGGTGGCTGGGGACCGGCCTTGCCCACAATCCTTTCCTGCAGCCCCACATGTCCAGCAGTGTAACATCCTGTGTAACCCGTGTAACACCACTCTTTTGCTTCAAGAGGAGCCTTGTTGCCTGACCTGCTCTAGGGGTTTGGCACTGCTTGCGGACCCATCATTTCCCCTGAATTGTCAATTTGGCTGGGTCAATGTATTCACAAGTTTTCATATGGTATTTTCCTCTTCTTTTTCTACTACGATAAGACTTGGGCTTGCTCCTTTGTTTGCACCACAGATTGTAAATACCATCTACCCCAAGAGCTTTTGCTTTGAAGTCTGCTTTTTACCCCTTTTTGGTTTCTGAAGGGGCTCAGTGACATGGATGGGTGATCCGAGGAGGGTAATTGTCAGTGCTGCACTGGGAAGCCCCCCTACCCTGAGCCCCTTCTTCCTCCAGATAACATATGGGCTGCAGAAAGGGATCTGAGCCAGTGGGGCAAGTGGCACACTGATGCGGCAGCCACACTCAGTGAGCTTGCAGTGAGGGCCTGGCAAGAGGCATTTAGGAATTCCTGAAGAAAAGGGAATAAAAAAGCATTGGGACTGTCAGTGAGATTGTTGTGGGGCACACTGAAAAGGCAGGTGGAGAAATGGATGAAAGTTTTGTCTGCAGACATGCTTTGCATACCACACAGAGAAACAGAAACTAATCTTGATTGGAACAATTCAATTCCGCTGTGAAGTGCACGTTAAATAACAATAGGCGGCTGCAGGGCTGCGCAGACTTGCAGGTGAAGAGCAGAATTTTAAGCAAGCGGCTGTGCGGGCAGGAGAGGCAGAGGGGAGGGCTGGGATAGCACTGGTGTTCGAGCTCTGCTCAGACCTCAGCCTGTGCTTTTACGAGTTAAAAGCAGTTGCTTAAACCTTAGCATAGTTCTGCATTAATTCAGCTGGATTTTTTTCCTGGGAATCAGAAATTTAATCATCTGGAGCTTTGCTGCTTGCAGTGTATCACCTCAAGTGAGTGGGGGTAGGGGGGGCTCATTGATTGAACTATCAGGCCCAAAGGACGTGTGTAGCAAAATGACACTACCAAAGAGCATAGTTCAATATTGTGCTTCCTAAATAAAGTGAATTATTTCAGCACCAGATGAATCAGTAAAATGTACTAATCAAGCCATAAAACCTCACGGTATTTGTTTCCCATTCTAAACAAGTGCTCTAACCTTTGTGTCAAAATGCCCTATGAATTCCAGTGCAACAGGAACTCTCCTGGGGAGCTTAATGAAAAGAAAAGGTTAATTCTTGCTGGTTTATTTTGTCTATCAATCATTCTGCAAGAGCAAGCCTCTGGGCCATAGCTACCCAAGACCTGAATTAGCCCGGTATCAAAACCCCAGTCAGAAATTCTGCAGAGACAGGAGATACCTGAAGATGAAATAAAAGGAATAAAAAAACTTTCAGGAAGATTGCTGGGCTTTTTAACATTCATGCCTCACAACTCATTTATTTTTGCTGGGTGGTTGTTGTGGGTTTTTTTGATAGTTTTCTAGGGAAAGATGTTTGGTGTAAAAGGGTTTGGTGTAAATGGTTTTCTTCTTTCCAGTTTTCCATTGTCCTGTTTCAGTTAATGAGATTTGATCATTGTCTATGGATCTCGTTTTTGGAATTTGAACCAATTCTTCCTCCAACAAAAGCCGGGACAGTCAGTGTGGTCACAGGAACGGGGTATACTGTGTCACCTGTACAGCAATGTGACACCTCTGCTGTCACTTCTGTCATCCAGAAAAGGAAAAAAGAACATGGCAAGGACCACATTTGTCACCAAGTCCAATCCTGGCTTTTGCAATGGATACACATTTTTTTTTACTCCATCTGCTACCTTAATGTAGGTTTCCAAGCCTAGGTATTAAATTTGAAAATTTCAGTGGATAGTAGATCTGTGTCTTTCTACTTAACAGTAGAAATTTTATGTACATGCATTTTCATGCTTTCTTTTACCTGTTCCACTGGAACTGATGCTTGTTTTTCCCTTAGAACCCCTGAAAATGAATAACAATAATAATAATAATAATAATAATAATAATATTGATAATACTGATAACAATATCACCTCCCCACAGGCTTATACTCTCCTCTGCATTATGAGCACCAGGTTGCCCTTCTTTCAGACCATTTGGTTGATTGAATGTGATGAGCTTAAACTCCTGAATAATTGTCTTAAAGATGAAAGTTTTTGCTTCTGTTTCAGACCTTGGGAATCATTTATGTGGCTGAGGGTATGCATGTTTTCTCTCTGTCTAATGAGCTCTGCAGTTAAAGATACGATGTCTCAAATCTTCTCTGATATAGCTTGAGAGACTAATCTCATTGAAATCAATGGCACTCCTTGCCTGTCTAAAGTTATACATGTTCCTTGGGTCTCTTCTGAATTTAAGCCATCAATAGATTCCTTTGCAGATAGTGAAGATCCCTGGGGTTGATTGATTTAAACAAAAGGATTTAAGTTACGGAGCTTAAATTCAGTTTCAGTCTACACAACAAAAAACTTGATTTGAATAATCAGATTCAGTCATCCTTTGCATTTGCATTTTTGGTTATTTTGTTAAAAACAAGTTGATTCTGGTTGGTTAATAAGCATTCAGATATGCCAATTTACAACTGAATGTAGCCTTTGCCTTTAAATTCAGAACTTCTCTTGGGAAACAAAGGGTAAGCTGTATAGACAGCTCCATAATGGTATGGTTTCAGAATCTATCTGTTATTTTATGACTTTAGCAATCTGATAGTATTGTGATAGAAAATGGGAAATGGTAGTTCTGTTTACAAGATTACTTTTTATTTATTTATTTATTTATTTCTACAAGCTGCTTCCTGATAAAATAGAGTTTAATTAAAATGAAGAGAACTGTAATTTTTCACGGGTTTTATTTCTTAAACAGGAAAGCCATGAGCTTATTGGGCAAAATCAAGGATGTAAAATCTGTAATTACTTATTTGAACTAACTAACTAGCTATCTGTTAAAAAGATATGATTAGAAAATCTGAGCTACTCTCACTTACATCTTCCACTAAAATAACTGTAGAAAATAAGACTGGTCTTCTCGTTTCCCATCTTTATGGTATGTTACTAGGGACAGATGTAAATTAAGCCTCTTGTTTAGATCTTTTTGGTTTATCATTCAAGATTAAATGATGAAATTTCCAGAAACTGGAATTATGTGAAACAAATTTCCAGAATAAGATTCTTTCCTTCCCCACCACTTTTATCTGTCTTCGAGATTGGACTTGCTCCTCTCAATCTGGGGAACATTGTGAAACTATTATTTAAGCACAATAACTCTATAAAAACCAGAAACTCAAAGCATCTGGGACACGGACAGTTCTGGTTCTGTTTGGACAGTTCTCTTCTGGTTTAGGCTGAGATAGAATTACTTTTCTTCTTTGCAGCTGGTACAGTTTTGGATTCAGTATGAGAATAATGCTGATAACACACTGATGTTGTAGCTGTCACCAAGTGGTGCTTACGCTAAGCCAAGGACTTTACAGTTTGCTGTGCTCTGCCAGTGAGAAGATGCACAAGAAGCCATGAGGTAGCATGGCCAGGACAGCTGACCCAAACTGACCTAAGAGATATTCCATACCACAGAACATCATGTTCAGTGTATAAACTGGGGAGAGTTGGCCAGGAGCCACTGATTGCTGCTCAGGGGGCCTCAGTCAGTTGGTAGTGAGCAATCATGGATTTTATCTTCTTTTGACTCTCTTCCCAATCCCACTGGGGATGGGAGGGGAGTAAGTGGCTTAATTGCCAGCTGGGATTGAACTGCAACAATGGTATTTGGTGATCTGCTTTAAACTCCTTTCTTCCTGGCAGCTCAGGGACAAGGAGACAAAGGCTGAGTCTCAGGCTGAGGATAAGCACTGCAAGGTAAAGGTCTTCATCCATGCAGGAGCTTTGTGTGGAGGAGACACAGGATCAGCAGGACATTACAGCCCAGCTAGCATGGCACTGCAATGTAGACCTAAGAAATTTGGGGGAAAGTGTACTTTTGCTTTCATCTCTCCCATCTTCCCAGACATATTTTCATCTTGCATGCTATTAATGTAGCACCCTGTAGTAATTTTGAGTTAGATTTTGCACCTCACTAGTTCTGGTCCTCATCTTTGGCAGTGCAGGCATATGGCCTACCTGAGTCCCAGGGGAGAAGTATTCTCTGCTGACCTTACTGGGTGATCCAGGAAAGGATTTGCACTTTCACACCTCCACTGTCTGTTTTCAGGAGGTGCTTCCACTGGGAAACCAAGGCTGGCAACCACCTTCTCCCAGCCCTCCTCCACCTGGCTGAGCCCACAGCCGGAAATAGTCCTGCTGCTGTTTGGGGTGCAAGATGGGGGTTGTAGCAATTTAAAACAGAAGAGGGTGTGAAATAGCTGCTGGCTTATGTAATTTTGGGTTATTTCATTTTGTCTGTCTTTTTGCTTTTTGATCTCATCTAGTTCATAAAGGCTTTCTATATTGTGGTTTTCTATTAAATATTTAGGAGTTCTATGCCCATGCTGAGTTCTTATAATAATTAAAAAATAAATAACAGTCATTATAAGAAAGTTGTGAAGTGGGAGATGTGTCAATTTCTATTTTCTAACAAGGGAAAACAAGATACGTGAGTTGTCAAATATTAAACAGTAAGTAAAAAAGTAGAGAAGATGGTAGGGGGCTACAATATAGCCCCCTATATATATGTTTTATATATGTTTCCACTAGAAGCCAGCAAAGATATTTTAATTTTCATGAGCAGGCAGGTAATAAATTGTTCAGAGGTATATGGACTCAGGAGCATCATCTTCAGCACTTTGAGCCTTGCTGTGTCTCCTATTCTCTGGGGCTAGTAAAAATGCAGCTACCACTTCAAATACTTCTGTGTGCTTTTCTGGTTTTATTTCCAAATAGATTTTGATTGCCAAAATCTATTTTCTTTGAAAGAATTCAAGAAACTAAGGCTGACCTATGTAGTTGTGTAAGATAATGCAATGAAAATTCAAGCTGGAAGTAAAAAAATAAATGGTGTGTTTTCCTTTACAAACACAGGAGTTACAGCCTACTGCACAAGGCATCAGGATTAGGATTTTGGAGACTCATTCTTTCCTCATCTCTTCTAACTTGCACATTTGCTTCAATAAATCTCTAACGGGCCTCTGAATAGAAATGTTGCAGAAAATTCCAGATTAAGTGAGGATATCCAGGACAATTCTCAGTGATTTAACTCAGGCATCCTCAGCAATAGGTGGCTGCAGGACATCACCTGGTTTCCAGAGAACTCATTAACCTGACAGAGTGTTATGCTCCCAGAAGAGGCTTCAGTATTTTGTGAAGTACATGTACTTTCTCAGCTCTCTCTGCCTATTATTGCCTGTCTTATTTCCTAGAGACTGGATGTTCCAGCAAGTGAGTGTCTCTGGTCATATGTTTATGCAATGTCTAGGGCAGCAGGCTCCTATCTGTCAAATTTTGCATACAGTTACCGAGCTGAGGGAGGTAACAAGTGTAATGTGATTTCAGTGGCTGCAGTGATATCTCAGTTCTGACTTTGAAGATAATGCTGTCTGCTGCAGAGCAAGCTTAGGGATCAGCCTCCAGGCAAAGTAATATTCCTCAATGCACTTGACAAAATGAATAAAGGACTTAGTTATGATTAATGACTTTGACCCAAAGTTTCAAGTCCCTGCTCAAATTCAGTGATGTAAAGTTGGGTTCTTGTTCCTATTTCAAAATTGCTTAAAAGTGAATATTGTTCTTTTAGTGATATATTCAATATCTTAGAAAATGCAAAATATGGATCCACAAACAGTCCTGCTCACATCACCAGTATTATATTGCAATTCTATCTTGAGAGACATTAAGTTTGAAATTAAGACAAAAATATAATTTTATTATTTTTATATGTATTATTATTTATAGTTTCCATATATGTTATTATTTATATTACCTACAAGTGAGTTCACTGTTGGAACTGCTCCTTGAAATCAACATTGTTTTCTTCAGTGTAGCCCAGAAAGCTGGCCAGCCAAAAGGAGCTTCATTCAGCTGCCTGAGAACACAAATATCTTGTGTTATTTGACATGACCCATGATGTCCTGTTGTGGTTTAACACCAGCCAGCAGCCAAGCCCCATGCAGCAGCTCACTCCTAACCAGTGGGACTGGGGAGAGAATAGAAGGGTAAGAGGTATAAAACTAGTGGGTTGAGATAAAGACAATTTAATGGACACAGGCAAAGGAAAACAAGGAATTGATTCTCTGTTTTCCATTGGCAGACAGCTATCTCCAGAAGAGTTGGGGCCCATCACATGTGTTGATGACAGCTATCACTCCAAATATCCCCCCATCTTTTCCCCCCCCCCCACTTTCTATCCTGAACATGATGTCATATTGTTTGGAATACCTCTTTGGTCACTTGGGATCACCTGTCACATCTGTGACTCTACCCAAACCTCCCACAAACCCCAAGCTGCTTGCCAGCATGGCAGTAAAAAGCAGAAAAGACCTTGGGGCTTTGTAATCATTGCTCAGCAATAACAGAAATATCTCTATACTATCAACTCTGTGTTCAGAACAAATCCAAAACAGCCTCTCTGAAGAAAGTTAACTCTACCCCAGCCAGAAGCAATACCCTGCTTATCCTGAAGTAGCTGCTTTAGAATAAGAGGGTTCAGAGTCATGGCAGCTGCCTTCTTCAGTAAAGTTTTGCTCATGTTTTGAATCTGCAACAAGACTCACCCCATGCTTCAGAGTGGAGCTACTTGACCATTTTTCAGCAAAACAGATTTCTCAGAAGGCGTATCTCTGACACAAAACCAATTAAAACCTTCTACAGCCAACTCTGTTGAAAGATTCATGGGAAATGAGGCTTTTGGACCTGGGCATGTGCCTGTGTCTTGGGTTCCCTGAGCAACAGGCTGACCCTGACAGTCTTTTGAGGACAGTTCCTTTCTTCCATAGTCTGCCTTATCTATGGGCATCCCAGCCACCTATGCAGGAGCTGATGTGAAGATAAGATGAGACTTCCCAGTCTCTCTGTGTACCTGAATTTTTTTTCAGGTCTTTCCAGAAAATCTGCTTTCAAAAGAAAAGGAGATTTGGGATTTGATACTCTCTGTGTCTATTTGCCAGCTGTGTCTGCTTTTGTTCTTTCAGTATCTTGTGCTCAGGGAAAACTTCTTTTTCCCCAAATAGTCATGAATTATCCAGATTATAAAAACTCATTTCCTTCCAAATTTTGATGCATTTTTAGTGTAAAAATTGCTTTGTGCTCCTAATTCATCAAAGTTTTCTCTTTTATTATATATTTATATCTTTGATTAAGAAATTATTTCTCTGTAGCCACAATGTTGTCAGGAGAAAGACTTCACACTTTAACTGAGCCATTTCTGCTATTTCTTTCAAAGACAAAATCTGAAGAATTTTATTATGGAGTGAATTTATTAAAGAATTCTCATTCCCACAAGTTGGGGATTGAAGAGAAATTAATTTGGTGGTGCTGACTGGATATCTAGGGAGAACTATATTCAATAAAATATATCTTTCTAGTCTATTATCAAGGCAGAAATTGCATAGAAATAGCATAATAGCAAGCTACATATGAAAGAATAGAAGCAAAGAGAGAATGCAGATGGAAACCAGGGCATTTGAGTGAAGGCAGAGATTACTGAAAAGCTGTGCTGACACAGTTCTCTGGCAGCTTTGGCTTCCTAGGGACCCGACAGTTGGTCCTGGCCCCTGGTCTCACCAGGATATAAAGTCAGCTGCTGCAGCCTTATTTATCAAAGGTGGCTGAACATGTCCACACACTGTGTCGTGGTTTTCTTTCTAGCCTTTTCTTCACACTCAGTATTTCAATGGATTACTTTTTGTCTGGAATTTTCAAAGCAGCAATCTTGTTAGGAGGTCTAGACAGTGCAAGCTACACAATGCACACTGAGCACACATATCCCCTGTCTTCACCTGGAGGCTGTGGCTCTACAGCAGCTGTTGTTATTTCACCTTGGACTCTTGCAGCAGAAAGTAACCTGGTGTCTTCCCAAGACACCTGGCTTTGAGATGATTCAGTGGTTCACAGATTATAGTAATCAGTGCACTCTAGAACAAAGTAAATTGCTTCTCACAAGCTTGTTTGCTGTAATATTCATGGGAACGCAATCCCAGCTACTCTGTTTCTGAAATTTTTCAAACTATTCCATGTTCTGTGTTTTCCTTTGTTCTTGAGAGTCAAGCAGTGCATTGAGGGTGACTTGGGTGTCACCCCTCCACTAGCTGCCACCAAGTAGAAGACTTTGCTGTACCAGCTAACGTTAATTTCATGTTCTCTTTGTTGTTGCTAATCCATACAGTGTATATGCATAGTACTGTTCAGGTGTCACAGATGATCATTGTCTTTCCTGAAGGAAGACAGAAAAAGAAGAAAACTCTGCATGTACAGAATTTCTCAGTACAGAAGCAAGTCAGTAATATAGCAGCATTTAAAAAATATTATCAGAATAATTACCATTGAGAAAGGCAAAGGAACACAAGCAAAAGTGCTTGAGTACTGATGCCCAGAAGATGGCCTGTTCAGTGCATTCTGCATTTTCCTAGCTGGAACCAGGGAATTTATTATCCCCTCCAGGAATGGCCTGATGGGGCTCACTCATTTAAAAAAGTGAAGCCACAGAGCAAACACCATCAACACCTGTGGCAAAAAGGAAACCAAACCAAAAAACATCTGTAAGCTCATTTAACTCATCAGCTCATTAATAGATTTTCCACATGACATGAAAAGTGCATGATTTTATGAATGGTACATAGGCTAAGACCTGTGTTATAAGCTCGCTTTTGATGAGAGTTCCTACAGCAGTCTACCTAATGTTGCTGATGAGGGTTATTCCATCAATACTTGATGTATTCTGCAGCACAAATTATGTTTTAACATGTTTTTTCTCATCATTAAGTGATCTTCCAGCTTACCAGGCAGTCCTGCGTGCACATCTCTCTGACCCCTTGCGCATGTCTCTCAAAACATGTGAGTGAGTGATTCTGCCAGCTGCTGTCTGTCCTCTGTGCCCAGCTTTCTCTCCTATAATCTCTCAAGATGGCAGAAGCCTGAATTAATGAAATACAAATCAAGTACAATTTTCTGATTGAGTGGGATGAGGGGAAGCTATTCCAAAGTCATAAGTCCCCTGATACCACGGTTCGTATCACTACTGCTCTTTCAATCATATGGCCAACTCTGTTAGCCAATACGAATAGAGGTATATGCATGCTGTCCATTCGAGCTACTTGTCACAGTTAAGACACAGAACAGTTGTCACTCTTTGCTGATAGTTGCTGCAAGTGGTACTGAGAAAATTAAGGGATTACAGAGAAGGAATTATAGGAGCTTATTAATTTTTCTGTCCAGTTTTCTGTGGTTTCTGAGGAACATAATGCACTGTCTACCCTGGACTCTGAGCTATGAATTCAGGTGAAGGTGGATGTGGATGAGTACATGGATTATCGTGGAAAGTACCACAAAGCCATCATGTGTAACTGATAACACAAGATTTCTAGAGTTAAGATGTTGCTCCTGTTTTAGACAAATGGAAAGGATGTAACATTTCATGGCAACATGGCTGTAGGAACTGACTATTGCTAGCTAACACATTTTGCAAGAGTTAGCACCTCACCTAGTATGGACAAAATTATATGCCCCTGAAAATTGCATTCATCAAAATGCATGAACTAGCAAGTCCTAAAAAAGCAAAATTAAAATACAAACCCTCTTAGCACTTGTCCCAGTTTTCCTAGAACAGAATATTCCATTTCATAGTGAGAGAAAATTATTCTTTGTTGATGAGTTATAATTTATGAATATTTAAGAAAAAAAAAATAAAAATCAGAGCTTCTGTAAAAAGTAAAAGGCCTTTTCTTTGGGAATATATAGTGTCAAAATAATGTCATTTTTATGTAGGCTACATTTTGCTTAAATAAGCTGGTTGCATGCTATGTTTTCTCTCCTTTCACAGCTTACACATCTAACGAGTAAAGATGTGCACTTTGAATCAGACCTTTACTTACTGTTGAAGACAAACATATAGTTAATTGAAAAAGAAAGTAAAAGTTGTGATCAATACTATAAAATGCAAAGGGAAATACAGATTCAGAATTTCATTAGGAAAAAGATAAGCAGCAATCATTTTTACTTGTATACTACAAAGACATTAATTACAATTCCTTGAATGCTAATATAACAGTTTGTAAACAAAAATCCAATTAAAAAAGAAATTTAGCAGCAATATGTTAGGAACTGAAGACTGAAGAATCTTTGTGCAATTTATAGGCGTCCCTTTCTCTTAGGACAAGTCCAGTCAATTAATGAACAAAATGTTACCGATTCTGAACCTATTAATATTATACTTTTACTGTTTTTTAAGGCTTTTTTACACTGGCAATGTGTAGAGAATCCTCCCCTGCCATTTGGATTATACTAGTTATTACTTCCTGTCTACCTGGAACTCTTGGTACAGTACTTTATGGAAGAGACTTTCAAGTACATCTAGTTCCAACCCTCATGCCATGGAAAGAGACATCTTCCATTAGACCAAGTTGCTCAGAGCTTCATCCAACCTGGCCTTGAACACTTCAAGTGATGGCTAATTCCTTAATGTAGTGTAGTTGGGTTTTTTTCGTCGTATGTTTGTATAGAGCATCATGCCAAACATCCTGGGGTTTTATAGGTCAAGATATTTGTCCACTGGCTGGGGATTTCTCCAGTTCTTTATTGGGTGCTCCCCTTCCTAGAAGGCCACTGGCATCAAAGGGTGGGTCAGATGTGTTGCTTTGACAGTAGTCTCCTGTTTATGGTTGTTTTCCAAGGGCTTTGTGGTTCCTCCTCATCTTTTGATGGCCTATCATGTGGTAAAAGAAAAGCTCTTCAATGGAAAGTTGGCAGCCAGGAGTGAGTCTGCCTCTGCTGGAGCAATTCATCCTGCTCCTTGTCCAGATACACATTAATTGCTCCAGTGGTTGTAGCTTGTTGCCAGCTTTGCCCTTCCCAAGAGGTCCTCAGGCACAGGTGCACAGACAGGATGTCTGCATGTGTCTGTGTGTCTTTATTTGTTGCAGTTGATCTTTGGGTGTGTAGTAGACCCAATGCTTTCCCAGAAAGAGTCTCAACTATGTGTGTGTGAATGTGCAGCTGCTGTCATGGTAGGCATGGACAAGATCCAGAAAAGCATTGCAACCTATGCTTTACTTCCAGCCTCACAAAACAAATACGCCAGCCTCCCAGCAGGAAGGTCAGGGCACTCCTGGTGCAGGGTTTCATTTTTACTTTCATTAAAACAGAAAACATGCCAAAACAGTGAAGAGATTATAAAGAAAGGGAAAATTAAAACTTTCATCATTAATTAAGCACTCAGAAGATGGAATAAGACGATTCATTAGTCATACACAAGCAACTCACTCTCTGTTGCACTGAAAAACTTTTTTTCCTTATCATATTTCCATAAAACCTGGAATCATAGAATTGCTTGGGTTGAAAGACACTTTAAAGACTATATAGTTCCAACCCCTCTGCCATGAAAAGTGACGTTTTCCACTAGACCAGGCTGCTCAGAGCTTCATTCAACTTAGCCTTGAACAATTCAAGTGATGGCTAATTCCTAAATATAGCGTAGAGTCGGTTTTTTTCCTTGTATGTTTAGATAATTGCTTCTAGCAACAGGGGGTAGAAGCTAAATAGGAATTTTGCAAAGAACTTTCAACTCAGCATATTATATATGGTGGATGGGAGGAGCAAAGTAAATAATATGAAAAGTTATGCAAGCTGACTTCAATGGATGGTCAGTGTTACTGTGCTTATAAGTCACAGTGTGGATGTGTAAGCACCTTCAACTGGTGCATAACCTTTATTTAAAATATTTGATATAGAATGGAATGGAATGGAATGGAATGGAATGGAATGGAATGGAATGGAATGGAATAGAATAGAATAGAATAGAATAGAATAGAATAGAATAGAATAGAATAGAATAGAATAGAATAGAATAGAATAGGACAGTTTCAGTTGAAAGGGACCTACAACAGCAGTGACCAATTCATGACTGGCCAAATGATAAAGCACATTCTTAAAGGCATTGTTCAAATTCCTGTTCAGATGTCACTGACAGGCTTGGGACACCAATCACCTCTCTAGGAAGACAGCTCCAGTGTCTGACCACCCTCTTGGTATAGATTTCCACTGGTGGGGAACTTAACTGGCATATCATCAATAGTAAAAATATGGAACAATTCTGCATATCCTGGGAGAATCTTATTGGATCAGCAGAGTCAGCATGTTATTTCTGATACTGTAACAATATCTATACAGACCAGTCTCCGAGGCTGTAGAGAGCCCTGCTCATAAGAACATAATCACATAAATTCTACCCACAGACAATTTTTCCAAAGCATTTTAGTGCTGAGCTGTTGTCATGAAGATTTGGGGGTTATGATATTGACATTTATGCCTGTTTGTGCTGAAGAGCTGTTCAACTCAGGAACATAAAGTCCAGTGAACCATCACATGAAGTAATGATTTATCTGTGTCACTACTTTTTTAAGTAGAGAACAAGAGTATGTAGAAAAACTTTCTGTTTTTCTCTGTCATCCAGAATAAGTTATATGAAATACCAATGCACACATTCATCGTTGTTCTGCTACTTTACAATATCAAGGTATTTTATATTGCTGTTCATAGTTGATCATTATATTAGCCACTCTGTGAGCAAAGAATTGTTCAGTTCTTTTATGTTATTTGCATAATGTACTGGGTATGAATAGCACTGTTTTCCTTAGGATAAAGAAGGGTGAAGTAGTAGTAGTAGTAGTAGTAGTGTACTAAACCAAGGTAAATGAGCATTTTTAAGTGATTTTAGGCAGAATATCATAGTAAAATCATTTTCTAGAAAAACACAAACATAACAAAAAGCTTCCAATTACTTAGATTTGTTAGTTTTTATAAGGCACTGGGTAACCTATTTGCTACTGTCTCATTCATCAAGTGAGTTCTTCAGGGAAAGACATCCTGTCAGGTGCTGCAGAAAAATCTCTGAGCAGCATCAGTACTGTTAATGCCTCAAATAATGACTGCAAGGATAGCAAAATGATACATTTTTATCTAGCAGGCATTGATCATAATTATATTACTCATAAAGGCAAAACATAACAATTATTGTGTTTTAAATAGGTCCTTTAATTAGAATAAAAATGCCATGGAAATAATTTCAGTGGTAGCTGTGTGATCCTTCTGAATGCAGAATGTAAAAAGTTTGCATATTCTCAGGATGAAAGGAGTTATCACTCTAAGCTATTCACTTATTAATTTTCATTTAGTATTTGTGGTATATCAGACATTATAGATTGTTCACCATTTTGCTTTATGACAGAGAAGAACCCTGATAACTGTGCTGTGTCTAAAATGTAGCTCCCTCATTTACCTGCCTTCTTGGACTGAACTGCAGAACCTTAATTGGCTGTCATGGTTTCCGTGATCCTTTGCTCATGTGACATTGTGGTTACAATGAACACATTGCAGAGCCTTCATCTTCTTAACACAGAGCACAGACCCTTTCATCCTTGCAAAATGAATAATTAAACTAGGATTTTAATATTTGTGTTTGCTTTTGGGTTTATTAGCTTTAACTGTGAAAGCTAAGCAATTATTTTGCATGCTCCATCTGACTAAGTCTTGAAAAAATAGACTGAAGTTATCCATATGTCTGTTCTGGCTTTAAGCTATCTTAAAATAGAACTGTTGAAGAAATGGACTCTCCCAATTGAATAAGTGGCTTTCTAATTATTGCTTTGGGTTTGCATAAGGGCCAGAAGTGCTAAGCAAAATTAAGCAAGATGTTTGTCACAGATAAGGTCCTATGGTGGTAATATAATTCCTCTGCTCTACCTGCCTCACTTGGATTTGGGTTTTTTTTGTTTCTGCAGACTCCAGAGGAGGGAGCCTCTACAACCATCTATGCAGCAGTATCGCCTGAGTTGGAAGGAGCTGGTGGCTGCTACCTTTACAATGAGGAAAGGACAAAGTCGGCTGATGTAGCATATGATGAGGAGCTGCAGAGAAGGCTCTGGACAGAAAGCTGCAAGATGGTTGGGATTTCTGATGAAGCCAGCAGGCTTCCCTAGAAGAAGCCACTTTCAGCTGGGTAAATAAAATGCATTGAAAAGCATCTTAGGCGAATTCTTGCAGCATCAGTCATCATCCTGGAAATCACTGTTCAGTCGCAAAGGCAAACGTGAACAGCTCTGTTCTTCACTTGGATCCCTAATCTGCTAGGGTGTGGGGGAAATATTCCCACAGAAAGGTGTAGTGGTTGGTTTTAAATCTAACCATCAGTTTTGTAAATCATTCTGTTTCAGTCCGTGATTAAAATACAATCTTTAAACATGTGCAGAGATGAGTTTTCATTGTTTTGTTCAACAAAAATAATGCTTGAGCATGTTGTTCTGGGAGGTTTTGAACTTAAACCACCTTTGTACATATAAGTTAGTCTTTTAAATCAGTTTTAAAAGTTGCAGCTTTATTTTCTTAAGCTTCATTAATCTTTAAGACACTTTCATCAGCTTGTTCTAATGCAGAAATTTGGCTTTCATGATCATGATGTTGTTTCTGTCTTAAGGTTAGTTTTATATGTCAGCTTTTATCCAGAGGTATTAACTGAAGGTCAGAACAACAAGAAAAAGTAATAAATAAGGTCTTCTTCAAACAGGATGTTGAATTCACTTGTTTCCAGCTTAAGTTCATCTCTCCTATAAAGGTGAGGAGGGATCAAACATCATAATGGCAACACTGGCTTTGGCAGAGGATGCAGTTGACCTATTGTCTTTGTCAATGGGCTGAGATTACTTCTCCCCTTTTCCCCTGAACCCCTGTAATGTTGCATCTGAAGTTTCATTTATTTTCTTTGACAAGGAGAGTCATTCATGTACAGTTTCATGGAAGGAAAGGAAGAATCACCTCCTTTTGTTGGTTTTGATCCTATTTCATATTAGTTTCAGAACTAGAGTTCATGATTTGGAAGAGACAGCAATTAATGCCAGCCCACTTTTTCCTCTTCATGGAGATGTTCCCTTAACTGTATCTTTGCCATTTTTAAGAGTAGGCCCTGCCTATTCATCCCACTTACACAGGAGCAAAAGGGTATTTTCCTTTAGCTGTGTATGTCTTGCCTAAAATTTCCTAGCAACTGTTTCATTTTTAATTCTGACTGTCTCTGAGTGTGGAGCAGATATACTTCATGAAGCTATTTTCAGCAAACACTAGGGTTTCCCCTGTCAGTGGGATAGCAGTTGGTTCAGATGCTGTCATTTTTGAACACACTTCAGTTGTGGACATTTCAGGGAACTCTACCTATGTCTACCAAAGAGAGTCTTTAAGAATGATGTTAAAATACATGGAGTTAAAAAACAAAACAGATATTGGGCAGTACAAAGATAGGCCAGATTTATACAAGCTCAAATAACCAGAAGAAAAAACTGGATTGAAGACAGAAATATTTTAATGGGAATGGTGGTAAACCATGAGAATAATTTGCAGTGAAACTTCCCTGCACAGTTGCAGTCAAGATTGTAAGTCTCATAAAAACATCTGGAAGTGTCTGGGGAAACCTTACAACAGCCTTAGGGTACTTATAGGGGCATACAGGAAAGATGGAGAGGGGCTTGGGAAGTGCAGTGACAGAATGAGGGGGTAGCAGTTCTAAATTGAAAGAAGATTTAGGTTAGACATCGAGAAGAAGTACTTCACTATCAGGGTGCTGAAGCACTGGAACAAGTTGCCCACATTAACTGTGGATGTCCCATTCCTGGAAGTGTTAAAGATCAGGTTGGATGGGGCTTTGTCAAGTGGAAGAGACCCTGCCCACAGCAGGGGAGTTGGAAACAAATGGTCTTTAAGGTCCATTCTGATCCAAACTGTTCTGTGATTCTTTAATTTCTTCTCAGTGAGTCTTTCCAAGTATGGGATCTGTGTCTAGGGACCTTGAGGTCTTATTTTTAATGGAATAAGGACTGCCCTACTCCCATCTTGTTGATTTTAGGTGCCATCTAAAGAACATGCATAATCCTATAAATGTCCTTGCATTTCCTTTTTTCAAGATACACAGGGAAAGTAACTTATAGGTGGGCATAAAGCTTGTATTCATTTTGAGGAGCTGGAAATCACTGCATGAGAGACCCAAGTGCAAACACAGTGTTGTGCTCTCATTTGCAGCAGACTAGAAACAATAGGAACATGTTCCTATGCACTGAACCCTGGACTAATATCCCTTTTGGGCTTTTTAGCTCAAACTTGGTACTTCACTCCAAGTGACCTTATCTCCAGCCTTTTGTTCAGAGGAAGATCACATCTAAGTGGAAGTAAGCATGCTCATATGTCCAGAGTCTAGGAAAAAGATGCACTGCCCAAAAAAAAAAAAAAACAAAGAAAAGCATCTGGGAACAAAAAAATAAACAAATTGAGGGAGAGCATATTTTCTGTCTGAATTAAGCCATGCATGATCTATTTTTAGCTTCTTAGCATATACAAGGGTTCATATCTCAGCAGGAGATTTATCACTCAGTCACTATAGCACTTTTTCTGTATGACTGGCTGACTTTTTTTTTTGGTAAGTGAATGTAGTGCTTGTGAAATGTGCCAGACTGACACTCCAGGAACTAAATTCCTCTGTTTATTCACGGATCATGCACAGGATGCAGTAAGCCTGCCAGACAGCCAACATTTTGATGTTGCCATAGCATTCCCATGGAACATCATTGCTGCTATAAGTGTGTCCAGGATTACTCAAACTAGATGGGATGAGATTACCATCAGTTTTAACTCTCTAGAAGCTCCACAATATTTGCACAACCAGTTTCAAGTGGCATAGAGATTAGTGAATTAGCAAACAGTAAAGAGAGCTAGTCACACTTTCAGTGTGATCTGAACCAAATTATTAACTGTCCCAGTCCAATGAAATCTGTTTAAAACACTGAAAACATGGTTTGTGAGAACCAAGAACACAGACATAGCTGAGTGAGGGGTAAAATAAAAGCATCCTACAGCCAGGGATTTCTAGAGCATTGCAGTTCATGAAAATACAGTTGAGCTAGTTGCAAAACTGTTATCTCTGGAACTAAAAGCAGAAAACTGTGTCAGCTTTGCAATGTCACATAAGCACGTGAATTTATCTGGAGCAAACCCCAGTATTGTTGTAAAGTACTCTCAGTGTAAATGAGAATAATCACTCATGATACTGCTGCAAGAATCCAAAATAATTCTTAATATATCTATACAGGAAAAAAATATATGAAACATGTAAAAGATGACAATGATTTTACTTTTGCACAGATAAATGGTTAGAGATGATTTAATTTCACATTTTATGGTCATGGGATTTCCAAAGATCTGAGCAAGGCTGTATTTCATTTCAGTGAATACATTGCTGAGAGGTGGCTTTGTAGTTGGTACATAGGTATAGAAAAAATACCTGAGAGCTCTTTAACTTTGCAGAGAAAGGCTAAACAAGCCCAAGTAATGGTAAATTGAAGGTAAACAAGTTAACCTTCCAACATGAAAGCAGATCCTCTCTGAGAGTGATTTCATATCAAAACACATAGATCTGATATCTGAAGATAATTAGAAGATGCCTCTGACATGACAAGTGGCAAATAGGCCAGGTAGGCTCCTAAGAAAAGTAGGTCAGTCACAGTTAAGTCATACAGATTCTCCCTCACGTCCACAATGACAGCACTTCTTTTGATTAGTATGAGAGTAACTCATTGCTCAAAACTTCTAAAGTGTATATTTCCCTGCCAGTACTCTTCCCAGGCTAATATTTACTTCAGAAATCGAAGTCCCTCTACCTCGTCACAAAAAGGCACACCAGTTCAAGTCTGAGATAAACAGAAGCATCCACTAAGCACCAAGGTGATCTGAACCTACTGCCTTTGGTAGCAGGGTGAAACCATGTCAAACCATTTTTTTTCTTTTATGATTACAAATTTAAAAGTAAAAAAAAAAACCTCTAAAACAGGACCAAAAAAGATGACTCCTGTTATGAAGGATAGTTCAAATAAACATAGATCTTACAAATGGATCAGGAAATGGATCTTATGAGAACGAATGCAGTTGTCTAGGAATTTGATAAGGCAAGGTTATATAAACAATGAACTTGTACAGGAAATAAATAACTCGCTGACAAACGAGCTCTAAGTTTCTTAGAAAAAATAAATTATAATTTCCTCAACAATTAACTATTTTATTTGTCAACTGTGTGGAAAATATTTATAAACTGAAAAGGTAAGTGCTATAATTTGTGTGTGAATACACTGTTATTTGCACATAATGAAGTAGTTACACTCTTGCTTCCAGTTCAATACTGATTTTTGGAGCTACATATGGAGCCACCAGCCACACTTCCAAAATGATATTTTATAAATATTTAGACTTCATAGTTGACTCTTTACACAACAATCAATTACTTTAGTACACAGTGAGAACTGATACTGTAGAAACAAAGGACTTTGTTATGTAACATCAGGTTTGCTGCCACCTCTTCCAAATGCACAGTAGTGTTAACTAAATATAACAATACATGGCAAATATTTAAATGCTCACCCTAAATAAATTTTCTACATACAGGCTCTTGTTCAGCTCCAGTGTTAGGCTGCCCTTGCTCATTCTGTGACATGGTTTCCACTTCATCTGCCACCATGGAAGGACAAAAATCAGATTCCAGTGAATTTAACACGAAATCTGTCACAGATAGGATAAAACTCTTGTGATTTTAAGAGAGTGAAGGCTGAGTGTACTGACCCATCTGCAATAACTGATGAAGTCAGTGCAAAACATATGTTGTACAACATCAGGCCAGGCAAGACGGGTAAGCCACAAACAATTCTTTGAAGGTAATTTTATTCCTTTTTAAAACAAATGTGCTAATCTTTGGCAATCTTCTGTGGCAACACTGAAGAAAGTTAACAGGAAGAAAACAGACCAGTGGCCAAGAGTGCTGTTTCCAAATACATATAGTTACTGGCTTCTATATTGTACCCATCAAAACTTGTTGGCTTCTCTGCCTTTGAAAATGGACCTTAGCCAAGAATTCCTTTCACACAGGCAATCAAGTAGAGTCAAAATGTAGCGCTGACTCATTTACTTAGACAAACTGTCTAGATTGAAACCAATCACTTTAAAGTATAAGATTTCCTAATCTCAGAAAAGAAAAAGTAAAGAAAAAAAAAGAGCCAAAAGTCAGGCCATGGTACTTTTTGAGTAACATTAAACCTGGTCACCTCTTCACAGTCAGAATGCAAGACACATTAAGATGGTAAGCAACTTTATGTCCTTTCCAAAGAACACAGGTCAACAAACATTTCCTTCCCCTCTATCTTGGCATGGCCTGAACTCTCAAAATTAGCTCAAGTAACATCACTGTTTGCAAACAAGCAAATCAATTTAATCTATCACTTATCTTCCCTATTTTGAAAGTAGAAACAAAATTTATTTCAGCTTGATTATTTAGTCGACATTGATCTGCATATATTGAAGATGTGTGCTGAATCTCATGTGTTTTTAACAATACTGAAGGAAAAGAATAAATTCATTTTAAGATGCACATGACAGCTAAGGGCCAAATCCTGCTTTTTGTTTTTTTTTTCTCAGAGAAAACTTTCATTGAAGATTATGTCAGTTCTTTACAAGGAAAATAAGACCATGCTCAAGAATGTTACTGCACAGAACTTTTGTCTTAACTACATTGCACAGCTCTACTGAAATTAATGAGACATCCCAGAATCACTGTACAAAGACACATAACTTAATAGCAGAAGTAGCTATAAAAACCTTGTATCATTTAAATTTGATAATGCCTCAGAGCATTATTTCTGGAGGGAAAGATACTTCATGCTTCCAGTATATTATTTTAATGTATTAAACCCTCTCTTTGTCTCAAAGAAATTAGTCTAAAACATGTGCAACCTAAAAATTCCACTGATATGGTGTATAGAGAAGAGAGAGCAGCATTTATCTCACTTAAAATCATCTAAAGCAGGATAGATGGTCTAAGCCTATGAGTTAGGCTCCATCTGTGGTCAGTGAGATACTCCTATGGGACAATTCCTCTGATTGCTATTTGAGTGGGAACTGTGTCATGATGCCATGTCTCTGAATGTCCAGAGGAGAGGGAAAACAGACTAGTAGCCTAAGGTAAATGTCCAGTACCTGTACATTGTAGAATCACAGAATTACAGAATCAGTTAGGTTGGAAAAGACCTTTGAGGTCATCAAATCCAAGCTAGGACCCAACACCACCCTGTCAACTAGACCATGGCACTGAGTGCCTCATCCAGTCTTTTCTTTAACACCTCCAGGGACAGTGACTGCACTACCTCCCTGGACAGCCCATTCCAGTATCTAATCTCCCTTTCTGTGAAGAGCTTGTTCTCAATGTTCAACCTAACCCTCCCCTGCACAGCTTAGGACGGTGTCCTCTTGTCCTGTCGCTGGTTGCCTGGAAGAGGAGACTGACCCTCACCTGTTTACAGCCTCCTTTCAGGTGGTTCTAAAGAGTGGTAAGGTCACCCCTGAGCTTCCTCTTCTCCAGGCTAACCAGCCCCAGCTCCCTCAGCCACTCCTCCTCATAGGACTTGTATGAGCTCTTGTTGGCTCAGCCAGTTCTCCGTGCACTTAAACTGCCTGAGAAGAAAATTTTTCCTTTTCTGTTTTTTTTTTTTTTTTGTCTTCCCCCAACTCCTCTCCCCACCCTTAGACCCCCCAGTTCTTATCTCAAAAGGCACCATAGCTAATTTACAGTGACTTTGATCTTCTGCACAACAAAGATCATGTAGCTCTGATTTGAACTGTCTGGATTCCACTTCTAGATAGTTGCCTGCCCAAGTTTAAAATTCTCCAGTGAAACAGAACACCTTAGACATGTTCTTTCCAGCAAAAAAATGTTTTCATTAAAAAAAAAAAAAAAAAGGCGCTTTATTTCATTTTTGAATCAGAGTAGTTTTTCAGCTCCCAGCTATTTGATGTAGTTACACTTTCATCTGCTGGGCGGAAGAACCCATGTTCTGATCCTGGTAGAGAAGGACAGACAGTGAAGAAGGCATCTCTTGGCATATTTTTTATAAATTAGCTTGATCAAGCTCTTTAAATCTTTCATTGGAAGTCATGTTCAACATTTTGCAACCATCTTCTTATCACTTTGTGAATCTTATCTGAATTTTCAACTTTCCTCCTGCTTTTCCTGCAGCTTATTTTGATATACACTGGTAATACAGCCTCACTAGTCCAGCTTATTTTTAATGTTCCTATGCCCCAAGACCATATGGACCTCCTTCCCTGAAGCATCATAGAAGAACTCAGATTTGGAGATCCTAAAAGCCTTTTTTCAGACACATAGAGCCTTATCCTGTAAATACAGCCCACTTGATTTCTTTCAAGATGCATGATCTAATAGAACTCTAAATGCTTCTTTTATTGTGATTTATTTCCACCATTAAAGCCCTAAATCTGCACTAAAGAGTGCTTGAGAAAATTCGGGAGCTATTGAGTCAGGAGATTCAACAGGGACTGAGAGGGACTGAGAGTCAGAGTACTGACATCATGAAAACATGCCCTAGCTTAGCAGCTGAAGTCATAGATAAAATGATGCACATTGACTTGCTTTATCTGTAACATAACAAATTTCACCAAATCAGTAATTTCCTTTGTTTTAGAAATTATTTCTGTTATTTATCACTATGACAGAATCTCCCAGAAGATGTTTCTCTCTCATCCCAGACAGAACTAGCAGGATAAATGCATATTGCTCTGCACCTCTGAAGTGAAGTGATCCCCCAGCAATTACACAGTACTTCAGCTTCAGCAGCTTGGCTACAAACGTTGGGTCTAACAGTGATTTAGAAAAGCAGATTAGGCTCTTGGAGATTTTTCTTTTTTATAATTTAGTATTAATCTTTTTTTTTAGCCTCTGTTTTCCTCTCGTATGTGACTTCTCTTTATGGCCTTCTGTAAAGGGGGGCTCTTCTCCCAGAGCTGATGGAAACAAGTTTTGTTCTACACAGTCACTTGGCAGAGCAGTTGTGATTGCAGTATTGTAACTCCCTCTTGCCCTGCTGGGTCTTATTCCCGGACACTGAATTCAAGCTGCAAATTCACAGCTTCTCTGCTTATTATGAGGAGAAGCATTACCATCTGTTTTATGGAACTCTAAACCACATTTCATACCACATTTACTTGATACACAATTGCTAAGCATTTATCACCCATCTTCTTGTAGAGCAGAAACCATTTTACCACCAGCTCATTGTTTGAAACACTGAAAAGTACAATTTTTGTCTGAACAAAAACCCAAGATGCAGGTGTTTCCTGCAGAACACAGGTTCTGAATGATTTCTTTTGGCAAACTGAAGCTGACTAGTCCAAAGGTTTAGCTTAGATAACATTGAAAAGGCAATAATATTATTAAAATCTTAAAATACTCAATCTTCCAAATTTTACTCAAGTTTCAAGTGATCTGGATCAATACAACTGTGTTTCTCATATTTTGTTTGGTGCAGTATTTTGCAATGAAGTTGTTTCTTAAACAAGTTCAGGGAAAAAGCCTTTAGTGAAAGGCATGTCTTTCATTCTGCTCTGAAAATTAAATTCTGCATCTATAGCAATTGTACTTAGAGGAGATTTTCCTTTTGACAATGATGACTTCATGACTTCAACTATAGGAGAGGATTCATTGCATAGAAATTTTTTTTCCACATCACACTGCTGGGGTCCATGAAGATCCAGAAAGGAGGGTACAATACATATGCTTGATTATTCATCTTTTCTCCCTCCACTTGTTTTATGTCTGATGGCTGCATGAAAACAAGAGAAGGAATTTAGCAGCAATTTGCTTCCATTGGAAAAGAGCAAAAATAAAAGAGCAGTTATCCAAATCTTAATCAGACTAAGTACTTCATATACCTGATGTGTTCACTGGGATTTTTTTAGGTTGGATATCAGAAAAAAATTCTTCATGGAAAGAATTGTCAAACATTGGAACAGGCTGCCCAGGCTGTGTCATCATTCCTGGAGATATTTAAAAGGCTTGTAGATGTGGAGTATATTTTAGTGCTGGACTTGGCAGTGTTAGGTTTGTGTTAGATAAACTTGGAGGTTCTTATCCAACCTTAGTGATTCTGGGATTCTAGATCTCAGTTTTGATTATGTTCTTGAAGAGAAGTTCTCGGCATCAGAGGAGTTGGGAAATTTGGTCCCATCTGCTAAGAGAATGACTTATCCTCTCTTAAAATGAATCTTAGCTTCTGTACTTCTTCACCTTGTTTCACCATAGTGAGTAAAATGAAGTGGCTGCTGTTTCCAGTATGGCTGAAAAGGTCAAATGCTGGGTGTTGCTCTTTTTTGAAATATTAACCTCTTAATTCCATGACAAATTAATGCAGAATCATTAAATTATTTTTTAAAAGGCTTTGAGGTCTGGAGACAGCACTACAGTTATCTAAACAACATCTAAACATTTTGAACTTGAATATCTGCAAAGTAGTTTTATTAATGTTTTGATCCCACAAATACCTTTCTATCCTGCATTCTTGTAAAGCCAATGGAAAGGTCTGGGGAATAGGTTAGACTGAATTTGTAATTTTTTCCTCTTCGTGAAGTTCCATTAACCTACATGACCTAATTGCCCTGAGAGTTTTTTTGAGACATTGCACTTAAAAAGCACATTAGTATAAAAGCATGTGTTTGAGTATATTCTAATAAGTTAATTTTTTTAAGCATATGCTCAAATTTCTGCATGTGCTTTGCTGACTTGGTGCTACAGTATGTTGAGCTGCAAAAGGGGGACAGCTGACTAAAAGGGTTTGAAATCACACCTCAGTAGGTATAGTACACAGCACGAGTTAGAAGGCTAATTTTTCTCTGAAATAAAGACCATGACAAATGGTCTCCATGTTTGAAAGTTTATTCATAAACACCAATGCTAAGCAAAAGCCTTTTAGTTCAATCTGTTACAATCAGAAAATCATTGCATAATCTCCAGAGAAAAATAATACAGACATTAAAATATATTTTAAAAATAGAAAACCAACACTAGTGCTCTATTGCTGAACAAATGGTCATATACCATAAGTTCAAACCATCCACCAAAGCTTGCTAAAGACAAGCGGGACAGAGTTTTTATGTACAGAACTACAAAACGACTCAAACCCCTGTGCTTCTTTACAGGGACTTAAACTGGAGTGGTAACTTTATACCTGTGTGAAATGATTATTTCACGAATGGAAGATCCATTCAGAACCATTTGTTTTTCATATGTCAAAGCAGTTGGTTTGCTGAATACAGATGAACACTTGTACTTCCTCCTATTTTTCTTGTGTCCTCTTTCATTTTTAATAAGTCTTTTGTTAGTCAGATGCGATAAAAAGCTTTAGATCAAATTCTCATGAGGTAAAATCCAAAACTCTGGGGAAAACTAAGAAAGATTGATTTGTTTGGTTTCTAAAAACATAACCACATTTCCAAGAGCCTCCAGCTGGCAGGATAGAAAAAATGTATCTCCTGATTGCAAATTGCCAATTCTAAAATGGCACAGCAGCAGCTTTCCACCCTGACTACCTGCAGCTGGCCTGCTTTCCACCTTCCCCCTGCCAGGCAAAATAATAGCTGCCTCTTGCCATCTCTTCCATAAACCTCCCCAGAAATGAACATCAAGTTATGAAACACAGTTAAAAATTGTGTATTTGAGATGAGCCTATACTATAGCTGTCGGGATCACAAACAGGAGTGAGATGAAGTACACATTGTTCTCCAGACCAGCTGGTATGGCTGTGGGGAGAAACAGGCAGGCTTGCAGCTCATAAAGCCTTCTATGGATCTAAAAAAAAAAAACAATTACTGATCTTGAGACTAATTGTTTTCAGTTTAACTTCATTATGTTAATCAATGAAAAAGCTTTACTGACAGCTATGGGCCTGAAGAAATCTTCTTGGCAAAAGGAAAAAAGCTTTCAATCCCAGGGAATGGAGATAGTTGTGCAGAGGAAATCAAGGAGCAGGACAGGTTTTTGGGTTTTTTTATGGGATTTAAGTGGCCTGAATATTGCTGGACATGAAACAAAAACTTAGAAAGCTGATGTGTATGTGTTAGAAAAAAATGGTGAGTCTGGTGGGGTGAGATGTGGTTAAGATAGAGTGTGAATTCTCTTAGTAACAATGAAAGTAAATACAAGTTTAAAATAAATGTGTGCTGAATGTTGCTCCAGACAACAGGAAGCAGCAGGGCTGGCATCTCCTTGCTGCAGGTGAGTGCGTGTTCAGGAGGCTGCAGGCTTCAGACTTACTGCTTTGCTTTTCTCCTGTATTGTGATGTTCCCCATATTGTGTTGCTCTGCAGCCTGGCAGAACTTCAGTACTGGCTGTGAAAGAGGAGCCCACCTGCCCAGAGCACTAAATCCTTTGTTGTTTGTGCTGTGCTCCTGGAAAGAGGGAGATATATTGGGAGAGCAAGGAAAGAGGGGGAACTCACTCCCCTAACACTGAAGAGGTGGTGAGCTTGGTAATTTTTGAACAAAACAGTCCCAGTGCCTGTTGTGGGGGTCGAAACCTTACAAGAGAAACAGGAGAGCTCAGAATATAGTTCAGACTGTAGAAGATTTAAGCGTGGATGTGCCTAATTCCTGGGTAAAAGAGTTCATAGAGGAGCATCAACTGTCAAGATGGAGAAGGTCCTTGTCACGCACTTTAGCAGAGTTCTGGGTGCCTGAGGGAATCCCAGGTGACACAGGGCGGCTTCTAATGAGTTAGACTGCTCCTAAATTTAGACAAGTCCTCAGCGGGACAATTTTTAGTGGGATATTTTTGATATTATGCTATTAATCCATCCCTTATTTTAGAGGTTTTGTTTGGTTGGTTGTTTGGTTTGTTTTCACTGGAGCATAGTGCTAGAGCAGCCAGATCTGAGACATTTTGCTTGCTGGCAGGAAAGCTGTGCAGGGCAGCGGCTGATAGAGGACTGAAGGGTATCTGCCTGCTGCCCTGGGCATCCAAAAGCCTCCCTGGTCAGAACATGAAAAGGAACTGCAGAAGACACAAGGAGCAATCAAGCCCAAATTAAATGTCCCTGGGAAAAAATATTGAGTTAATACAAAAGCAAGGGACTTTGCAAGGGATGACCATTACACTCTTTCTCTGTGTGTTCTCCTTCCCTTTCCTCCAAAAGAATACAGATAATTACAAACAGCATCTGTGCCAGGTGAGACCCAGGTAATAGGTGTCTAAACACATCTCAGCTGCACTGGATACAGGAGTGTCTCTTTGAAACAGCACAGTGCCTGTCTCTCTGTAGAGAAACTCTAGCCCTCATCTGTAAACACTGTGGCAAAAAGGAATAGTTAAGTTAAAATAAAGGAGTATTTTTAGCTGTACAGGGGTACCAGCACAAAGAGCAATAATTCAGTGATGGATAAATAAGGCTGAACAGCAGTAGAAATTTACTTAGGATCTGGAGTTTTGTCCCAGGAATAGGGATGAGGAGAATTTTAATAGGATGAGGAGAAATAAAGAAATTTAAGTATTTTTAAACCTGGAGTTCCATTAGAACAGAGGTGGCTAAATATGCTGCAATGGACCTGAGATTGATGACATGAGTGGCTTCTTGTAAACCTCAGTTCTTTGAAATATTTAACATCACACTTTCTGGAGTGCAGTTTGTATCCTGGTGAATGCTGGTTACTTGTGAATACTGTTGAAGGATTTTTAGGAATGACAGCCCTGGGCAAGCTTTCCACTAGCAAAGATTTCTTGCACTGACTAGAATTGCAACAGAAAGGAGAAATTAGCAAAGCTCCTATTAGAAATGTAGTTCAGAAAGCAATAAAGACTCTGGCTTTAAACCACATTAGAGGCTTGTGCTGTAGCTCAGCATCCAAGTATAGCGAGGGAACAAAGGAATTCCCTACTTTCCCTCTGGCGATTCCTCTCTTTCCAAGGGAACTTGGTCTCCAGCACATTACAAAGGTGCTCCTGACCAGAGTGTCTGGACTTTCTCTGTGGTGACTCTTCAGTCCTCATACAACCATGAGGACTGAAACAACCTGTAAGCAGTTGATTTGTAAGTGTCTGAATTAGCCTTCTCAGGGCAGGAGGAGAGGGAGGGAATGGGAATGGAGAGTAGGGTCTGGCAAAATTTTGGTTTAGCTGCTCTTGAATTCACATCCTGGTTTTGAGTGCTTTAAATCTACATTTACATAATATGGATTTTGACATATTCTGACTACATCATAGGTATTCTTTTGGGACTACAAGGTCCGTAGAAGCCCTACATGATATTGTGAAAGCCTGGTGCTCTCTATTCCAAGAAACTGGGAAACCTCCTGTGGTTAAACTCTTTCAGCTTTCCTACTGACTTCAGTCATACAGTTCTGAGAATTTTTTGTTGTCTAATTTTATATAAAAATACCTCTTCCCCTCCCACACTGTCAAAGCAGATTATTTTCTTGGTATTAAGTTCTCAGATATGACTGATGAGGTGCAGCTAGCACACTGTGCTGCCAGCAGGGACTCTGGAAAGCTGGGGCTGGCAGGGTACTCCTGATGTCCCTGCTCATCTTCTGCAGGTGTGAAAGGATGAGGGTAATTAGTGAGTGATGGCTGTTTGTCAGCATAGATCATATGAGTTCAGATCAGATTATAATTTTTTGGTACAGCCTTTGCCTTGTTAACTTCTGCTATGAGTAGAAATAGGACAAAAAAAACCCATATCTTTGGGCATGAAGGGTAGATATTAGCAGCTGAAAAATGGACTAACACATGGGAGTTTGGGTCATTCCTAACATTGGGCAAAATAGATGGCACTTGAAAGAAGGAAAAACAGAGCAACATTTTTGCACTAAAGGCTTCAATTATGTATCTGAATTACATGTGAATGCAGGAAGACCAGGAGATGCTCTTACTGCATCCAAGTTACTTTTCCAGTGTAGGAACTGCAGCAGAGTTCAGAGGCTGTGCTCTCCTGTGGTGTCCCAGTATTGCTGCAGGGCCAGAGATGAAGCTCTGAAGCATAAATGCTTCAAAGAAAGAAGGTATTATGTTCAGATGTGAGGTGTTCAAACCAACCCAAGTTTGAGAGGGGCTTTGCTATCTGTGCAGGCACAGTTTTAAAAGGGATGTAGGAACTGTGGGAGAAAAAAAAAATCTGGAGAAAGCTGGAGGATAGAAGTGAAAAATAGTAGAAAGAAGGGATTAAACTTCAAAAAATCTGTATGACAAGAAGTATTAGTTCCCCTCACCCAGCTTACTTCCAAATTCCAGAGTCGTAGTGAAACCAGCCTCTGAACTCCAGTAACTCCATTGCTCACCGCAGAGTCAGTGGAGGCTGAGAGGAGTCTTTGCAGTTCCCCAGAGGGAGATCTTGTCTGGCTGTGTTAGGTAACTGGAGCTCACCAAGGGTAAATTGGGATAGGAAAGTGGGAAAAGACAGAGAAGAAAACAAGAGTAAGAAATAAGTATGCTGGCTAAGGAACAAAACAAGAAGTTGGAGAGCAATTTCTAAGAAAGGGTGAGATAAAAAAATATGAATGATGCAATCCATGAAGGAAAAAATAAATTGTCAGGGATAAAACAGACTGTGGAGAAGGCAGCTGAAGAAGAAAAGAGAATATAATGCCAGCTAAGCACTTTGAAGAAAACAGAGTAAACAAAGCAAAACCTTCTGATTGTCTTGAAAGCCTGCTTCAGACATTGCTGCCTGGAGAGCAACACCCTTTACTAATTATTATTTTATTGCAAAAATAAATAGAAAGAGTGAGAAGCTCTAATTTTTCCTGATGTCCTGTTTGTTTTGAAAGTAAATCCTCACATGTTCTGTTTGCTTGATGCGCTTTTAAATTACTGCCCTGATCCTAGCATTAAATCTGAAACAGGGAACCGAAGCAAACATTCTCTGGATCTATGCTTCTGAAACTGAAAGAAAAAATGAAGCTTCAGTTACTAACAGACATTTAACTAAAAATGGTGAAACAAACTACAGCTCAGTGCTGGGTTAGTCTTCTTCTCAAATTTCCATCCTGAGATCCTCTCCTCCAATTTGCTACCGCATTGTTTCACCAAAATACCTTAAAAGTTCCTCAGCTAGCTTTAATTATGTCTCTGCCCACATTGTGCTCTCAAGCAAGCTTGGTGTTTTCTTTTTGTTTGGCTTAGGTTGAAACTCCTGAACCTGGGAAAGGAGCTTTTCTCTGAGGAGTTAAATAGGCTGCAAGCTCTATAATAAAAGGAGAAAAGTAGCACACAATTCACTTTTAAATGCACTTACTTCTTTTTGGCTGTCTGAAGCCTTCTTCAGAGGTCCAGGTCAGATAGCCAGCCTTTGGGCTGGATGAATCTCCCTCTCAGAAAAAAAAAACTTCTCAGACTTTCTGAGCAGTACCAAACTGCTCAGAGCAGCTTGGAGATGCCTTAGCCTCAGACTGAGAAAACCAAGCAAGGTTTCCTTGAGCCAGAATTCATTGTGCTTTGAGCAGAGGGTTGGACCAGGTGGCTTTGAGAGACCCTTTCCACTTGGAAGGGCTCACCAAAACTATGAAGTCCACATCTGCATACCCTGATGGCAAACTTTGTCCTTTTCGAAGAAAAAGGAGGAGAGGGAATTAGAGGGAGGAGTTCTGTGGGTCAGGGAAAATATGGCTTGGGGTCCAGTCATCTTCAATTGGCCATTAGGTCAGGAGCAAGGAGGGGAAAAGTATGCTAAAACCAGTCAAAATATAGTCCACGATTTCTAAACTTTGTGTTAATCATATGACAGGAGATCTGTCCTGCCTAACCTGTAGTCTAGGTGAGACACTAGCGTCCAGGATGTAAGGACTCGAGGATTTAATAAAAGAAAAATTAGCCTTCCACTTCGACCACCACAGAAATCTAGCTGTGTGCCTTTTTCATACTTTTTATGTGAAGGGTAACAGCATTTAACATTTATGACAGTCTTCTGGGCTACATATCTGTAATAGAGACATCTCAATGCAGAGCTGAATAAGGTACCTGGAAAATGGGGCTCAAAGTTTCATTAATGCAAACTCAGACAGCTCCTGACTCAAACAAACCCTCCCTTTCAGATCCCTTTGTAAGGGACCAGGTTTTGACCATAATAGAGACTTATTCAGAGGCCTGGGCTCAGTTTTGGAGGACCAAGACCTTCAAAATTGACCATGAGGCACCAGGGTCTTTGATCAGACCAGGGTCTGGGAATCTGACTTCCATGTTTTCCATCCAAAACAAGAGCTCTACCTAAGAGATTTCTGTTAATTCTTTCCTCATGGAAGGTGCTTCAGTGCCAGTTGATCCCATCCTGCTCCTTTCTTCCATATGTGACCTTTCAATACTCTTGCAATGCTATCCATAGGGTGTGTATGTCTAACCATAAGCAAGTTCACATTTGAATCTTGTGCTGCCGGATGGAAAAATTATAACAAAAAGGGAAAATAAATTAATGGCATAGAGTCTTATAAATGTTATGAGCAGAATCAGAACCTTCCTCTTCTGAAACAAGGGCAAAAAACAATTTCTTCTGAAGGAATCTCTGATGAGTAAAATGTTGTTGGCAATAGAGCCACAGAGGCTAATTATGAATTCTCTCTTGCAGTTTTCACTGCTGTCTTGGGTAGTTGGCTGGTATCACGGAAAAATTGTTTCATTCTAGATGAAGAAGTAGAAAAAAGGTTTAAGGCTAGATAGAGTCAGACCTGTCTTATCAATTTATAACAGTAAATCCTATCATGGAAGTAGGTGGAAGTGGATGAAGCTATACCAGTTCATAATCTGTTACTGTGATGTTATTTTATGTTTTTATGGTATGTAAAAGATGGGGGAGATACATACAAAATAACACAAAACACATAATGGTTCTTTAATAGTAAATGTCTGTGATTGCCTCACAGGAGCTTCTAGGTATTTGCACACTTATCTTCTGTTTCCCTTCTCAAAGCCATGAAAAGTGTTTGTATATGTAAAATGACATAAAAGTATGCAGTCATCTTCCCTACAGACGTACTGATTTTGGAGGAAGATAACTTTGGCATGTTCCAGGCTATGTGTTAACAATTCTTTGTGTAAAAGACAATGATTCCTTCTTTCCCCACAGCAAGATCAATGCTCAGAAAGGCTTTTTGTTCTATTACAACCATACGTGGCGGTAATGCATTCTATTCTGAAGCTCTTTCAAAAGGTGTATTGCTATATTGCCTCTCAGTTATGAACTCATAGCACAGACAGGAGGGATGGGGAGTCTGGATAAAATACGTGTCCACAATGAGAGCATTCTGGCATGGCAACAATGGGTTTGTGAAAGAGCTGAGCTGCCTTAAAGGTCTGATCTCATGAGAATAGCGACCTTCAGCCTTTGAGAAACAGTGGTCTGTTCAGGATTTCTTTTCTAAACTTTTTTCCCTCTTTGTGTATGTTCCCAAACACACTTATTTTGTCTCTGAAATAAAATGCATGGAGGGCACAGGGGGTTCTTTCATTGTTGGGAAAAAAAAAAAAAAGCTGAACACCTCTCTCCATGTGGATGCCAAACAAGGACAGCCATGTCTGTATTCCAGTCATGTTTCCTTATTGTTTGTGCTGTCCTGCCCATTACCAGAGAACGGGAAACTGCTTAGGGGGATGTAATTCTGTTTAAAAGTCTGTCACTATGAGTTACCAAGGGGAAAAGGCAAATCACAGGGTAGCATAGCAGTACTTTGATGCCAAAAAAATCCTAGACCTTTGCAGTGTCAAGGAATAGTTTGCAGTGAGTACCCAAATTCCCCTTTATAATTTTCTTGAGGCTAGAAACATGCTAATATCTTCTATTTAGAGAATACTGCATATTAAAGGCAGATTTGAAAAGAGAAGACAGCACTTGCAATTTCTACCACTGCCAAATTTTAGTCCTTATAACATGCATGTAAATAAGTGCCTTGCATCTGACATGATCGCGTCTACCTGTTCTGTGTGAGGTTTCCTCCAGTGACACAAGAGCTGTATTTGCAGTTTGCCTCAACCTTTTTTTTCATCCTTGTTCAAAAGTTGCATAACTACGTTGTCTCCAAGAAACAGGATGTTTATAATATAAAAGCAGATGAGCCTGGGGTACTTTGGGATACTGTAGGTCACATTTATAATAACTTTCATATAAAATTATTCAGCAGAAAGTTGTAGCCTGGAGTGAGTCAGTGGTTCAGATACTCTCTAGTGCAGTTAAGTAACCTAGAAAATTATTATTGGTCTTTTTAGAATTGTCATTAATCCCTGAAATGAAACCAATTCTACTTGTATCTTCAAAAGCTTTATTCAGGAAGGTTGTCCCAATGGAAAGATCAGCAGAAAGCCAACAACATATCAACAAAATTTTATGCTAATCTTCAGAAGAGGGTAGGAGACGGGTAGAGGTCAAGAATACAAAGTAAGGAATATACCTCATGACGATCTATGCACAGCAGCAGATTTCATTTCTACAGAAGCCTTTGAAGGGGAAAGAGACCCAAACAACAACCTCCCTCCTTCATTAACTGAATAATAATTAGAACTAAACTTCAATTCAATTCCAGCCAGTAGACAGAATGTCCAGAAAATGCCAATGCCAACAGTCTATTCAGACAGACAGACAGAATTTGGCTAAGAACCACACGTTCTTCATGGCCATTAGGTTCCTTAAACTTTTGTAAAATAAGATGCAAACTCATTACAGAAAAGTTTGGGGATTTTGGGGATTTTTTTAGATAAGGGCTGTAATGATGACAGAGCCATCACCTATTTGCAAGTGTCACAATATCACTTAAAACCAGAATCTCCCATTTCAAGCAAACTGATGCAACATCATGTGAATGAATTTTTAGAAACAGAGAGGATGGACAATAATTTATTAAGTGTAAATGAAGTGTTTTAAGTGTATATGAAGAAGTTTCTTTGCCTCCAAGTGACTTAAGGCTTGCTATTAATATTCAACAGAACCTAAATTAGATTGATGTTAAATTATTAGATTTTCCAGTGAAAGGATTGGCCTTGAACTGCCTACCAAAAGTCTGTCAAAAGACTTCATGTTTTGTCCTACTTATGTCCTTTCTGTCCAGTCTGAAAAAAGCTAACTTATTTTACTGTCAGATTTACAAATTAAGCAACTTTGTCCCAATTGATGCAGCACCTGACTGAACAGGGCTGTGCCAGGGCTTACCATTACAGCACAAAGTAATGAAACTAGTTTAAAAAAATCTGCTTCTCACACTGTTTGAATAAGAAAAGAGAAAAAAAAAAAAAAAAGTGGTGTTCTTAAAAACTGTAAAAAAAAAATCCCTGAAATGAACATTTTTTTTAAGCCATTTAATTTTTTTCCATCCAAAAAGTGATATTTTTTTCTCTGTGCTTAGTTCAGTGAAAGAAGGTGGGAATTTGGTGTGTGATTGTCATTTTTTAATAGTTTTTTTAAATTACTCTTCTTGTGATTTTTCCTGCATTTACATGTTTCAGACTTTGAATTTTACATTCTTGAAGAATCATAGCATATCCTGAGCTGGAAAGATCCACAACCTTCATCAAAGTTCAACTCCTATTCTCTTCATGAATGAAGAAAAAAGGAAAAAAACTTGAAGACAAATACGTTTTAAAATTTGAGTTTTTTAAAAAAGAAACAAAAAGAAATTACATATTTTTTTTAAAAAAAATCTTTTAAAAATAACCTATGTTTAAAATGCACTTACAGGGGTGAAATATCCTTTGAATTAATATTTGCTATACCTGATCTGGGCATGTTCTTTCACTCTTCAGGTGTTTACAGCAGTCACTCGATCCCATAACTATGACTTCTCTATGTAAATTCAGTTTTCCATTTTAGTTGCTCTACTAATTTTATATAAATCAGCAGCTTCACAGTTTTCAGTGAAATCAATACTATGCACAGCAGCTAAACATCTCTATCAGCTCTTAGATAGGCACTTCTATTAATGTTTTATGTTTTAATATGCTTTAATATTTCCAATATCCAAAATGCTTTTGCAGGGCTGGTTCAAACTAAGAAGCTTCATAAATTACTTTATAAGAATGCTGCGTAAAATTGAAAAACATTAGACACAAGAAAGGATGAAAGAGAAAATTATTTTGATTTATGTCCTGAAAAATAATTTCAGGCCTCTGAAAGCAGAAATTAATCAGCATCTCAGAAACAGGCTGCAGGACTTGTAGAAAAGCACAAGATTGCAGTCTAATTATAATGCAGTTTTCTGCATTTGTTGCCATCAAAATCGGCAAAATAAATTAATTTAGCATTAATCAAGAGAATAAGCTAGATAATGAAGTAAATTGCTCCCATACCTCATAGAGATGTTGCTATGGTATTCCATGTGATGCAGAAGTCTTTGGCTGACCAGTGAGAGACTGCAGTGTTCTGGATGGTTGCAAACTGCAGAGCCCTTTGCCTTGTAGGATCTGCTCTGGGGCAAGGATGTGTTTCTGTCTCTTCTGTATTGCATCACACAGTCAGGAAAAGAAAGTACCTCTGTCCAGGTGTGCAAGGAAGGTCACCCCTTGTGGATCTGCTGCCAGACATCCCTTTGGGGGCTGGCTTGGTGCTCTGAGCAAAGCAGGGAGGGCACAGCACAGCGGCTGCATTCTGATGGGGAAGGTGTTTCCTCACGGTCCCTGTGAACCATGAAAGCATGAACCATGTGAACCATGAAATGTCTAACAGGAGCACAGGGAGGAAAGCATGTAACAGGGGGTGATGGAAACTGAAGGCAATGGAATACTTCACTTCTGCACCTTTCTCCCATCTCTTAAGTACAATCCCATGGCTGCCCAAAAATTATAGAAAAGAAGCTGCCTTGGCCGTCTTGGATACTTTCCACTTTGGGGGTGTGGGGAGCTGGAGAGCAGTGTGTCCTGGTCAGACTGTCATTGCTAGACTTCTGAGTGAGAGGCAACCATTGTCCTTGTCCTTATCCAGCCTTTCACAGAGTCAGCTAGATGTCAACCATTACCCTTTCCTCTCTTGAGACCCTTCTCCCAAACCCCCGGTATTCAGAGAGACTGATGAGCAGTAGAGGTCACAAACACACGGTTCCTCAAAGGTGCCCACCTCAGAATGGCAGGGAAGCACCAATGAGCAGGAGAGAAGTCTGCCCCTTCCCTCAACTCCTTGATGAGCAATTACAAATCTGCTTCTTCAGACCCTATTGGAAGCTGTGATATTCTCAGGCAGGCAAGGACTTCTAGGACTCCTTCCTGGACCCCAAGAAGAGGCATTTACTTCTTGTTTCCCTGCTGGGCACAGAAAGGCTAAATCACCTTTTCTATTTACACCATTCCCCTGGTCTGATGCTCAGTTGCCTGAACAATCCTGGGTTGCCTGTGCAATCCCATGTTGCCCGTTCAAACTTCCCTCGGTTGCCTACACAACCAGCTACAGCTACAGTTAGGGAAGCAGCCTGGTTGCTCTGGAATTTTTACAAGACTAGATATGTCCACTGAGACAGACTCTTAAACTACAGTCATTTTACATTTAATCATCATGTTTAAATATCTTTAAGCCACCCATGTGCACAGATTTTTCATTACATTTTCAATGGGCTAATAACCACTCTGAGCCTGTGCCCTACTTGTGCACATTTTGCCAACCTAAAATGCCAACTGGCACTACTTGGTCATTTTCAAATGCAAAGGCAGATGTCTGCTCTTGTAGGCAACATGGCCAAGAAGGTTTTTTTTTGTTTTGTTTTTGTCTTTTTCCTTTTTTTTTTTTTTTTTCCCCAGGGTTTGTGTGCACAATCATTCTTTTCACTGATACAGGAGTATTTTTCTCAAATGAAGTTTGGCTTCCTGGTTCTCATGAGCTCTCCTTCATAGGAGAGCAAAGGGGGATTCCTCATTAAAGAAACAAGCCTGTGCAGATATAGAAGAAAGATGCTGGTATTAAATTTCCACTTTTTTATTTGGTTTGCCAGAATACTTTTTGTTTGTTTTCCAGCCACCAAAGAAGACTGTACTGAGTGCCCTGTGTGTGACTTGACTATTATTATATTATTTAATTGGCATTTTATTGATCTATATAGAACAATTTATTCCTTCTGTCTGAAAAAACCTTTAACAATTGCTCCAAGAGATCCTTTTCTGTATAGCACCTTGGCACATCTGAGCTCAGCATCACCAATTTGTTACACTGCCAACATTAGACAGCTCTGGGCTCTTGGGAAGCTTAAGGAATGTGTGACCATTCCCCACAACAGCAGGAGGGGACTGTCATTGGGGAATTCACTGGTCTGCTGGTGCAGAACTTCTTCCAGCTAAATTGCATGTCAGGAATGAGGCTTCCCTGTCCTGTGATACCAGCTCCTGGGACACATTCCTGTTCTCCCTACTCTCCTTCCTCCTCCCCACCAACTTTGTGCTTTTTTTTCACTGGCTTTTTATTGCCATTCTTTCATGGCTTCTCCCCTCTGACTGTGAGTCCTTTTTCCACAAACAGAGGGAGCATCTTCCCACAGCTTTAGTCAGACCACAACTAGGACTTCATGCTGTGTATACTTCATACAACACACAAACACAGATGTATGCTTATTTGTCATATTACCTTGACATATGCAAAATAAACCAAAAGGCCCCTCAGGGACCTTTTTCTGTACTCGTTATTCTTCCATTTTACTTATCCCTCTCCCATGCATTATATGCAAACATGGATTATAAACTCTTTGGGACAAAGTGATTAATTTTATTTGCCTATTGGCAACAACAATCATCTTCATGAGGAATGAATAAGCAATTACATTTTTTAAGATAAGAGTGAGCAATGCAGGGGTTTTATTTTTATTTAGAATACAAATAATCAGGTAAAAAGCCCCCATCCTTTGCTTTCTGTAATGGCTCTGGAGAACTCCTTCAGGGTTAATTTCAATTTGTGGGAACCTCTGTTAGAGGGTGTTTTTCTTTACCACTTCAAGGTAAAAGATTATTGTCATAAAAGGATCACTCCTCTGCAATTAGAAAAATGTATTTTAAAGAATAAACATCTATTTTAAAATGTCATGTTGTGAGTGAAATTGAAGATAAGCTAATCATCTTGTATTTTCTGTCTTTCCTGCCCTGTTCTAAGAACTTAATCTCCCTCTAGATTACTAGCAAGACAAGAGTTAGACATGAGATAATTTACCACATCATTTATTTACACATTTTAATGAAGGAAAGATCATAGAAGCATAACAGGGCTGAAGTTATTGTCAGTTGGGTTGGGAAATGTATATAAATTCCAGGAATGACTTAGTCAGTACTGACACTATTTTAATTTTAAATGGAAATTATGCATCTAACAAGTCATATCCTGTACTCTTATGGCTGTTGATCTGCAAAGCAAGAATCCTAGAGGGCATAATGGAGATCTCACAAAAAGTACTTCTCAGACCTCTAAACTGATGTTATTCTGTTATTCTTCATTAGTTTTAGCTTAGTTTAAACTATGCTGCTGCACTAGTGCAAGGAAAAAAAAAATTAATCCAGGTATTTTAACATGCCTTTGATATTTAATTTTCTTATTTTGCAGCCAAATAGCATGGAACATTATCTTGATTCATATCAAATCATTAGAAGTTTCATCAATGGAATTATTTAAGCACAGTGGCAACAAAACTCTGCACAGCTCCTCTCTCACACCGACATTATGCCATGCTCTCATGGTGGGATGGAAAGAAGAATTGGGGAAAAAGGTAAACCCACGGGCTGAGATAAGAGTAGTTTAAACATTGAGGTAGAATGAAAATGTTACTTCTACTACTAGTAGTAATATAATTGTAACAAAACAGGCAACAAAAAGAGGGAGGAATGAAACCTTAGAAAAACAAGTGCTGGCTACCTGCTGACCAATGCTGAGGCTGCCCTTGAGCAGTGATTGGCAGCTGCAGCCAACTCCCCCCAGTTTATAGTCTGAGCATGACATTCTGTGGTGTGGAATATCCCTTAGGCTAGTTTGGGTCAGCACACATGCCATTGTATACCTGGGCAACAAAAGACCTACAGATAGGAGCAGGTGGGAAAGCTTTAGAGAGTTTATAACTACTTGGTTTGGTGCTTCTGCTCTCCTGTGCATAGTGCTAAAAATATGTGTGATTAATGAGGGCAGTTTTTAAGTCCCTGGTGCAAAGTAGCTCCCTTTAGGCTTTTGTCCCATTCTTCTGATTCCCTCAGGAATCTTCTTCTGTGACAAGTTACTGTTCATGGTGAGATAAGACATAAATGAAATCTTTGTATTATTCTATACTTACAAACCAGATGACAGGTAATTCTATCTATTCTGTTTCCTCTAAAAAGGGACAAGGATTAATTAATTTTCTCTTCCATTTTCTCAGTTAGATTTTCTATTTTCTGATTAGCAGCCAAATAAAAAATTCAGCATTTTATAGTTTTTCACTTGGAAAAGGAGATATGAAGATAAGGAAAACATGTGTTATAGTTATTTAAGTTAAATTCTATGAAATCAGCAGAAATACTGAGTCTTGCTCTTTCATTTCTGCAATGGCAAAGTTCAAGTTTAAAAAGAACAAGTGTAGGTCTTCCATGATACTTGTGATTTATCATTTCATTTGTGCCCTGAAGTTATCGGTCTGAGTCTTCACAGCCTTGCCAATAAATCCTTTCCATGACCTGGGTTTACTTTCCCATATTAATCATCTTCATTTCATGACATTATTTCTTTGCTAAACCTCCTGAAAATTCTCATCCTTCCCTTGCCCTATTTATTGCAGCAACATTTGGAACCCAGACTTTGGGTGGTCTGAAATCCTCATTATCATATCAATTATTTTTCCAAAACTGAGGCCATTGGAAAAGTGTCACAGGGTTTAGTTTTTTTTTCCCATGTTGCTCCCTTTGCATGGCAGAAAACTCTGCAAAGTGATTTCACCGTCCATATGCAAGTTTCCTCTCAAAACTTACCCTAATTGAAATGTCAAAAGTCTGATGGTCAGACTGCTGGCATGTTATAACTGCTGTTTTTCATTACCTACCAGACTGAATCTTGTAACAGAATCATAAAGTGACGTGGGTTGGAAGGGTCCTTAAAGTTCATCTAGTTCCAAGCCTCATGCCATGGTGGGGTCCTCTTTCACTAGCCCAGGTTGCTCAAAACCCCATCCAGTCTGGTTTTGGACACTTCCAGGAATGAGGCATCTGCAGTTCCTTTGGGCAACATATTTCTGTGGTTTCACTGCCCTCATGGTAAAGAATTTCATCCTGATATCTCATCTAAACCTACCAAAGGATGTTCTAAATTCTCCCCAAAGCCTTCTCTTACCCAGCTGTACAGTACTGGTGCTCTCAACCTGAATTCATGTGAGAGGTGCTCCAGCCTTCCAATCATCTTTGTGACCTTCCTCTGGACTTGCTCCAGCAGGTCCATGGCCTTCTTGTGCTGGGGGCCCCAGAGCTGAAGGCAGCACTCCAGACAGCGTTTCATGAGAGAAGAGCAAAAGGGGAGGACCCTCTCCCTTGCCCTGCTGGCCACACTGTTTTTGAGGCAGCCCAGGACACCGCTGGCCTGGCAGTATCTCCTCCTGATAGAAATATCTGACTCCAAAGCAAACTACAGCAGGATAAGAGAAGTGCCTGGAGCCCTTGAAACAGGTACATTGCCTCTTTTATGAAGTTCTTTACCCATCTTGAATCAGGTGTCATTCAAGCCTCTATCAAAGCATTGTTCAAGTTCTAAAACAGTAGTATTAATAAATCTAGCACCATCATCTGAAAGTGTTATACACTACTAAAATATTCTAATGTTTTCATTATTGCAGATACTGTAGTTTTCTTTTAATAGTCTACAACTTCCTCATGAGGGGAAGAGAGGGGCAGACACTGATCTCTTCTCTGTGATGACCAGAGATAGGATCCAAAGGAATGACACATTAATTCAGTTGTGTCAGGGGAGATTTAGGTAAGGATATCAGGAGAAGGTTCTTCACCCAGAGGGTGGTTGGGTACTGGAACAGCTTCCCAGGGAAGTGGTCACAACACCAGTCTGACAGAGTTCAAGAAGTGTGTGGACAATGCTCCCAGGCACATGATGGGACCCTTGGGGACGGTGCTGTGCAGGGAAAGCCAGGAGCATGACCTTGTGGGTCTCTTTCAGCTTGGTATATTCTGTGATTCTGTGTTTATTTCTTCTGAGAGCATAATACATTTCATTAGTGAAGTATCATTTGAGAAAGGTTTCCCTTATTGGTGGTGCAAGCAGATCATGATTAATGCAGAGGGAAAATTCTGTGGTTACAGACGTAAGCAATGCACAGGTTTTATGGGGTTTAGTAGATTATTAAGATGTGACAGTTTTAAAGTCTGGGAGATGAAGAAGTACAGCCTGAAAGCACAGCTATGGCCAGGGGTCTTCATAAGGCTAGCTATCACAAATATACACAGCTGTGAAAAGCAGGTACCATTAATGGTCAGAAATGAGGTTAAAGAATCAATTAGTACTTTTTATTTCAGTTATTGTAAGCCTAATCATTCAGGACAAATCTAATGAGCACAACAAAACACATTCATCTGCTTTCTGCAGGAATTAAACAAATTTAGGTAAAGAAGTAATTGTAGTATGAGCTAATAAACAAAATAACTTCACCATTTGAAGTTAGCATTCTGAGCAGAATCAGAAATTCTTTCATAAACATTCCTGTGTATCTTGTTCCCAAACCTTCATCTGTCACTGTACTCAGACTTCTCTAAAGCTGGCTCTGTCCTCACAACAGTTCATCAAGCAGCTCTCCTTGAGCTGCCAGCTAAAACTGTGCTATTTCAGTAATTTGTCAGAAATTTTTTTGCTACCTTTTTGCCTTAGTTCAACTTTTCTAAAGAAACAACAAATGTGGGTGACATACCCTTGGGCAAAGAAGTACAGACCCTGGGCACGTGTCCTGTGTTACTCTGCTTTTACAGGTGGCCTCCCCCACCTCTGCCCAATCCCTGACCACACCAGAGCCTGCCTATCAGCCTTGCCTTGAGTAGGAGACTCACAGCAGCTTTGGCCAGAGTATCAGTACCTGCAATCAGTTTTGAGGCAGAGGTTTAATTGCAGATGAGCAATACACTCCTTTAGTTGTCTCTACAGCCCTTTCTGATAGATTTGGCAATTAGAGCTGGGTGATAAAGCTTTGATGACAAGCAAAGGAAATGCTGACTTGTTCAAGCTTCTGATGGGAACATATGGTTGCAATTAAATTTTTTCAGAAGGATTCCTCAGGGCAGAATGGACTCCTGGTAACTGTGACAAATGGTTAGGGAACTTACTTGAGGTTAGGAAACTGGTGGGTGCAAGATGCTGATGGCACCATATGTAGAGCAGCAAAATCACTCTCTGTCTAAGGCTCCCAAACTTTTAAGGGCACAGTAGTTTGTCAGTGATTCTATCAATGCCTTTCTAATGCATGAACTGGTTTCTAGAGCTCTATCTTTCTCTGTAAGTTCGCCAAAGATTTTTTTTTTATTATTATTAAGAGTTATTTTGTCTTTGATCTTTCCTAATTTCTTAGAAGAGAGCATTTTAAGCATGGCCCTTTTGCTTCCACATCTCTAATACGTTGTGAAGAGTAGCTTTTATTTCAGCAGCTCAGAAATGTTCTTCTCTGCATAATCACTCCTATGCTAAATAATCCCCACCAAACCGAGAGGCAGAGAATTATGTGGAATAACTAGCTCCTAAGCAGCTTCTTCCCTACTGGAGTGCCAGCCTCCACATCCAAATTAAAACAAATGCTGCAAATATTCACAGCAAAGGGAAAGGAGACAATAACAGGCAGAGAGGGATACAAAACACTGTCTGTCATTAAACAGGCACAATATCCAATTCCAAAATCAGCGTCAATGAACAGAAATTAATGAGTGACATGCCCATGACCCCTTGCCCATTTCACTTGTGTCTTTGATCCCTGATGTAGGTGCAAACTTGATTGTGCTGAGCTTAACCATTGCCAAAGGCAAAAGCTGAGCATAACAGGTAGCACAATGATAGCCTCAAGAAGTGTGCAGCTGCCTTTTTTTTGCACTACAATATCAGTATGCATGTTTGAGAGGTGGTGCCTTATTTCCAAGATATCCACCCCTAGCAGAGCCAGAACAGATGATTAATCAGAAACAGAAAAGGGTTAATTCTGCAAATTCTAGAAAACATCTCAAGAGGTTATGAATGGGTTGATGTTGCTGGATGTCTGAGCCTTTCATTTACAATCATCACAAATTCTTTTTGCCTGTTGAACAAGGACTTTTGAGGTCACAGAATAACACAGTCTTACTCTATAGCTGTATTTCACTCGTCCAGACATTTACTGATGTCCCAGTATCAGTGTTTTCATAGTCCTGCTCTGTCACAGTCCTTTGATGTCTAATGCCCCATTGAAGTATATATTCTATAGCTATGCCTTGAGCTATTGTGTTTAATAGGCTTTCTGGTGGCTTTTTAAAAACATTAAACATATATAAAGTTTAAGGAGATTCAAAGGCCAGAAGGATAGTATGCGAATCCATCCCCTCCAAGGCTCAGCATGAGAAGATGAAACAACTTCAAAACTTCCAAACACAGAACTCAAAAGGCTCAAGAAGCTTTTGCCTGAATCTAAACTTGTGATCAAGCACTTTTCCTGAATTTTCCAATGTAAGGTGACATCCACAAGTGTGGCTATTGTGATGTTCTTACTCTTTCATATCTCTTTGCACTTAAAAGCTAAATCACATTCAAACAAATTATGAATTCAAAAAGCAGTTATTGCATCTGAATTATGCCATAAGTGGATGCTGCTGTTCCAGAATGCCTGAGTTGCTCCTCCTCAGCTGGAAGCTGGACCAAGCCCAGATTAGTGTAAGTCACTCTGGAAAATAAGAATACTTTCATGGGAGCCACAATTTCCACTTTTTTTGTGTAGAAATACACATGAATGTGTACTGTCAGGTAAAGAGAAATTGTTTTCTTTTCTATTAGAGAAACCAACAGAACAGTGACAATTCTTATTTTCTCTGTAAGATGAACTATGAAAAATCAGTGAATGGAAGGGAATTCTGCCCCATTGTTTAGGTCCCTAACTGAGGACCCTTATCAATCACAGTCACACAATTAATGAGGTATGGAAGACACCTTTGCATTTCTCCAGAGGCAGCTCAAGTCCGTGTCATTTAGTATTTCTCTACTGCATAGAGAACTCAGTCACCTACAGAGGTTGTTCTGGTCTATTGGACTTGAGTGATGTCCTCAGAGGGTTTCTAAGAACCCCTAGAAAATATTGACTGCATTCATATACCAACATTTGTTCTGCCATGGTCTGAGACAGAGGGGAAAAGAAGCAAGAATAAGAGTGTGTGTGTGTGTGCGTGTGTGTGTGTGTGTGTGTGTGTATTTTGGTTTTTCTTGTTTCTTTTCTTTGCTTGTGGAGCTTTTCTTGAACAATCTATGTGTGTCACAGCATGTCTCCTGAGGTGATACTGACCTGTACTGCTGTGACATTGGTGTATTGGGTGCTCAGCTTCTCCTGAGAGCTGCTAGTAGTCAATCCTTTATGGTCAAATATGTGCACCTTCAAATGTGTTGGGTCTGGAAGTGCTCCTGTCTCCAGCTTTAACCACTCAGCAAGGATCTCTAATTTCTTTGTCTGTTTTTCCTCTGGGACTCCAAAAATGCTTTGTGAAGGTAAAAGCCCATGTTCATGGTGGATTGGTTTCTGCTGGTCTGAGTAGTTCCCAGCATAAAAAGGGAAGTATTAATTGAATTAAGTTTTTTTATTATTTAACAATCCTGGAAAGATTGACTTTTTTGAAACTCCCACAAGAACACAGATATGTAAGATCTACAAAGGCACTATGGAGCCTGACAGGATTCTACTGGAGTTACTGCAATATACAGTCAGAAATTAACTGTCAAAAATCAAGAAGTGCAAGGAAGATTAGATTTCTTCCATTACATTTCTGTCAAAAATATGATTTATTGATATTTTCCTAATTTCTTCTTCTTATGACAGGTGATACTTGATCAAAAAAGATATTTTCGTGATTTTCAAGTTTTAGGTGTCACAACTACATCTTGCAGATATTCCAACGGGGAAAAAGAAAAAACACTGCTAATAGCAGTGAATGGGAGTTTGAATGGAAAACACACAAAAATTGGTTTTGAGTTATTTCATCCTTCAAGTATTTTTGTGCTAGTTGATTCCATGGGTGTTTTCCATTTGGTTTGTTTCAGGGTTATGTTGTTTGGTTGGTTTTTTTGCCAGCAAAGGCCAAAAATCTGGGAGATGCAAAGTCCAACTAAAGTGTTTGCAAATTTATAGGTATGAAAATAATCTGCCATCAAGGGGAACATATTTGTAACTGGTGGTTGAGCATTTCAATTTACATTCCTGTACTTTTCTCAAACTATTTTCACTTAGTAATCAAGACCATCTCAGTGTTATTGATCCCTAACTTAAAAAAAAACCCCACCAACAAAACACGAACTGCAACAGACCCTTGTGTCACTCTTCTGTTTTCTTGCCTTTTTGTTTCTCTTCCCATTCAATTTCTCATCTACCATTCTGCATTCTAATGCTGCCGAGTTCAAACACTGAAGTACCTGAGTCTCTTGACAAAACATTTTCTCACAGAAACCCAAGTATTTATAAAATGATGTGCTGAAACCAATGTACTGGTAGAAGCGTGTTGGTTGTGACGTGTTTTCAGTAGAACAGAGGTACAATTGTGATGGGAAGGCCTTCTTTCTCAACATACTCCAAGGGGAGGCCAAGATTTTGCTGTGATACTAGGGAAGCCTTGCCTACAGGTCACAGCCTGTTGGCAGCAGCTGGAGCTTGTAAGCTTTCCATCTGTTGAAGGCCATGATTTTCTTTTTCCCTTTCTAAATTAGGAATATTTTTTTTCAGATTGTTTTTTTTTCCGAAGAGCACAACACTTAAATCATCTCCATTTCAGACACTATAATCTCCTTTTCCTCCACCATTCATATATGGATGTTCCCATGCTAAAACTGATACCCATTTTACTGATTAAGCTGGAAAAAGTTGAGGAAATGCTGATTGTTGCTAGAATTTTCCATGTTTAGAAATCATACCTGTAGATGAAGACAGTATCTCTTAAATGCTTGTATAAAGAAGCATAAGGAAAAAAGAGAAAATACAACTTTATTCTAATGCTCCCTAAAATTATCAAAATTAATTACAGCAGTTATTACTAAGATTTTAAAAAATATGTTGAGCATTTAATTTAGAATTAAAAGGAGATTCAGTTATCTTGAATAGAAAGTCTACTCCTCTCCTACCATGAACTGGTGTAAGATTGAACAAAAAAACCCAAAACACTGAGAAAATTTCAGACCCTTTAGGTTTTTTCTTCCCTCTTTTTGATAAGGTAATTTTAAGCCACTTTTTTTTTAATCTTTATTCCAAGGCACCACTTACTCCTAGGAAATATTTATTCATGACTCTTTGTCTTAATATGATAACCACTATTTGTTCCCATCTCTCCACCCATCTCTTGAATGAATTGTGACTGCTAGAGTAATGAAATAAAAGGGGAAGTAATATCCAAAAGAAGGGATTTTATCAAATTATGACTTTATTACCTGACAGGATATTTTATGTATTAAGAAATAATGCATTGTTCTTGATTCTAGTCCCAGAATTTGTGCCTCCATGCCTTGAAAAGTAATAAAACATTTATTTTTTCCAAACTAATTTAGAAAAAACCTCCAAATTAATGTTTAGCCTCCAGAATCCTAAGAAATATTGCTCTGGTTAGGAAGAAAATATTGGCAGTATACAGTTTTTTTTTTTTTTTAAATAATTTTCTGCTCTGAAAAACAATACAAGCAAGCACACACTCTTATTTCAAGTGACCACAAGAGTCTGGGTTGCAACACTGCTCTCCTATTCGGTAGACCTTCTACATCTTTTAGAATCATAAAATATCCTGAGTTGGAAGGTACCCATTAAGATCATCGAATCCAACTGCTGGCCCAGCATGGGACAGCCCCAAGAATCACACAATGTGCCCAAGAGCATTGTTCAAAGGCTTCTTGAGCTCTGTCAGGCTGGTGCTGTGACCGCTTCCCTGAGGAGCTGATCCAGTGCCCAAACACCCTCCAGGTGAAGAACCTTGTTCTAATACCCAACCTAAATTCTCCCCTGGCACAACTTCTGCAGAAATGCACCTACCCACCCTAGACACAGCAGAGTCACCACAGTGGTGGAGACCATCCTCAGTTTAGAGAGCACCTCACAGATCCCTCCAGTGATTGTAAGCCCATTCAGAACACTTCCTAACCACCTGGGCCTTTCCCTCCTTCACTAACAAAAATGTTTTGCAAGTCCATGTGAAAAGAGAGACAGAGAGGGGGCAAAGCCCTTACTCTGATCCCTTTCTGCAGTCAAACAGAGCCTGTTGATGGGGAAAGCAGTGATGCCCTGCTGTGCTGCTCTCTCCTCCATGGACAGAACCAGGGAGAGAAGTGCCATCAGCCAGTAAAAAATAAAAGCTGCCCACAGAAACAACCAAGCTTCAAGTTCACTCAGCGTCATTTGATGACCCCATAGAACAGGTGATCAATATTCATCAGCATCACAGTTCTCCTGCTAGTGATAGTTAATGGGCTGATAATGCCATCCTCCTTGTAGCCAAATCCCATCAGGGACCAGACAGCTGGAGCTAAAGCAGAAAAGTTATCAGATCTGGCAGGAGACAGTTTAGGAGGCTAAAATTAACCTTGAACCATTCACAGAAAGAACTAATCGTTTGTGACTGCTAGATTCCTGCCAGTGGCAAAGGTTTATAGCTGCACAGATCTTAACCTGATACTATCTTTACTGCAGCATAAAAAAGAAAAAAATAAAACAAGGAGAAAAATATATATACCTCTTTTTAACCCCTCTCCCACAAAGAAATATAAATTACCTTACACATGTTAGAAATTAAAGACTTATGCATTTGTGCTAAAATCATTCAAAGTGTTTCAAGACTCCAGAAGATAATGTGAATTCATGAGCTTGACAAAACCTTTGTCATAAAAAAAAAAAAGAAGTCTCTCAGTAAAGACCAAGTCTGCTGAATTACTTTATTAAAACCTTTGGTGATATAATTTCCTCCCCTTTTCCTGCCAGCAGTATACAAGTACACATATTGGCTTTGGCTGTAGAGTTATCATCTGGAACTCAGTAAAATGAAAAGAAATAAGTGGCATAACCAGAGGTGGTGACAGACTTCAGGAGCTGAGGATGTCCAAGAGAAGGAAGATGTAATACTTGACAATATGATTGAGCTGTAAATCTCTTGAATTTTTGGGCATATTTATGTTCAGCAAATGTGCTGCATAGCAGAACTACAGGGAAAACTCCAGAACAAGAAAGAAACACAGGAAAAGAGAGAACTCTGAGATGGAGAAGAGGTCTGCTTCATGGAAGAAGACAAAGAAGAGGTGGGAACACAGGATAAGTTGGAAAATGAGAAGACAGCACATTTAGTGCACAAAAGAAAGAGGAATGGGGAGCCAAGGAGTCCTTGGTAGCTGGTGTAGAGAAAACCAAAACTTGTACCAGGAAAAGGCCCTAATTATGAAAAGTTAAAATCCTATTACAGGAGATGATGTAAAGAAAAAAAGAACTGAAAAGCATGTTTGGGTATGGGTCCTTGAAAAAATCAGGGAGGACTCTACTGGGTGGTTTTGGCATCAGGACATGAATTTACACTGGAATGGGTCAAGACTTTCTACACTACGCTAAAATGTGCAAAGAAGAGAAGGTTTAAGTTATATCTCTGGAATTCATTTATTCCCAAGAGAGGAATCTAAGTGCACAGCAACAAGAATTAAAAACAAACTTGAATTGGTTATGATGAAAAAAATCTGACTTCCAGTAACAGGTAGGCAATCAGGTAAAAAGAGTTTATCTTGAAGGATTGACACCATGCAAGTGTCAGGGATAGTGGACAGTGATGCAGATGACTTAAAAATGAGAAATGGAATAGAGGAAAAGTGAAGTGGCATATATGAATCGCTGTAGGATTAAAACCTGGCTGAAGAGGGCTCAGATGAATAAGGGTTCAGTAGCAGATTAGAAGTTGGAGAGTATGTAGGAAAGAAAGTTAAAATTTTTTTTCTGAGACAATTTGATGAATCACTGAAAAACCCTGAGGGTTAAATATATACATGGATCAAGGATCTCTATATTATGACTGTAGTTATGTCTAAATACTGAAAGTTATGCCCTCGATGACAGATTTAATTAGTAGATGTTTATCACTTGAGATTGAGGAGGGTGAGAACTGCCTGAGGTCAGCTGAATTGCACATCTGAAAGATATTCACAAAAGTGAATGAGTTCTTTACCCATAAGAAGCAAGGAAGAGGATGAAAATTAGTGTCATTTGTTTCTACCTACCAAAGTGGTTAAAGGGAGCAAGGAAATTGGTAAGTCTTGTCCAGGGAACCATTATGATAGCTGATTTCTTTGATGTTTTTACTCAGAAACATCAGTTAGCCATAAAAAGAATAAATTGATGACAAAGTCAGTTAGCAATACAGCTTCCAGTGTTAAGCTAAACCACTTGTAAGAGCAGTGTTTTCTCCCCATCAGAAGCAGCTTGGGCAGACATACAACAAATCAAATTTTCAAACAAATGTCAAAGTCTGTGTTTGAATGGCAGAGGCTGTGTAAGGCCGGTGGAGATCTATTTCATCTGTATCTCTAACACAGAAAACACACTGAAAATAAGCAGAAGAACTAAACTTCTGGATTCTGGTTCTTGAAGTATGTATTTGAGGTTACTCCATTTAAATTTCTTTCAGCTGAGACGTTTATGCACAGCAGAGAAGCAATTTCTTCTATGTCCCACTCAGCACCAGTAAGATTACCTGATAAAGAAAGGTAATCATTAATTTATTTTCCTTGGAATACATTCAAAGAATGAAGAATTTTGGCCTTTTCCTGCACCGTTATTGCTTCTTTTCACTACAAGCCAAGATCATACTAGAAAGTGTTGCAGTAATAACAATAATTCCCTGTCCAGAAAGAAGTATGGCTGTCATTAATATTATATAATGATGGTAGAAGATGTATTAGATAATAGTTAAGGAAATTTAAATAGCTATATTATGGAAACACTTCAAGCTAACTCTTTCTAGTGTGCAAAACAAACAACAAAAGTAAGATGTGAAGGTAATTAATGTATTTTTAAGTTAGAAGTGGACGTAGCATATAAATACCGCCCTATATTCAGGCTATGGCTATGAAATATTTAATTTAGAGATAATATGAAAAGGTACTTTTTAGTAAAACAGAAGAGAGAGACCAAGCCATACGGAAACACTTTCTTCAGTATTGGCATGCAAATGAAATGCAGAGAATTAAAAAGGTCCAAAATACTGCAGACAAACAGAAAACACAACAGGAAGTCATGGACATCAGTCAGACTTCTATGACAAACACAAAAATAAATTGAAGGCCCCCTACCAACCCTCCAAGCTAATAGAACCAATATTTTCACCTGAAGAAATAGCAATCAATTAACCACTCCTCCCCAAAACCACATCTGCAATTAAAGCAAAGTTCATTGGAAATATTTTTGTCTAAAATTGTCTACTTAAAATTATTTCAAACTCATATGATTCTGATGATAAAGATTAATTTTGATAAATTAATCATTCATTATTTAGAATGGTAATGAGGAAGAAACCCTAAGACAATATGACAAAGTCCAGTGTTAATAAAATCAACCAACCACACACACACATTCCCAAGCCTACGTTTAAAGTGGGGTAATAAAGGAGCAAATTCATTCTAGTACTGTGCATGCATTCATTTGTCTATAATATATCACCTGGCTTTTATTTCATGCTCAAGAACTTGCAGAAAAACAAAGAAATCAAATTCTCGTTGGTTCGGGTAAACAGCAATATATTTTGATGGCAGACACTTGGATTTAAAAATATCCTGTTTGTTCTAACAGTTAGCTCTGCTTCTTTGTTGGTGGGAGTAAAAAAGAATTCCTTCCCTGTTCAGAATATTTGACACTTTCAAGCTGTGGCTGTGACCACAATTGGCTTTTGATTGGTAGTCAAAAATAATTTCTAAGTATTTTTTCCCAAATTCACTTCAAACAATTTTGTCAGTAAAATGATCTGATCAAAACAGTGTGGATAGGCAAAATATTTAACTAAGAACACTTTTAAAAAACCAAAAAACTAATTTTATAATACATCCATCATTGAACACCCTCATTGCTGGACTATGTGAGATTCTGTGTTAAAAGTTTTTCATTTTCTTCTGCTGCAGCATTAAAATTTCTCATTAAAGATTTAATAGCAAAAAGAAGTATGAACTGAAATGAAAACTCTCACTTCTCATGCAAGAATTCTAACATTTTAGATGGCTTTCAGCTCCTTCTTTCACAAATAAATATTTATTATTTCTCCTTCCATGCTGCCTCCAGATTTATTGAAAGAGCATTGAAATTTTTTGGAGATACTTTTTTTTTCAGGACATACCAGGATTGTTTCTTTCAAAGCTTCTTATATATAATATCTTATATATAATTTTATTTTGAGAATCTGACTAGAATTTTAAAATAACTTTGAATCAACCTAAACAGTATTTTTGTATCAAATTTTAAAATCACTCGGTTCTGCTCATGACAACTCACTTTTGTTAGTTATGTTATTTTCCATACTGCATCCAAAAATATCACAGCTGTTCCTGAAGGGGAAGAGAACAAAAATAACCCTGACAAGTTCATTTTGAAGTGCTCCTCCTACAAGTCTATATACTTAGATAGTCAAAACAGACAATTTAACTAAATAACATTATCTGGAAAAAAAAATTCTGCAAAACTAGTGTAGAACAGAAGTTTTCAAAGTATGCAATGGTTTGCACATTGAAACAACTTTCTTCACTTTTAATGCTGATTTCTGCTGGCTGAGCTGTACCTGTGCTAAATGTCAGAACTAATAACAAGCAACTTCAGACATCCAAAGGCCAAAGTGGTAACAGTAGGTTGCCTTCATGTTCTTTATCATTCGTTATTCAAGTGGCTGCTTGTAATATTTAACCTCAGCCAAGTCATAACATTCACTGCAGAAACTCATTAGTGCTCATTAATTTATGACCACTAACCTGCCAGGCAGGGTAAGTGGCAGGGGCAGAGTACCAAGGAGAATGGGTTAAGTGACAGAGACAGCTAAAAAGAGGAAAAAGCTTTTATCACTCAGAGAAAATTGCTTCTTTGGTCCTACCAACAGCTCCACAATTGCCTGTAGGATTTTTGCTACTAGAATCATCTAGGGCTCCTTCTAGGAAATAAATACTTACATAATTTTAGATTTTCCCATGTTTTTAGAACCCTGAGCTGAAAAAAATAGGTTTTGGACAGCAGTAGCAGGGTCCAGGTGTGTGCTCATATTTACACTGCAGAACCCAGGCACATGCATTTTGTGATATAAGTTCACATTTCAACTCCAGTTCTTCTTAATTGTAGGACACAAATAGAAAACATTCTAGAAACACCTAAACAAAATACCTCAGAGGCATATTTTCCTTTTACTGTTCATTCACTCACATTTCTCCTGTGAGGGACCAATAAAGCTGCCCAGCATTATTGGCGTTTCAGACCTACACTACACCAGCCAAAGACTTTGTAAGATTTTGGTTACACAAAACCTTTTCCTTTTCTGCCCCCAGGTCCCCCAGCCTTTTGGAAAAGCACAGACTGGCAGCTGATAACCATGGCTGGGCACAGGGCTCATCACAGCCACCACGTGCCACCTGAATCCTGGCATTAAGCATCTAATTGCAGTTTGGCACCTGAACTTGCAAGTATTGATTGGTGAAACATTTTATGATAATCGTGTTCAGACATTTAGCTGGTCACTCCTTAACGATATTACTGGAAACCTTCTGTAACTCATTTGGCATCCCCTTATCTTGGCACTTAGAGGCTTCACCTTCATTCAAAGAAGGCCACACTCCACAGAGGATTTCACACCTAGGCTGACAGATGCTAGCCATTTACACAAATGTCTGCTGCTCTGCATAGAGCTCATTTTGTTCCAGCAAACAGGATGATTTAAGAACGTAGAGAGATAAGTATATGCTTAAACACATATATACATATAACTAGGCTCATAGCTGGACATAAAAAATGGAACAAGGATTCTGAATACAAAGAGGAGGGAATGACAGCAAAATATAAAACTGTAAAATAAGGACATTACAATTTTATTATACTTTCATTTAAAATCACACATGCTTTTCTATTTTTTTTAATGACTAAGGGTAACTGTATTCAAAAGTGCTAATCATACTGAAAACATTAACACATTTTAATACAATTACCACTGTTACCTCTAAAGTCTCATCCATGCTGGTTTGAAATTGTTCTGTGTTATTTGAGCTCCCCACAACAACATTCTGCAAAATTAACAGTATTTCTTTGAGATTTAAACTCTGATAACAACAAGGGAACAGAATGAGAAAGGTTCTGTTGTGCTGGGATCCCTAGCAGCAGCATCCCATTCTCAAAAAGGTTAATCCCAGCACATCCTGATGCTTTGCTGATAGTCCCCACTAAAACAGTTCAGGTGTAGCTTTCTGCAAATTCCTAAAGACAGAATGTGTCTTGTTTCACAGACAGGGAATGTTTCCTTATTTTGAATGATAAAAATTAAATTAAAATTGTTTCAGTAAAAAGTCAAAAGAATTCTACAGCACAAATCCTCTTTTCTTGTATGTGTGAAATGGATTTCACTAGAACAATGCACAGAGCCATACAGCAAGCTGCTGAAGACAGTGGGAATTAAAGTTTGAAGCTGTTCTCATGAAATTATCTAAGCAAAGACTAGGGAAGAGTGTATTTAAATAGTATATTAAAGAAGAAGATAAACTTTGAGACAGATGTTGTATTTCCAGACTTTTAAAATATGTCTTCATTTTCTCTGCTATATATTATATTACCAATAAAAAAGAGCAGGTTGTTTTTTAATTGCACATAAGCTGCAGAACATCAGGAAAATATGCCTTGTGTTCCACGTGACTCAAGCATGATATATGAATTTTCTTTGCAATTTTGCTATAGTTCTAAGCACTTAGAGAAAATTCCTTGAATGTTAGGAGCCAGTGTCACAGATGGAAAACGGCTGCAAAGAACTGAATGGATCTTCACTGAACAGGGGTGGGAGCCATGTAGGTGTTTCTGCTTGATATTTTTGTAGGTAAAAAGCATACTTAGCTCCCTATTTCAGGCATCCAAACCACCCTCCCTTCTTAGCTACAGAGATCAGTTGTATGGAGATTCAAGCCATCCAGCTATAATGGCTGAGGGAAGGTTTTAAAGGAGCCTCCTCTTCTTGCTGTCTAGAGAGGAAAATGTAACCTAACACTGGATGTTTACAGTATCATGAGTAAGCTGTTGGCATTGTGTACTACATCAGATCTGTCCAGATTCTAGTGATTCTGCATGCAGAGTCTCAAGGACTTTATCTAAGGGGTACATTTTCATATGGTTGATGTTGCACACAATCAAGACTACAGAAAAATTCAGGAGAGGAGTCAGTAATCCACATCCACTTTCCCAGGATGTGAGCTTCACAGCCTTGTCCTCAGAGTCCTGCTCTGCTGCTTCTCCAAACGGGAGTTCTGCCAATGAAGCCTGGCAACCCATGCTTTTTGTGTCCTCTCCCTTAGACAGTTCACTGTTGAAAAAACAGCTCAGAAAAGTCACCGACCCCAGGCACACACACACACATTTCCTTGGTGGAGTGGAAAGCAGAGGATTTTTTCTGTGGGTTCTACCTGTACAATCAGCAAACAATGGGCTTTGTCAGCTGCTGCTATCCCTGTGCTGCCTTGGATGGCCTTGAAGGAGAAAGCAAAGAATACCAGGGTAGGCTACAGGTTCTTACCTGAGCTAATTTACACCCTTGAGTTTCAAAACAGTTTCCACATAATTGACAGAGAAAGCTGTAAAAACTCCTTACTAATGTACGCTTTAATTGGCCTTTCAACTTTATAAATCTTATAAATTCCTCATAAAGTTATTTATAGACAGCAAACATTTGGTATAGTATATATGCAAATTGCTACTTGCATGTCCAAAATGTCCAAAGAAATTTTGTGTCAACATGTAGATGACTGTTAAGATTATTTTCTGTGTAGCATGGAGAAAAAGAGCCTGATTTGTAGAGCAGGACAGTAATGGATTTGTTTTTT